>NW_022436945.1:28466783-28560620 GCF_009761245.1 Sapajus apella
TTTTTTTTTAAACTGAGTCTCTCTCTGTCACCCAGGCTGGAGGGCAGTGACATGATCTCTGCTCACTGTAACCTCCACTTACCAGGTTCAAGCGACTCTCCTGCCTCAGCCTCCCAAGTAGCTGGGAATACAGGTGCCCGCCACCACATCCGGCTACTTTTTGTATTTTCAGTAGAGACGGGGTTTCATCATGTTGGCCAGGCTGATCTCGAACTCCCGACCTCAGGTGATCAGCCTGACTCGGCCTCCCAAAGTGCTGGGATTACAAGTGTGAGCCACTCTGCCAGGCCCCTTCCTTAATAATTCAATTGTAAAGCTATAGGGTAGAGTATAGGAAGGATGGCATCGACAATGGTGTCAGGAGGACTCATGGTGACTCAATATGGGGTACTGGAGTCCAAGTGGGCTGAGGAGGGTGTCTTAAAGGGGGTGGCTTGGCACAGGGTCTCAGACCCCCATCAGAGTAAGGACAGTGTCCACACAGCAAGGCAGCCTGGCCCGGACTGTCAGAGCCTGAGTAGGATGAGGGAGATATCCACACCTGAGAACAGCCCAGCGCCGGGGGGTTAGGGCCTGAGCACGATGGGGAAGGTGCCTGCAGTGGCGAGAGAGCCAGGCCCAGGGAGAGAGAGGACAGCACTCTGTGCACGGTGTGGGCTTTCAGACCCCAAGTGGTGCAAGGAGGCCATCCATGAGGGAGAACAGCCTGGAAAGGGGAGTGGGAGCCCCAGGAAAACGTGGGCACCTGGGCAGGGATGGGTGTGGTTACAGAAACTGGAGATTATTTCCATAGAAGGAGATTAATCAAACTAGTAATTCTATCAAGGATAATGAAAGACAAGGTTTTCACTGTTGGAAGTTACAAATATAGAAGAGGAAAAAACTTCGATGATCCCTGTGGCATTGAATTGGAATTGAGCATATTGGTGTAAACTCATGGTTTTCAAGACAGAGAGAGATAACAGATAAATAAATACATATGCAAGTGTGTGTGTGTGTGTGTGTGTGTGTGTGTGTGTGTGTGTGTAGAAAGATAGGTAAGCAGATATAGACCAACAGATATTCCCTAACTCTGAACTAAGCCACCTTGGGAATAGTAATAAACACACTTTATGTGTAGGTCTTGGCTTCTAACTACCACTTTCCCCCCACCCAAAATACATGAGTGATCTTCACTTTGGGAGGCCAAAGTGGGGAGGATCACTTGAGCCCAGGAGTTTGATGCCAGCTTAGGCAACATAGTGAGACCTTGTCTCTAGAAAAGAAAAAAAATTTAAAAATTAGCTGGGCAGGCCGGGCGCGGTGGCTCAAGCCTGTAATCCCAGCACTTTGGGAGGCCGAGGCGGGTGGATCACAAGGTCAAGAGATCGAGACCATCCTGGTCAACATGGTGAAACCCCGTCTCTACTAAAAATACAAAAAATTAGCTGGGCATGGTGGTGCGTGCCTGTAATCCCAGCTACTCAGGAGGCTGAGGCAGGAGAATTGCCTGAACCCAGGAGGCGGAGGTTGTGGTAAGCCGTCATGGGCTCATGTGACCTTCACTTTGGGAACAAGAGCGAAACTCCGTCTCAAAAAAAAAAAAAAAAATTAGATCTGGACATGGTGGCACATCCGTGTTCCCCGATCCACTTGGGAAGCTGAGGTGGGAGGATTGTTTGAGCCCAGGAGGTCGAGGCTGCAGTGAGTCATGATCATGTCACTGCACTCCTGCCTGGGTGATGGAATGATACCCTGTCTCAAGCAAACAAACAAAGAACGAAAAATCTTGGAGAAATGGCTGATTCCAGAGCTGGGGCATGGAAAATACAAGGTAAACTGGGAACATCTTATCATCTAACCAAAAAACGAGGCTGTGCTCAAAGACTGATGGAGATGTGTCAGAAAGACATGGTGGCCAGGTTGCATGGTCTTCCACTGGCCAAACAGGAGACAATTTAAGCATAAAAATAAATAAGACCTAATATCCAGCATCTATATGGAACTTAATTAAATTTTCAAGAAAAAAACAACTCCATTAAAAAGTGGGAAAAGGACGTGAAAAAGACACTTTTCAAAAGAAGACATACATGCAGCCAAGAATCACATGAAAAAAAGTTCAACATCACCGATCACTACAGAAAAGCAAATCAAAACCACAATGAGATACTATCTCACACCAGTCAGACTATTATTAAAAAGTCAAAAAATAACGGATGCTGGCAAGGTTGTGGAGAAAAAGGAACACTTATACACTGTTGGTGGGAGTGTAAATTAGTTCAACAATTGTGGAAGACAATATGGCAATTCCTCAAAGACCTAAAGACAGAAATACAATTCAACCCAGCAATAACATTACTGGGTATATACTCAAAGGAATATAAATCATCCTATTATAAAGACACATGCACGTGTATGTTCATTGCAGCACTATTCACAATAGCAAAGACATGGAGTCAACCTAAATGCCCATCAATGGTAGACTGAATAAAGAAAATGTACCTGCACACCATGGAATACTACACAGTTTTAAAAAAGAATGAGACCATGTCCTTTGCAGGGACATGGAGCTGGAAGCCATTATTCTTAGCAAACTAACACAGGAACAGAAAACCAAATACTGCATGTTCTCACTTATAAGTGGGAGCTAAATGATGAGAACACATGGACACATAGATGGGAACAACAGACACTGGGGCCTACTGGAGCGTGGAGGGTGGGAGGAGGGAGAGGATCAGGAAAAATAACTAATGGGTACTAGGCTTAGTACCCACCCCACGTGGGTGATGAAATTATCTGTACAGGAAACCTCCAGGACCAAGTTTATGTCACAAACTGCACATGTATCTCTGAACTTAAAATAAGTTAAAAATTTTTAATTAAAAAATGAGAGCCATGAACTATAACTATAACCATTTGAAGAACATAGGAACACATAGAAATAAACACATAAATTGAAAGTTTGATGAGGAACAAGATGTTTACATAGTTTTAAAGTAGCTCCCCCCAAACATTTACTTTCTTCAAAGGTCAGAGAGTAACTTTACATTGAGAAGCCTAGCAGACATCACCTTAATTAAGTTATCAAACTGCACACCATCAGCTGGGTGAGGTGGCTCATGTCTGTAGTCCCAGCATTTTGGGAGGCTGAGGTGGGCGGATCACCTGAGGTCAGGAGTTTGAGACCAGCCTGGCCCACGTGGGGAAACCTTGTCTCTATTAAAAATACAAAAATTAGTAGGGCGTGGTGGCAGGTACCTGTAATCCTAGCTACTAAGGAGGCTGAGGCAGAAGAATCGCTTGAATCCAGTAGGCAGAGACTGCAGTGAGCCGAGATCTCGCCACTGCACTCCAGCCTGGGCAACGAGTGAAAATCCGTCTAAAAAAAAAAAAAATTCACATCAATAATGGGAAAAATGAAAATCTTGCCTAAACTATGGAGACAGTAAAAAGATCGGTGGGTGCTAGGGGTTAGGGGAGAGGTAAGATGAGCAGGTAGAGCACAGGGTTTTTTCAGGGAAGTGAAACTATTCTGTATGACACTATAACGATGAGTGTATGTCCTTTTGCATTTGTCTAAACTCACAGAATGTACCACACCAAGACTGGACCCTAATGTAAACTGTGGACTTTAGGTGATGATGTGTCAATGTGGGCCTCAGTTGTAAGAAATGTAGTACTCTGGTGGGGGATGTTGATAATGGCGAAGGCTATGCATGTGTAAGGCAGGGGACATATGTGAACTCTGTGCCTTCTGCTCAATTTTGCTGTGAACCTAGAAAACAAAATCTATTTCTTTTTCTTTTTGAAACGGAGTTTCATTCTTACTGCCCAGGCTGGAGCGCAATGGTGCAATCTCAGCTCACCGCAACCTCCGCCTCCCGGGTTCAAGCGATTCTCCTGCCTCAGCCTCCCAAATAGCTGGGATTACAGACATGCACCACCACGCCTGATTTTGTACTTTTAGTAGAGACAACGTTTCTCCATGTTGGTCAGGCTGGTCTTGAACTCCCAACCTCAGGTGATCCGCCCGCCGTGGCCTCCCTAAGTACTAGGATTACACATGTGCGCCACCACGCCCAGCCCAAAATCTATTTCTTTAAAAAATCTTACCCTACGTGATAGGATACAATGAGAACGCAGTATCACTTCTGTGATGCTCCTGCCAGAGATGCATAATCTGGATCTAATCATGAGAAAACACCAGACAAACTAAAATGGAGGGTCATCCTACAGAATAACTAGCTTGGAACTTGCAAATGTGCTAAGAGATGAGACCTGAAGAAAGACTGAGTAACTGTATTAGATCAAAGACAAAAGAGACATGAGGCCAGGCGCAGTTGCTCACGCCTGTAATTCCAGCATTTTGGGAGGCAGAGGCATGTGGATCACTTGAGCTCAGGAGTTCAAGACCAGCCTGGGCAACATGGCAAAACCCTGTCTCTAAAAAATATACAAAAATTAGCAGGGTGTGGTGGTGCACGCCTGTATTCCCAGATACTTGGGGGCTGAGGCAGGAGGACTGCTTGAACCCAGGAGGTCAAGGCTGCAGTGAGACATGATCGCCCCACTGCACTCCAGCTTCAGTGACAAAGTGAGACCCTGTCTCAAACAAAACAAAATAGAAATATAGCTAAAAACAGTGCAGAATCCCGGACTGAATCCTTTTGCTAAAAAGGACATCATTGAGACAACTGTCAACTTGAATGGCTCTGTAAATTAGATGATAGTAATGTATCAGTGTTTACTGCCTAACTTTTTTTTTATGGTTGTATTCTGGTTTTATAGATAGAGTTTCTTTGCAGGAAATACAAACTATTCCAGGGTGATGGACCATCATGCTGGCAACTTATTCTCAAACAGTTTCTCAATTTTTCTGTAACTTTCTGATTGTTTCAAATTCTGGTTAAATGGTAAGAAAACAAAAATAGGCCCATTTTCAGGCTTGATACATGTCCTAGGCTTCCGCCTTCCAGCTTCCACACAGCAAATATTTTGCCTTCCTCAGATGCATAAGAAACATTAGTAGAGTTGAAAATCATATACACCTTCCTGACACCTTACACTAAAATTAACTTCAGATGAGTTAAAGATTTAAACATAAGAGCTAACACCATAAAAACCCTAGAAGAAAATAAAAAAAAAAAAAAAAGAAAATCATATACAAATAATTGGTTATTGAAAACTGCACATCTGATCTCAGGATTGTCAATGAAGGTTCTCCATACATTACATCATCAACTCTTTCATCCCAGGGGTATGAGATAAATTTTATGAAAATGATCCATACTTGTGACATTGCAAATGAAGCACATAAAGTTCTATTTGATCCTTTTGGGGACTTCTTAGAAGTAAATTGATACCCTTCCCTGTGGAAGAGATAAGAGAAAGTAAATGAAGGTTTTAAAAGAAGCAGAGACCTTCAAAATTATCATTTTTATGAGCTTAGGGTGATATTTACATTAAAATAGCTTGCCAGTGATGAGTCAATGAAGGGAAAAGCTTACTTTTCAGTTAGTTTTGATTTCCAGGGTGGAGGAAAAGTAATAAGGAGACAGGGTCAAAGGAAGTGAAAAGATGAACAGAACTTTTAAAGTTTAAACTTAAAGAAGAAAAAACCAAGAGAACCAGAAACAGGTTCATTTATGCTGAATACTCTATTTCCCAAACCTATCTTCCTCCTGTTTCATTAATATCTGTATTTCTGAACTATATTAAACATTCCACCTCCTTCATTCCTGCCTTCATTATTTCTTAATCTTAAGAGGGATTGAAGGTGGCTCAAACTTATAATCCCAGCAATTTGAGAGGCTGAGGCAGGAGGAACACTTGAGCCCAGGAGTTCAAGGCCAGCCTGGGCAATATAGCAAGACACCGTACATATTTTTTTTTTTTAAAAAAAGAAAGCGGCAGCTGGGCTCAAACCTGTAATCCCAGCACTTTGGGAGGCTGAGGCGGGCAGATTACGAGGTCAGGAGTTTAAGACCACCAGCCTGGCCAACATGGTGAAACCCCATCTCTACTAAAAATACAAAAATTAGTTGGGCAGGGTGGTGCATGACAGTAATCCCAGCTACTCAGGAGGCTGAGGCAGGAGAATCACTTGAACCCAGGAGGCAAAGGTTGCAGTGAGCCAAAATTGCACCATTGCACTCCAGCCTGGGCAACAAGAGCGAAACTCCATCTCAAAAAAAAAGAGAGGAAAGAAAAAGAGGGTGTCAAGGCTAGCAGCAGCCACAATTCAAATGTGAACATGTTGTACTACTGAATCACGAGAGACATGAGCACCTCATTTAGAATTCAGTGGGCAAAAAGAAACAATTATATTGTCTTCTAAGTCTTTCTTTGAAAATATTGTTTTCATGATTCTTTTAACTAAAGTACCCTATAAACAATTATTTTTATCTCTGAGCCATTATCACTCACAGCCACCTCCACTATTGTTATGCTTAGCATGCCAGGAAATCACAAACTACACAGGATTGATCAACTGCTTTTTGACAACATCTGAATCACGACAGAGAAACTAGAAAAATAAAATGTCTGAGTTCCAAATAAAATTTAAAATACAGTATATTCAAACTCAACATTTTAAGAAAATAATTGTATTTCCCTTTTCTTTTAAAAATTGATTTATACAAAAATTAGCCAGGCATGGTGGCAGGTGCCTGTAATCCCAGCTACTCGGGAGGCTGAGGGAGGAGAATCACTTGAACCTAGGAGGCAGAGGTTGCAGTGAGCTGAGACTGCGCCATTGCACTCCAGCTGGGCGACAAGAGCGAAACTCCATCTCAAAAAAAAAAAAAAAAAAAGGATTTATTTAGAGAAATATGGGAGGCTTCTTTGGTAAGGTCAGTATTTCTGAAAAAGAGTATTTTCTCCCTTAAAAGCCTGCAACCACTCCAGAGAAGCAACCGGCTGTTCCTTTTGAAATTAAGCATGGACTCATCCTATGATCCAGGGCAAGGGCACTCTTAGTGTCACTCATGGTGTACCAGAGAAACGAAGACTGACTCACCATAGCTTCATTCATAGCTCAACACTGGGAACTACCCAAATGTCCTGCAACTGGTGAATGGTTAAAGAACCTGTGGGACATCCATAGCATGGAATATGATCCAGCCATAACATGGAACAAACCCTTGACATAGGCAACAACTTGGAGGAAACTCAAGGAAATTATGCCGAGTGAAAAAAAAAAAAAAAGCCAGTCCCAAAAGGGTACATATGACATGGTTCTATTTATGTAACATCCAAAAAAATAACATAATTATAGAGATGAAGAACAGACTAGGGATTGTCAGAGGTTAGAGGTATGGGGAGAGAATGAATGTGGCTGTAAAGGGTTATCACTAGACAGTCTTGTGGTGATGGTAGGATAGTATCTGGATTGGGGTGGTGGTTATACAAGGCTACAGATGTGATGAAACTGTATAAAGTTACACACACACACACACAAGGGCATATGTAACTGGTGAAATCTGATTCGACTGTATGGATTGGACCAGTGTCGATTTCTTGGTTTTGATATTCTATTATAGTTGTGTAAGATGGTAATATTTAGGAGGCTGAGAAAAAGGTACATGAGAATTTCCTGGATATTTCTTTGCAACCTCCCATAAATCTATCCTTATTTCAAAAGAAAAAGAAAAAAAGCCCACATACACGCATTAAATTTTTATATTTAAGGTGACTTTTCTGAAGATACAAAGACGAGCAGGGGAGCAGCGGAGGGAACAGCCAGCTGGTATGCATGGCAGCCACTCCCTAGATATTGCCACAGCAATATGGCAGCATTTTCTATGAGCAGTATATTTTTAATATATTCAGCAGGAAGATAAAAATGTGTTCTGTATTCAGGGATAGCCACAGGGTTTCAAAGACCTGTTGCAACCAGAGTGTGTTAAGGCCTCAGCTCTGTGTTATACCTACCATCCTTCCAAGGCTTTGGGTATCACATAGAAGAAATCGAAGGTCAGGTTTCAGCGCCTTTGATCATTCCTCCCCATAAGTCTGATCCTGAGTGTTCATCACAGAATGTTTCAGCCTGTCAGTTACATTACTTGCCCACCATTTTCACTCCTCCAGATTATTTCTTAAAAAATAACAACTTTTTTCTAGGTTCCAAATATATCCCATTGTTTGGCATTTTTTTAATACTGCTAGAGTATCCTTATTTATTTTAAGAAAAATTCAGATTTCTGGTATGTTTTCAAAACCTGAAGTCTCTAGCTACTTGTGACATTTTCACATCTCTTATGATGATTTTTCCTATTCTCTTATTTCCTTAATTTTAAAAAAAAACTTTATTTCGCTAGCTTTAGGGGGTACAAATGGTTATTGGCTGCATGGATGAAGAGTGGTGAAGTCTGAACTTTCAGTGCACCAGTCACTCGAATAGTGTGCATTGTACTCAATAGGTAGTTTTTACCCCTCATCTCCTCCTTCCACCTTCCCCCTTTCTTTTTAATTAATTAATTTATTTACTTGTTTATTTATTTTTGAGACAGAGTCTTGCTCTGTTGCTAGGCTGGAATGCCCTGGCGTGATCCTGGCTCACTGTAACATCCACCTTCCATGTTCAAGCGGTTCTCCTGACTCAGCCTCCCCAGTAGCCGATATTACAGGCACACGACACCACGCCCAGCTAATTTTTTTGTATTTTTAGTAGAGACAGGGTTTCACCATGTTGGCCAGGCTGGTTTTGAACTCCTGATCTCAAGTGATCTTCCTGTCTCAGCCTCCCACAGCGTTAGGATTACAGGCATCAGCCATCATGCCTGGCCCATCCTCCCCGCTTCTGAATCTCCAATGTCCATTATACCACTCTGTATACCTTTGCATACCCATAGCTTAGTTCCCACTTGTGAAAACATGCGGTGTTTGGTTTTTTGTCCCTGTGTTACTTCATTTAGGATAATGGCCTCCAGTTCCATCCAAATTGCTGAAAAGACATTATTTAGCTATTTTTTATGGCTGAGTAGTATTTCATGGTATATATATGCCACTTAAAAAAAATAGAGACAGGGTCTCACTTTGTTGCCCAGGCTGGTCTCAAATTCCTGGCTTCAAGGAGTTTCTGCCTCAGTCTCCCAAAGTGCTGGATTACAGGCACAAGCCACTATGCTTGGCCTATATATGCCACACTTTCCTTTATCCACAGGCTGTTGGGCACCTAGGTTGGCCCCATATCTGCAATTGTGATTTGTGCTGCAATTCACATACATGTGCACATGTCTTTTTGATATAATAATTTCCTCCTTCTGGCATGCTTTTCCTCTGTCCTTTTGGGGAAGGCAGTATCTTTAGTTTTTTAGCCTGAGAAGACATGGCCAGAAGTTTTAAAATCACCGGCATAAATTATTGAGACAAGGGATGGAGCTTTAAAGAAATTCAAATTTTCAGATACAGTATCTTCTTAGATGTATTCAGAATACAGACAAGTCACAGCTTCTACCTAAGGCTATTTATGAGACAAACAAAAAGCTGAATCACAGAATTAAGTCGATTCAACAGGTGTTTTATGACAAGCTTTAATCTGATTTCCAGAAAAGCTAGTTTTCTTTAATAAAGAAAATCACATTTAAAGATTCAACATTTGTAGGTAGGGTTTTTTTTTTAATTGAGGCAAAATTCACATCACATAAAATTAACCATTTTAAAGTGAACAATTCAGTAGCATCTAGTACATTTATGTTGTTGTGCAACCACAACATCTAGTTCTAAAATATTTTCATCATCCCAAAAGAAATACCCATACCTGGCCGGGCACCATGGCTCACGCCTGTAATCCCAGCACTTTGAGAGGCAGATCACGAGGTCAGGAGATTAAGACCATCCTGGCCAATATAGTGAAACCCCATCTCTACTAAAATACAAAAAATTAGCCAGGCGTGGTGGTGCGCCTCTGTAATCCCAGCTACTTGGGAGGCTGAGGCAGGGGAATTGCTTGAACCCGGGACGCAGAAGTTTCAGTGAGCTGAGATCGCACCACTGCGCTCCAGTGTGGAGACAGACCGAGACTCTGTCTCAAAAAAAAAGAAAAAAGAAATATCCATACCTATTTAGTGGTTACTCCCCATTCTTCCCTCCTCTCCTCCCCGGTAACCACCTATATGGTTTCTATTTCTAGAAATCTATCTATTCTGAATATTTCATATAAATGGAATTACACAGCATGACTCTTTGGGTCAGGCTTTTTCATTTAGCATGTTTTCAAGACTTATCTATGATGAAGCATGAATCATTCCTTCATTTCTTCTTGTGGCTGAACAATATTCCATTGCATTTATATACCACAATTTGTTACTCAAGAACATTTGGACAGGTCCCTCCTTTTAGCTATTGTGAATCGTGCTATGAACATACATGTACAATTATTTGTTTAAGTATCTGTTTTCAGTTCTTCAAAGGTCTATCACCTATGAATTGAACTGGCAGGTTATATGGTAATTTTACGATGTCTAATTTTTTGAGAAACTGCCAAACTGGTTTCCAAGCAGCAGAGCCATTTTACATGCCTGTGCATCGATCTTTAAAAGAAGAAGCTATGAATCTTCAGAAACGAAGTAGGCTTTCCATCTGCTTCCTTGGATTTGGCATACTTTAGAATAAATCACAGTTCTCAACTCTGGCTCTACAACATAGAGAGCTCAAAAAAGAAGGTGGTAACCAGGCTCCATCTCTAGAAATTCTATTTATTTCTAATAAATCTGGGTTGAGCCCAGGCCACTGTAAGTGACCCTCAAGTAATTCTAATGGCTGCCAGGATTAAGAACTACTACTGTCTATGAACTCAGGGGTAGTGCAAGAATTTTTTCCCTACAGAATAGGAATCATTAAAATTGTCATGGAAACAGAACTCATTTCAGTTTCTTAATTCCCTTGGCTGTTTGATTCATAGCTGTGTATCTGTACCTAGAATCATTCTTGGCATTGAACTGAACAAAAATATTGGCTTAATGATGAATATCCAGTTTTATTTTAAGCTTAAATGAATCATATAAAGCAGCAATTAATAATTTTAAATGATATCAATATTTTTAGCTACCAATAGTTAGAAAACCAGAAGGAAGTCTGACATTCTCTGGTTAAATATTATTTTTGTATACACTTTCTCTAGTTATGTTTTTTGACTTTCTATGTAATATTGGTAGAAAATAATGTTTCCTCAAATAATCTTTATTTTATTTATTTATTTATTTATTTATTTATTTTTGAGATGGGGTCTCACTCTGTTGCCCAGGCTGAAGTGCAGTGGCGCAACCTCAGCTCACTGCAGCCTCCACCTCCCAGGTTCAAGCGAAATCTCCTGCCTCAGCCTCCCGAGTAGGTGGAATTACAGGTGTACACCACCGTGCCTTTAATTTTGTATTTTTCATAGAGATGGGGGTTTCACCATGTTGGCCAGGCTGGTCTCAAATTCCTGACCTCAAGTGATCTGCCCACCTTGGGCTCCCAAGGTGCTGGGATTACAGCATGAGCCACCATGCCCAGCCTCAAATAGCCTTTATTTTAAAGTCTGCAAGGCTAAACGATAAATTGGAAGCAAAAATATAAGATGATCAAACAATCCTGACATTTTCTCAAATTGTAGTATGCAATAAAAACTTCCCTATATTTATTTATTTGTATGGGAAATCCATCTAAATTTCCCAGTTCTGTACTTAGTATTAAATGCTATTATTCTCCATCCCCAATCTCACAGCTTTCCCCCTTTCCCTTAACCTGGGAAGCTCTTTCTCCTCCACTCCAATCTCTGTGAATAAATTTTTCTGATTCACAGCAAACTATGCTATTAATTTTTTCAGTATCTTTCTGTTGAACTTCACATACCCTTTACCAGTTTTTATAGCAGATTCTGACAAATATTGCTTTCTTATAATACCATCCTTTTCCAAATAAACTAGAGGTTTCTGAAAATTACTATAACAAGTATTTATTTATACTTAAATAATCAATTCTAAATTGCATAGCTATTAAAAAGCTCTGTGGGCTGGGAACAGTGGCTCAATAATCCCACCACTTTGGGAAGCCAAGGCAGGTGGATCCTGAGCTCAGGAGTTCGAGACCAGCCTGGCCAAGGTGGTGAAACCCTGTCTCTACCAAAAATACAAAAATTAGCTGGGCCCGGTGGCAGGTGCCTGTAATCCCAGCTACTCGGGAGGCTGAGGCAGTAAAATAGCTTGAATTAGAAGGCAGAGGTTGCAGTGAGCCGAGATCGTGCTACTGCACTCTAGCCTTAGTGACGGAGCAAGACGCCATCACAAAAAAAAAAAAAAAAAAAAAAAGCTCTGTGCTCTATAGAATTACCCTCCCTGCCCCAGGCCCCATCCACACACACACACAGGTTGTATAATGGCTTCACTAACTCCTCAATGAATATCTCCCAAACAAGTGGATGCCATTATGTTCCTGGTTCTCACATTTTAGAACAGGAAGCTGAATTTCCCTTTTTTTCAAGAAATTATAGTTACAAAAGATTATTCAGATAAGGATACACCATTTGCAAACAACGCAAGTATTTTCAAAAGAACAGCACAAATAAAAAATCTTTACTAATTAAGTTTCAAATAAATTATATGTCAAATGACTTAAAAATAAGTGTTTTGTAAGTTGGCTAAATCTGAAGATATTTTCTGCAATTAAAAACAGAAACTAGGCCCAGCTTGGTGGCTCACACCTATAATCCCAGCACTTTGGGAAGCCAAGGTGGGAGAATCACTTGTGCCTAGGAGTTTGAGATCAGCCTGGACAATATGGCAAAACCCTGTCTGGTGCACACCTGTGGTCTGAGCTACTTGGGAGGCTGAGGTGGGAGGATCACCTGAGCCTGTGAGGGCAAGGCTGCAATGAGCTGTGATCACACCACTGCACCCTAGCCTGGGTGACAGAGTGATGATCCTCCAGTGGATCATCATCACCTGGAAGATACTGACTTTGAGTATCTTACTAGAGGGAGAATGTGAGAGAGAAATGGGAAGAGATAATGCTAGACCCAGAAAAATACAATCTTTAGCAAATCTGGACACATTTGCTGAAATATGGATTCTGTCCGTTGAACTTCAACGGCCTTCTCCCATTTTCTTCCTCCTGATAAAAAGTTAAAGTATCTAAAGCATTCTAGCAAATAGATCTTGATGACCTCATCAAGGGTAACTGTATCTTGATGCCTTGGCTATATTAAATACGAGGTATTAACTGCAGAAGGAATGAGAAAATGAATTAATGAATGAATGGACCTAATTGTTTCATCCTAGGACTGCCCAGAGAAGGTGAAGCAAGTAGAATCCTAGGTGATGTGTAAGGGTAAGTAGTAGGTGACAGGTTTTTCAAACTAAGCCTTGGCGATCAGATGGATGACCCCAAGGGAAAGGAGTGACAATGACAGATACAGGGAATCCCCAAACCAGGGGTTGGGGTACAAGTGGGGGTTACAAGTGGGCTGACCTTGACAGTGTGGTCACAGGCTGCAGAGGCATCAGGTGTGGTGCTCTGGGGTAACACGGATGAAGCTGAAAACCATCATTCTCAGCAAACTAACACAGGAACAGAAAACCAAACACTGCATGTTCTCACCCATAAGTGGGAGTTGAACAATTAGAACATATGGACACAGGGGGAAGAACATCACATACCGAGGCCTGTCAAGGGGTGGGGGAAAAGGGGAGGGAGAACATTAGGACAAATACCTAATGCATGTAGGGCTTAAAACCTAGATGACAGGTTGACAGGTGCAGCAAACCACCATGGCACATGTATACCTATGTAACAGACCTGCGTTCTGCACATGTATCCTAGAACTTAAAGTAAAATTTAAAAAATTATTTTTAAAGAAGAAGTACAGACTATCTGAATGTCAGGCTGGACTTCAGAATTAGGACACTGAGGTTAGACACTAGGCTATTTTATGCTCTTAACAAAAATAGGCAGGACCGAGATACTGATCATCAGAACCCACTGATTGTTAGAAGGTAGGGTGAAAATTCTAAAGCTGCATTGCTTAGTCTCTGAATCCAGCCAACTCAGGCTTCAAGCATGTAGTTCAAAGACGCTTACGTCCTCATCCTGGATGAGGATAGAAAGGAAATGTGGACAGTTAACACAGCACCAGGCATAGAACTGGCCCTCAAAAAATATTTAAGCTCATGTTTCAGGACTAGAAAGGAACCAAAAGTCATTTAATCCATCAGTGTCAGTTAAAATTTGTATAGGCTGCTTGTCATTGAAAGTAACATAGCTTAAACAAGACAATGGTTAATTTTATCTGTGTAAAATAAGCCCATATAAGTGGCTTTTGAATACTGATATAACAACAATGAATTTATATAATTACAAAAAGATAGATGCAGCACCAGCCAGAGTCGAATTCTTAGCACTGAAACCACCAAAGGAAACACTCTACCTAGTCGGTGACAAGCCCGTTCGAACTTCTGAGATCTGAATTCTTCTTTTATCCTAATCCTAAGGAGTCTTGCTCTGAAGATTAGGGTTCAGTCCAAGAAGGGAGGGGTTGGGGAAGGAAGAAGGGAACAATAGCCCCATCTCCAATCCCTCCTATTCAGTTACTATATCAGATCTTCCCAGAGGAACTCTATGGTCAATCTTCAAGTACAGCTATCTTGGACAGATATCAACTTTCAAAAATTTTCACTTTAGATACAAGAACCATAGGTAAGGGCCAGGCATGATGACTCACTCCTGTAATCCCAGCACTTTGGGAGGCTGGGGAGGGTGGATCACTTGAGGTCAGGAGTTTGAGCCAGCCTGGCCAACATGGTGAAGCCCTTTCTCTACTAAAAATACAAAAATTAGCCTGGTGTGTTGGTGCTCGCCTATAATCCCAGCTACTTAGGAAGCTGAGGCAGAACTGCTTGAACCCAGGAGGCTGAGGTTGCAGTGAGCCAAGATCATGCCACTGCGCTCCAGCCAGGGTAAAAAAGCGAGACTATGTCTTATTTTAAAAAATTTAAAAAAAAATTGAAAAGCTCTTTCTAATAAGAGAGACAACTTTGGCCACTGGAAAATGTAAAGGAGGGGGAAAACACCTCAGTTTACCAAATTATGCTTTAAAGTTACAAATTAAACATCAAAGAAGTTTCCAATGATGGTTGTTCCTCTTCTCAAATGTACTACTGGAATTGATTTTTTATGCCAGCCTAGGGCAAAGAAGAGCCCTGCTTAAGTGGGCCAAGCACATACAAACATGCCAAATGGGCACTCTACCCCATCAAACTGTGAATTTAAAACAGCACCAGGTCCCAGGGACAGTAAACAAAATCATAATTATATATACCTATTAACTTCTCCCTTTTCATACATTAGATAGGCTGCTTAAAAAGATAGATGAAGCCAGGCACAGTGGCTCATGCTTGTAATCCCAGCACTTTGGGAGGCTGAGGCGGGTGGATCATGAGTTCAGGAGTTCAGGTCCAGCCTGGCCAACACAGTGAAACCCTGTCTCTACTAAAAATACCGCATGGTGGCGGGCGCCTGTAATCCCAGCTACTTGGGAGGCTGAGGCAGGAGAATCACTTAAACCCAGGAGGTGGAGGTTGCAGTGAGCCAAGATCGCGCCACTGCACTCTAGCCTGGGCAACAGAGCCAGACTCCATCTCAAAAGAAGGAAAAAAAAAAAGATTGGTGAATCCAGCAACATTTAATATAAATTATGGAAAATAAAATGGGGATCTGGCAACTATGATTAGTGTTGTATTAGACATAGTTTCTGTATTAGATCTTTGTAAAATGCTCCTTGAATAGTATGCCATGATTGGTCTTACTTAGTAAGTTACTAACTTAAATTTATTGGTATTAAATACCAATAAATTTCAGCTTCAAACAATATTCAGAACAGAGCCTGTACTTTACTTTCATTGTCCTGCCATAAAGATATTTAAATTCTCTAATGTGTGTTATAATCTGATAAATAGTGTTTAAATAGGTTGCAGTTTCTCATTTCATTGATGACAGGCTCATTAAGGATGATTCAGAAACCATAATGTTAGAAGTTCTGTCTTCCTTCATTGCTTTCATGACTGAAAGGGAACAGGGTTCTAAAGAGAAGTACAGAGAAGTAATTTGCTCATAGAGACACAGCTCAAATCCAGATAACGTGGCTCAAGCACCCTGGCTGCTAACCACTCCTCTATGCTGCATTAGAAATAAGAATGTTCAGCTGGGCGCGGCGGCTCACGCCTGTAATCCTAGCACTTCGGGAGGCCGAGGTAGGTGGACTGCCTGAGCTCAGGAATTCGAAACCAACCTGGGCAACATGGTGAAACCCTGTCTCTAGTAAAATACAAAAAAATTAGCTGGGCATAGCAGCATACACCTGTAATCCCAGCTATTTGGGAGGCTGAGGCAGGGGAATCGCTTGAACCCGAGAGGCAGAGGTTACAGTGAGCCAAGGTCACACCATTGCACTCCAGCCTGGGCAACAGGGCAAGGCTCTGTCTCAAAAAGGAAAAAAAAAAAGAAAAAAGAAAAGAAAAGAATGTTCATTATTACGTCTAATTTAAAAAAACTTGGTAGGAACTAAATGTCCATCAAAAAAAGAATGTGTAAATTTATTGTGATGTAGCCATACAATGGAATACTTATGGTTTAGCAGTTACAAACATATGTGTCAACCTGAGTCCCAGAAACATAATGCTGCATTTTTTAAAGGCATATGGTCAGGCACAGTGTCTCACGCCTGTAATCCCAGCACTTTGGGAGGCTCAGGCAGGAAGATCACTTGAGCCCAGGAGTTCCAGGCTGCAGTGAGCTATGATCATGCCACTGCACTCCAGCTTGGGCAACAGAGTGAGACTCTGTGTCTAATTAATTAATTAATTAATTAACTAAAAGTGAAACATGATTCAGCATAAAACCGTGTATATATAAAAATCCATTAAACAATTCTATATAGTCTATATATTCTTTCCATATATTCTGTATAGTGTTTCCAGATATATACATACATAGCAAAAGTATGAAAATATTCATAGCAATAATAAATACCAAATTTGGGATAGTGGCTACCTCTGAGAAAAGAATCAGGAAAAGTAGGCATGGAGCCTTAAACTTATCTGTAAGATTTTATTTTTAAAATGTATTAAAGTCCTCAAATAAGGCACAGTGCTAACTACTCCAAATCTGGGTGATGGGCATGAGTATTTATGATATCTATTTTCTTTAGTGTTTTGTATCCTTGAAATTTTACATGAAAAAAAGCCCAGCATTTGTTCACATTAAAATGGTTAATTTAATGTTATGTGAATTTTACTTCAAAAAATATTTTTTTTTTCTTTTTTTTTTTTTGAGATGGAGTCTCACTCTGTTGCTCCGGCTGGAGTGCCGTGGTGCAACCTCAGATCACGGCAGCCTCTCCCTCCCAGGTTCAGTTGATTCACTGCCTCAGCCTCCCAAGTAGCTGGGAATACAGGCCAGCTAATTTTTGTATTTTTAGTAGAGATAAGGTTTCACCATGTTGGCCAGGCTGGTCTCGAACTCCTGGCCTCAAGTGATCTGCCCACCTCAGCCTCCCAAAGTGTTGGGATTACAGGCGTGAGCCACTGCATCTAGCCTCAATAAATATTTTCTTAATTTTTAAAAAAATGAGTTCAGGTAGAACTTAATAGCTCTTACAAACATTAATGACATTTTCTTTGACCATATCCACATAATGCAAAAAATAAATAAATAAATAAAAAGATATAAGTTTTATGTTGTATTAATTATACCAGTGTAGGCCAGACAGGGTGGCTCACAGCTGTTGATATAGTTTGGATTTGTGTCCCCAGCCAAATCTCATGTGGAATTATAGGAGGGACCTGATTGGAAGTGATTGGATCGACTTCTGATTGGATCGATCATGGGATCGATTTCTCTCTTGCTCTTCTCATAATTTCTCAAGAGATGTGATGGTTTAAAAGTGTGTGGCACTTCCGCTTCACTCTCTCTCCCTCTGCTGCCAAAATGTGAAGAAGGTGCTTGCTTCCCCTTTGCCTTCGCCATCGTTGTAAGTTTCCTGAGGCCTCCCACTCTTGCATCCTGTTAAACCTGCAGTACTCTGAGTCACTTAAACCTCTTCTTCATAAATTACCCAGTCTCAGATAGTTCTTTATAGCAGTGTGAAAACTGACTAATACACCTGTAATCCCAATACTTTGGGAGGCCAAGGCAGGAGGATCTCTTAAGCTCAGGAGTTCAAGACTAGCCTGGGCAATGTAGAAAGACCTCATCTCCACAAAAAATTTAAAAATTAGTCAGGCTTGATGGTGCATCCTGTAGTCCCAGCTACTTGGGGGCTGAAATGGGAGGATCACTTGAGCCCAGGATTGCACCACCACACTCCAGCCTGGACAACAGAGTGACACCCTGTCTCAAAAACAAATAAAATATTATATCGGTGTGTTCTTCATAAGTGTGATTTTCAATAGGTGTATGATTCCACATTCAAATCATTCTGGAAAAAGAATGATTAGTACCCTTTAAATAAAATATTCTTCATTCAGTGTACTACAAATAATAATTTGTCATTATCTACCTTCCTTACTCACTGGGTGACTTCATGTCATCTCAACCCTGGCTGAGACAATTAACTGGATGTAAGGGATTAACACAAATTGTTCAGTTTTTCTAAGCAGTCAAATATCATCCAACTGAAAAAAATGTTCCTAATAAGAATGTTTTCAATTTAGCTATTGACTAATTTTCCCACCAATGTAGTATCACATTTATAATTTAGATTTTATTATTCTAAATAACTACTTGAGGGCATATTAAGAAAGAAGCTACAATATAGAGAACAAGTATTAGAGTTAAAACAAAACTAATAATTACATAGCCTGTTTGAACCTTTAAGGCCCTCATTTACAAAATATATAACAATGCTTAGCAAAAAGGATAACTGAGATAATTATTCAAGAAGCATAAATAAAAGCTTTTTATGAATTCCAAATCACCCCATAAAAGAGGATAAGTTAATTTAAATTTAAATACCAAACTATTGAATCAAAATATCAGTTGGCTTCGTTGTGGAAATTGACAAGCTGAATCCAAAAATTAGTATGAAAATTTAAGGAGCCCAGAATCACCAAAACAATGAAGAAAAAGAAAAAAGTTGGAGGATTCTCACTTCAAAACTTAACAGAAAGCTATAGATATTGAGACAGAGCTGTACTGTTATGAGGGTAGACATGTTGATCAATGGAATGGAATTGAAAGTCCAGAAATATTCCTTAACATTCATGATCATTTTTGATAAGAGTGCTGAGATAATCTGATGGGGAAGAATAGTCTTTGCAACAAGTGGTGCACCTGCAAAAGAATGAACTTGGACCCTACTAAACACCATATACAAAAATTAACTCCAGGCTGGGCACGCTGGCTCACGCCTGTAATCCCAGCACTTTGGGAGGCCAAGGAGGGTACGGATCATGAGATCCAGAGATCAAGACCATCCTGGCCAATATGGTGAAACCCCGTCTCTACTAAAAATACAAAAATTAGCTGGATGTGGTGGCACGTGCCTGTAGTCCCAGCTACTTGGGAGGCTGAGGCAGGAGAATGGCTTGAACCCAGGAGACAGAGGCTGCAGTGAGCCGAAATCGCACCACTGCACTCCAGCCTGGCAACAGAGCAAGACTGTCTCAAAGAAAAAAAATTAACTCCAAATGGATCAAAGATCTAAATGTAAGAACAAAAACTATAAAACTCTTAGAAAAGAACACAGGTGTAAGTCTGAATGAACTTGGATCAGGCAACCATTTCTTTTCTTTCTTTCTTTTTTTTTTTTTTTTTTTTTTTGAGATGGACTTTCACACTTGTTGCCCAGGCTGGAGTGCAAGGCGTGATCTCGGCTCACTGCAATCTTTGCCTCCTGGGTCCAAGCAGTTCTCCTGCCTCAGCCCCCAGAGTAGCTGAGACTACAGGCACGCACCACCACAATCAACTAATTTTTTTGTATTTTTAGTAGAAATGGGATTTACCATGTTGGCCTGGCTGGTCTCGAACTCCTGACCTCTGGTGATCTGCCCACCTCAGCCTCCTAAAGTGCTGGGATTACAAGGTGTGAGCCACCATACCCAGCCAAAAATGTAAAAACTTCTGTGCTGCAAAACACATCAAAAAGTTAAAAAGATAACTCACAGAATGGGATAAAATGTTTGCAAATCATCTATTTGATAAAGGAAGAATTTGTATCTAGAATATATAAAGAACACAACTCAACAATAAAAAGTTAAATAACCCAGTTTTGAAAATGGACAAAGGATCTGAATAGTCAATTCTCCAGAGAATATATACAAATGGTCAATAAGCACATGAAAAGATGCTCAACATCATTAGTCATAAGAAAATGCAAGTCAAAGCCACAACAAAAATCACTTCACACTCACTAAGATGGCTATAATAAAAGGAACAGATAAATGTTAGCAAAGATGTGGAGAACTGGACCCCTCATTCACTGCTGATATGATTGTAAAACAGTATAGCTGCTATGGAAAACAGTACAGCAATTCCTTAAAAGATTAAACATAGTTAACACATGACCCAGCAATTTCACTCCTAGGTATCTACCCAAGACAAATAAAAACATACGTCCACACAAAAAAATGTGTACACCAGTGTTAACTGCAGTAATATTCATAATAGCCCCAAAATGGAAACAAACCAAATAGCCATCAACTGATAAATGGAAAAAGAAAATATGGTATACCAACTCAGTGAGATATCATTTGGCAATTAAAAGGACTGCAGTACTGATACATGCTATGACGTGGATGAGCCGAGAAGACATTACGCTAAGGGAAAGGGGCCAGGCGTGGTGGTGCACACCTGTAGTCCCAGCTACTTGGGAGGGTGGGGTGAAAGCCTGGGAGCTAGAGGCTGCAATGAGCCCAGATCATGCTACTGCACTCCAGGTTGGGAAACAGAGAAAGATTGTCTCGAAAAGAAAGATATGGAATCTGGATATTAAATCATCTCCAAGAACCAAGTGCTTTTCCAGGAAAACATGAAGCATCTTTCCTTCATTTGGTTGCCAACAACTGTATGTCATTTGCCAACCACACACAAAATATTAATGTTTGCAAATGAAAATCCATAGTTTTATTGTACCATAGAACTTGATTTTTAAAATACAGGCCATAAATTTCTTACCACAACATGATCTTACTCAAAATTAGCCATGTAGTTATAAACCTTCTATTTTTAAGCCAAAAAAAATCAAAAGCCACTTACATATTGGTAGAAATATATGTCTGTGAGTGACATATTACATACTGATTTGTATTATACATCATTTTGTCAATGTCTTATAGTCAGGAACACACCTGTAGTTGGACAATTTGTATTTATTATTCATTGCAGTGACTAAGAACGCACACCATAAGGCTTGGGGCACCTCAGTAAGAGGGTGTTAGAATCTGTCATGGATTTGGACTTTGGTTGTGATTTGGGGGAAGAGTTTAAGGAAGCAGGGGTTCACTGTATACTGAGTGTTGGCAGAATGTGAGGACAATTCTGTGACTAGCTACCTCAATAAACCTTATCTACAGGGAGGGCACTAGAGCAAAGCTCAAGCTATAATTGGTAAAGAAGCAACTGTCATTCATATTAGCTGGGAGGGGTGATGCTTGGCATTTCGTGGATGACATAGTGCTTATTTCTGTGTGCATTTAGAAAAAAATGTGTGTTTGTCTTGTATCACATCACTTTAGCATGGTGTCAGACTGGCCTTGTCTAACACTGATGTTTTGTGAAACTGTTTATGTTCAACAGGAGAGCACCAAGGCCTACTGGTAAGTGCCATGCTGGCCCCTGCAGGTCAAGGGCTGCCCTGCTCTTTCTCAATATCCCTAATAGGTTACATATGATTTTAATTGCCAGCACTTAGAACGAACTTGTGATAAAATAGCTGTTTGGAAAGTAATTGTAAATAATTGTCCCAAGAAAATGTTTAATAATTAAATGTTTACACAAGTTTTTATTAAGAAATTTATGAAATTCAACATAGCAATTTGAAATAAAAACTTAGGACAATAATAAAATATTCTCAAAAGTGATTTTTTTTTCTAAGACATTTTTGTAGAGGTTACTTTCTGATAAAATGTCAAGAATAGTACAAAAAATTCACATCTACCTTATACTTGGATTTACCAACTGTTAACACAAAGTATCTCTTTAGCTCTAAACACTTCAATATGGATTTTCTTAAGAACTAGGACATTTTATTATATAACCACAGCACAGTCACTGAAACAAAGAAATCTAATGCTGATACAAAACAATTTTGAGACAGTCTCCCTCTGTCACTCAGGCTGGAGTACAGTGGTGCCATCTCAGCTCACTGCAACCTCCGACTCTAGGTTCAAGTGATTCTCATGCCTCAGCTTCCCACATAGCTGGGATCACAAGCATGTGACACCATGCCCAGCTAATTTTTGTATTTTTACTAGAGATGGGGTTTCGCCATGTTGGCCACACTGATCTTGAACTCCTGGTTTCAAGTGATCTGCCCGACTGGGCCTCCCAAAGTGCTAGGACTACAGGTGTGAGGCACCATGCCAGGCCCTATTTTCTAATCTATGGTCCGTATCCAGATTTCACTTGTCCCAATAATGGTGTTTTTTTGTTGTTGTTGTTTTTTTTTTGAAACAGAGTCTCACTCTTGTTGCCCAGGCTGGAGTACGATCACATGCTCTCAGCTCACTACCTCTGCCTCTTGGGTTCAAGCGATTCTCCTGCCTCAGCCTCCCGAGTAGCTGGGAATCGATTCTCCTGCCTCAGCCTCCCGAGTAGCTGGGAATCAATCTCTCTCTCTCTCTCTCCTTCCTTCTTTCCTTCTTCCTTCCCTCCCTTCCTTCCTTCCCTCCCTCCCTCCCTCCCTAGAGGAATGAGCCACCACACCCAGTTTTCCCTTCTCTCCCCTCTCCTCCCCTCCCCTTCCCTTTCCTCCCTCCCTATGGGAATGAGCCACCATGTCCAGTTGTTTTTCACCTGCCCTTGTATCCAGAATATCCCTTGTATCCAGAATATTCCTTACTTCCCTTCCTTCCTTCCTCCCTCCCTTTTTTTTTTTTTTTTTTTTGGTATTTTTTGTAGAAACGGGGTTTTGCCATGTTGCCCAGGCTGGTCTTGAACTCGTGAGCTCAAGCGACCCGCCAGCCTTGGCCTTCCAATGTGCTGAGACTACAGGCATGAGCCACCACACCCAGCCCATCCAGCTAATTTTTAAATTTTTTTATAGAGGCAAGGTCTCACTATGCTGCCCAGGCTAGTTTTAAATTCCTGGGCTCAAGCAATCCTCCTGCCATGTACTCTCAAAGTGTTGGAATTACAGGCGTGAGTCATTACGCCCAGCCTAAAACTTTTTATTATGAAAATTTTCAAGTATCCATAAGAAAAGTATAATAAACAATCACGAACATTGTACACCAATCTTGCATAATCTCCCTTGTTTCCTGTCATCTCTGTCTGAATATTCTCCTCCATATATTTTCTTTTTTGAACAAATTGCATCTGTCATGTTTCAACCTAGAAAATGTTTTTTATTAGTTTGATGGATTTTTTCTTTTTTTTTAATTGTCGCTTTCATATTTTGGGGTATCTTTTCAAGTTTGAAAGATATTATACCTTTACTTTTATCAAACTTCATTGCAATATACATGAATTACAACGTTGAAATGAAAACAATTTCAAACTTGAACTTCTCATTGCTTAATAGCAGTAACAATATTATCTCACCTATTGCTTTTTGAGTGCCTACTACAGACCAGGCATGGCTGGCAACCATCATATATGTTATCTCATCTTTTTAGCAACCCTCTAAGGTAGATATTATTAGCTGTATTATAGATAAGAAAGGTGAGGCTGAGAAAGTATATTATCCAAGTTATTAAAGGATTATTACTGAGTTCAAATCAGCTTGTGTTTTTCACTCTACCTCATTACCTCTAAATATCCCTTCCCCCTTATCTACCTACTGAAATCTTACCTAGTCCATCAGCTTAATGGGGAAACCAGAATACATAATAGAAAGAGGCATTAATCAGGGTCCCTAATTTGTATAAAATATCAAATGCATCTTGGAGCTTAAAAATAATAAACTGAAAAGTGCCTTTCAGAAGGCATATAGTAGGAAAGGATTTGTTGCTTTGTAAACAATCAATATAAAAAAATACACACTGTTTTTCACGTAACCTCGTATGACAAAAAGTGAACGGGATTTGGGAAACAATTATCTAGAGATCAGCGACCTTGAAGTGTGCTCTGTGGACCACCAAAATCTGCATCAGCCAGGAACGTGTTTGAAACGCAAATAAGTTGCCTTATTTGTTATGAGAAAACTAAAAGTCTATTTTATTAAGATTATATATGCTTTTGTATTGCCATTCTATACTGAACAGCCTAATAAGTATGTTAAATTTTTTTATTTAACCTAAATAACTGTGTTAAATATACAATATGCCATACTCACAAATACATAGCAAAAGAGATATACATGGGGCAAAAACCACAAAGAAATATGCAAAAAAATTACATATATTGATAGTGGGATTTTGTTTTCTTTCTCTTAAATTCTCTCTAAAACCAATTTCTGTAAATATTTTTATTCCTATTTTATACATTGGAGCACAGATTCAGAGGAGATAATTTTCCGAAGGTCAAAGAATTAGTAAGTGTCACGAACTGGGTTTACAGTAGGAGTTCATGACCAAGTTCAATTCGCTATTACATCATGTGGTCCTTAAGCAAGTCATATCACTTTACAACAGAAACACTTATAAACATATATTGGCCGGGCGTGGTGGCTCGTGCCTGTAATGCCAGCACTTTGGGAGGCCAAGGCAGGTGACTCACGAGGTCAGGAGTTCCAGACCAGCCTGGCCAACATGGTGAAACTTCGTCTCTACTAAAAACAACAACAAAAAATTAGCTGGGCGTGGTGGCAGGCACCTTTAATCCCAGCTAATCAGGAAGCTGAGGTGGGAAAATTGCTTGAACCTAGGAGGTGGAGGTTGCAGTGGGCCAAGATCATGCCACTGCACTCCAGCCTGGTGACAGTGTGAGACCCCATCTAAAAATAAATAAATAAATGAAATTTATATATATATATGTGTGTGTATATATGTACCAAGCTTATAATTTACACACACACACACACACACACACACACACACACGTATAGGCAATGTACAAAAATAAATTTTTTTAAACCCAAATGTGATGGTTACCATCATGTTTAGAAATTAAATGTGCAATGGTCATTATCTACCAGCTTCGTTTAGTTACTAGGTTTTTGCAACATTGAAAAATTATGTTCACAAGCTTGAAAAATTTCTCAGCTAATTTCTTGAAAATATGTTAAATTGACCATATTACTATATAATTTTTATTAAACTTGAGGTAAAAGTGAATATTAAAAATGAAAAGCTAAGATAGTAGAATTTTTTAATATAATAAAAAAGATGGCCGGGCGCAGTGGCTCACTCCTGTAATTTTAGCACTTTGGGAGGCCAAGGAAGGTGGATTGCCTGAGCTCGGGAGTTTGAGACCAGCCTGGACAACGCAGTGAAACCCCGTCTCTACTAAAAATACAAAAGAAATTAGCCGGGCATTGCGGCATGCGCCTGTAGTCCCAGCTACTTGGGAGGCTGAGGCAGGAGAATCACTTAAACCAGGGAGGCAGAGGTTGCAGTGAGCCGAGATGGTGCCACTGCACTCCAGCCTGGGCAACAGAGCATGACTCCATCTCTAAAAAATAGAAAAAAATGTTTATAATATGTTAGTAAGTTCTAGCCTTCCTAAAAGACTTCCAAAAAATGTCCTTTGATAGGACTAGGGATTGTTGAGTGGGCAATATTAATCATAAGAAAAATGACTTAGAAGAGGGAAAGATGTAAGGCTAGTTAATAAAAATAGAATAAAGTCAGTGAAAGTAGGGGAATTATGTAAGTTACTAAGACCTTAAGGAAAACAAAAAACAAAAACCACAAAAAAAAAAAAAAAAAAAAAGACAGAGGAAACTACTGTGGAATGTTTATATTATTGCCTCTACCAGAATTCTGGGCCAAAAGTAGAATATCAGTTTAACTTTCTGGAAAGATTTCTTCTGAGACTGAACTAAGTGTTATGGTTTGGCTGTGCCCCCACCCAAATCCCATATTGAATTTGTTACTCCCCCAATTCCCGCCAGTCATGGGAGGGACCCAGTGGAAGGCAATTGAATCATGGGGGTGGGTCTTTCTGATGCTGTTCTCATGATAGTGATTAAGTCTCATGAGATCTGATGGTTTTATAAAGGGTAGTTCCCCTGCAAAAGCTCTCTCTTTGCCTGCCACCATCCACTGAAGATGTGACTTGCTCCTCCTTGCCTTCTGCTATGATACCTCTTCTTCCCAGTCTCAGGTATGTCTGTATCAGCAGCATGAAAATGGACTAATACGCTAAGTAAATATAAAGTGTCCTGGTTTTAGGACCCCTCCTGAGTATAATAAAAATATATGTGGTATTTTAGTACAGTTAGGAGTTGGCAAGCTCTACCCTGGGTGAAGGGCTGGAGAGAAGTTTGGGCTGACTTTAGTATAAGAGAAGATCTGCATTTTATACCATATGTAAAAACTAATTCTCTCTATATTAAAGACTTAAATGCAAAAAAAAAAAATATATTAAAATCACTCAATAAAGTCTTCTATAAGCAGACAAAAACTTCAAAACCAAGACTAGAAACCAAGTAGCTATTTTTAAAGTAAACATATTTAACTATACAAGAATATGAAAAAGAGCTCTTACAAATTGACAATTAAAAAAACAAACAACTGCATAAAGTTAGATAGCAGAAGAACAAATTTAAATAGCCAACAAACATATGAAAAGTGCTCAAATTCATTAGCATTCAGGGAAATGCAAGTTAAAGTAAGAATGAAACCTTATTCCTATCAGACTAGCAAAAATTCAGAGGACCTATGAAAACTGTTGCTTGATTCTGGTGAGAAAGTGAGGGAAAAGTACTTTCAGAAGTTGCTAGTGAGAACATTAAGCATTATAATCTTTTTGAAAATCACTCTGATAAATCTATTAAAATTAAAAATACATATACTCCTCATCCCAACAGTTCCACTCCAAGGAATTAATTCCAAAGAAATAAGAGTATGATTATGTTAAAAATATGTATAAGGACCTCAGTGTTCCAGTGGCAAAATCCTGAGCATAAAGTGGGTGCTCCCAGGGGAAAGATGAAATTGGATTTGAAGGAATATCCAGAAGATATCATTGAATGAGAAAGGTAAGATACAGAAAAAAAAAAATGTGTACACACTGCCATTTGTTCAACAGTGGCAGAAAAAACCATTATGTATACGGATACATATACACAAACACATACACACGTGTGTGCCACATTTATGATTTAAGACCATAAAGGAAAAATGTGGCAGAATTCATATTAAGTTGCTAACGTGTATTGTCTTCTTGTGGGGAGGAGGAAAGAGTTTATGAGGAGGAAGAAGGGAGGGGAAGAAATGGTGAAAAAAAAGGAAGGAAAAAAGCGACACTAAAATCATTACACTCTCTCTAGTAAATCTTACTGCTACCCCTATTTTCCCTTCTGCCGACCAAGGTGGCCCACCACATTTCTAAATAACACGAAACACATTGCACGCAAAATAAGTGCTGCAAAAGCACTAAGCAACTGAAAAAAAATTATACAGGCTAAAGAATAGGTCATTTTTACATGAAAAGAGCAAAATTATATCCAGTCTTTCATTTTTTAGCTAGCTAATATAGGAACTTTCTTATATCAATAAGTATCTTATTGATGGAAAATTCCTAGGTAATAAATACCATCAATTCACATTAAAACATAAACTGAGTGTTTATTGTGTGCAAGGCACTGCTTACTCAAGGCTCTGTAGAAAACACCAAACAATCCAGGTTCCCCACTTTCCTTTCTGTTTTAACATGTGCAAGACTGGAAGACTTCCATCCTCATATCTTCCAGCCTGCTCCAAGCACTGTGGAAAATTCTAAATGCAAAAAGTAGCATCCTCTTTTTCACAAGATGGGAAATACCCACTGTAGAGCTGCCATTAGTTACAACAAGTTCTAAAGGTATTCAGCCTCCTTCATATTACAGCACGGCCTATATTCTGCCAGTCAAGCTAAATTGTCCTTAGCTCCCTTGGTGTCTCTCCTTGAAAGGATTTTTCCTGTGTGCTCCTTGAAGCTATCTTAGAAATTTAACCACCCAACTTCCACTGGCTAAGGCTCTTTTCTCATTCAAAGATCTCCTATACCTTATCCGAGCTTCAGTGAATTCAGTCTCACTTCCTCATGCTATTTAGTTCTACTACATGCCTTCCAACAAACATTTAAGAAAAGGAGAGAAAAAAAAAAAAAAAAAAAGGAAAAAAAAAAAAAAAAAAAAATAAATACCAACCCCCCAACGCCCAAATCAAACCAAATGAAACATACTTTTCTTCTTTTTATTGCCCTCTGGGGAAAAACTGCCAATGACTATATGCTAATGACAACATTTCTAGCTGTGACCCCTCGTAAGGCCTACTTCCAAGTTAGACATCTCCAACTTGATATCCCATGAGTCCCCCATGATTTAATATACTCCAAACCAAACTGATACTCCCCAAATCTCACCTATCTGTACAACTTATTTACTAATTCAGCTGCAGAAGCCGGAACCCTGAGTCCTGCTTGATCTCGAATTTTGTTTTGTTTTGTTTCTTGCTCCTTTTCTGTACAACTATAAAGCTTCTTGAAGACTGACTGAGTCTTTGATCTCTGTAACCGGCATGAGGCAGTATCTGGCACATACAAGTTGAACAGGTGGTCAGTCATGGTGGCTCACACCTGCAATCTCAGCACAAGGGCAACAAAGACCCCCACCTCCATAAATAAATAAATAAGTCAGCCAGATGCAGTGGCATGTGCCTACAGTCCTACTCAGGAAGCTGAGGCAGGAGGATTGCTTGAGCCTAGGGGTTTGAGACCAGCCTGGGCAACATAGCAAGGCCTTGTCTCTGCTAAAAATCACAGAAATTAGCCAGGCATGGTGGTACATACCTGTTGTCCCAGCTACTCAGGAGGCTGAAGCTGGAGGACTGCTCGAGCCCAGGAAATCAGGGTGGCAGGGAGGTATGATTGTACCAGTGCACTCCAGCCTGGGCAACAGAGCAGAGGCCCTGTCTCAAAAACAAACAAACAAAAAAAGTACATTATGAAAAATGTATACATGGATTTCAAGATTATTTTGCACCAAAATAAACTTGTACTAGGTTGTTACAACATGTCTGAACAAGATCTAGTTTGAGGAAGTAAAAAGAGTAAGACATCAGTTTTAAAAAGATCTCAATCTGAGCAACATGCTACTGAAATTGAAGCAAAAACAAATATCAACTTTATGATAAGGCAAGGGTGGGAGAATGGTGAAATCACTGATCCTGATGCTTTATGGTAAGTTTATGGGAACAATGCCCCAAGGAAATCAGCAGTTTACAAATGGATCAATCATTTTAGGAAGAGATAAGTTGAAGGTGAAACCACAGCAGCAGACCTCCCACATCAACTTTTTAGAAAATAAAAATCTTGTCCAGGTGCAGTGGCTCACGCCTATAATCCCAGCACTTTGGGAGGCCAAGGCGGGTGGGTCATGAGGTCAGGAGATGGAGACCATCCTGGCCAGCATGGTGAAACCCTGTCTCTACTAAAACTATAAAAATTAGCCAGGTGTAGTGGTACGCGCCTCTAGTCCTAGCTACTCAGGAGGTTGAGGCAGGAAAATTGCTTGAACCCAGGAGGTGGAGGTTGCAGTGAGCCGAGATCATGCCACTGAACTCCAGTCTGTATGACAGAGTGAGACTCTGTCTCAAAAAAAAAAAAAAAAAAGACCTTTTCTGTGCCCTAATTGAAGAGGTCAACAATTTACAGAAGAAACAATAGCCAACACCATGGACATCTCAATTAGTTCAATTTACACAATTCTGACCAAAGAAATTTAAGTTGAGCAAATTTTCCACTTGATGGGTGCCAAACCATTGTGTCCAGATCAGCTGCAAACCAGAACAGAGCTTTCAACTGGGAATTTTAACTATGTGGATCAATTTGGGAGGCTGAGGTGGGCAGATCACTTGAGGCCAGGAGTTTGAGATCAGTCTGGACAACATGGTGAAACCCTGTCTCTACTAAAAATGCAAAAATTAGCCAGGTATGGTAGCATATGCCTATAGTTCCAGCTACTCAGCAGGCTGAGGCACAAGAATTGCTTGAACCCGGGAAGCAGAGGTTGCAGTGAGCCAAGGTTGTGCTGTTGTACTTCAGTCTGGGCAACAGTGAAACTCCGTCTTTAAAAAAAAAAAAAAAAAAAAGTGGATCAAGCTCCTGAAGTATTGCTTTAAAGAACTATAATGCGAAATGAAATATGGCTTTACCAGTACAATCCAAAAGGCAAAGCACAATCAAAGCCATGGCTGATAAGAGGTGGAAGTGGTCCAGTCAAAGCAAAGGCAGACCAGTCAAGAGCAAAGGTCATGGTAAAAGTTTTCAGGGATTCTCAAGGCATTGCTTGTTGACTGTCTGAAGGGCCAAAGAACAATTAGATTTGCTTGTTATGAGTGTTTTAAGAAAGTTAGCCAAAGTTTTAGTAAAGAAAGAAAAAAAAAATGCCTGGAAAAGCTTCACCAGAGTCCTTCTCTACAATGACAATGTTCATACTCATTCCTCTCATCAAACAAGGGCAATTTTGCAAAAGTTTCCATGACAAATCACTAGGTTTTCACCTTACAATCCTGATTTTCCCGCTCCAACTTCCTTTTGTTTTCTAATCCTGAAAAATCTTGAAAAGGCACCTATTTTTCCTTCGGGTTATTATGTAAAAAAGGCTGCACTGACTTGGTTAAATTTCCAGGATTCTCAATTCTTTAGGGATCGACTAAGTGGCTATCATTGCTTACAAAACCATCTTGAACTTGATGGGAGTTATTTTGAGAAATATGTTTACATTTTTAATTATCTTTTAATTTCATTTTTCAAAAAAATCTTTGAAGTCCCCCTGTATAGTACACTGGATTCTTGACATTATTGACCTCAGAGACTATTTTTTTTGAGACAGAGTCTTGCTCTGTTGCTCAGGCTGGAGCGCAGTGGTACGATCTTGGCTCACTGCATCCTCTGCCTCCCAGGTTCAAGCAATTCTCCTGCCTCAGCCTCCCAAGTAGCTGGGGTTATAGGCACGTGCCACTACGCCTGGCTAATTTTTGTATTTTTAGGAGAGACAGGGGCTCACCATGTTGAACATCTCATATTCATGAGTATGTCAACATATGTACAGGCTTCTGGCTTTCTTCTGAGTCACAGTTTGGCTCTGTATTTTTTTTTTCCTCTTGAGAATTATTTACCACAAAGAAACAAATTTAATCACTTATTGATACAAATAACATGCAGAATAAAATGAATTCCAAAAAGTTGCAAATGCCAGATAGAAACTAAACTCACTCACTAGATAAGTGATCTGATGCCATTACACATCAGCCTCAAAGCTTATAAGTCAAATACTCCATAACTTTCAGAGCCACTTGCAAGCAACTGCAACTGCAAATGTTAGATCTGTAATTGTTAATGGAGTCTATTTTTACATGTTAAAAGAAAACAAATGTACTATGCACAACGTCATTGATTTTCAAAAATTCTTTGTTGAAAGAAAACTAATATTTTATACTATTTTTTTATTTTTATTTTTTATTTTTTTTATAAAGATGGGGTTTCACCATGTTGGTCAGGCTGGTCTTGAACTCCCGACCTCAGGTGATCCACCTGCCTTAGCCTCCAAAGTGCTTGGATTACAGGCATGAGCCACCACACCCGGCCTACTATTTATGTTTAAATCTAATTATTCTCAGGTCTTTCTATGTAGTAATTTTATGATTTGTTTTTAATGAAGCTTTTAAAGAAAAACTTAGGTCTCAAACTTTAAAATGAGTGAATTGCATAGTTTTGAATCTTTGCAGCTTGAGAAAAATTACTGGTCATTATCTGTTTAAAATTAGAACTGGTTGCATTGTGATTTGCTTCTGATTTCTGTTGGCATTTGTGATAGTTTTTAAATGACCATAAATTCTTTGTAATTCTTTGCATTGAAAGGTGGAGCAGTTTTCCCTTCATCTTATTTCTGGGCTGAATCTGTGAATTGGTTAACCAAAAGAATGTGGCAGAAGTGGCATCATGCCAATTGACAGCTTCCAATATTACCTCTTGGAGCTCACTCTTGGGATGCTCTCTCTCAGAATCCAGCCACCACGTTCTGAGGAGCCCAAGCCACATGGAGAGGCCACATATTTAGCAGCTGCATGTAAGTAAGCTTTGGTTAATAGCTCCAGGTGGGCTCTCAGCCAATAGCCAGCAGCCAGTAGCAAACATCAAATGTCAGCCATCTGAGTCAGCCATCTTGGACATTCCAAACTAATCAAGCCCATAAATGACAGAAGCCTATGCCAACATCACATAGAGGAGAAAAGCCATTGTGAAGAGCCCAGTCAACCACAGAATTGTGAAATAATAAAGTGGTTATTACTTTAGACCATTAAATTTTGCTGTTGTACAACAAGTTTGTGTGTGTGTGTGTGAGAGAGAGAGAGAGAGAGAGACAGAGTCTCGCACTGTTGCCCAGGCTGGAGTGCAATGGCTGATCTTGGCTCACTGCAACCTCTGCCTCCCAGGTTCAAGTGATTCCTCTGCCTCAGCCTCCCAAGTAGCTGGGATTACAGGCACCCGCCACCATGCCCAGCTAACTTATTGTATTTTTAGTTGAGATGGGGTTTCATTATGTTGGCCAAGCTGGTCTCAAACTCTTGAACTTGTGATGTGCCTGCCTCGGCCTCCCAAAGTGCTGAGATTACAAGTGTGAGTCACCGCACCCGGCCAAATCTTTTTTAAAATGCTACTACATGCTTTCTTATCACTTGGCCCTATTGAACACTACCATTGGCGGACGAAAGTTTGTTGTTCTTATGGTCCACAAATATAGGCTTAAAACTTGCTTCTTAAATGTGCTATTTTAATTCTTCTGATAGCACACACTCCATCTTAGGTTGTACTGCCACAGACTTCATAACAACTGATGTGGATATGATCTCTGCATGACATTGAGAAATGAAACCACATTCTTTCATACTTAAAGAAAAACTTGTTATATAAGCACTCAGTTTCCCCACTCTAGGACCTCTCTGATCATACACACTTCTCATACCCTCTCTGATCACAGACGCTTCTCATACCCTCTCTGATCATACACACTTCTCATCCCCTCTCTGATCACAGACGCTTCTCATACCCTCTCTGATCATACACACTTCTCATCCCCTCTCTGATCACAGACGCTTCTCATACCCTCTCTGATCATACACACTTCTCATCCCCTCTCTGATCACAGACACTTCTCATACCCTCTGTGATCATACACGCTTCTCATACTTTGATCACAGACGCTTCTCATACCCTCTCTCATCATAGGCAGTTTTCATACCCCCGATCACATGCACTTTCTCGTGCCACATTGCTGGCATGCTATTAGAAAATTAATAACATTTGACACATGGTAGGGATAAATTTGTCAAAAAATGTTTTGACATTTTGAAACTGCTTGTTATTAATATTTTTTAAAGTCACATGAGTCACAATATCTATGATAATGATGATTTTGCTATACAAAAGTGCTATAAAATTTAACCAGTTTACTTTTGTGTATAAAAACCAAAGTTTGCTTCTCCGAGTTTTAAAAATACCATCTCCCTTATCAATCATAATACCTATGTTTTATGAAGTGTACCTGCCAGTTTTTTACAGCTTGATATGTAATTTATAAGCCACAAAATCCACCATTTAAAAGTGTAAAATTCAGTGGTTTCAATATATTCACAGAATTGTGCAATTATCACCACCATGTAATTTTAGAAAAATTTTCATCACTCCCCAGAATAAAAACATCCACACACCACTAAACTTCTTTGTCTCTACAAATTCATCTGTTTGGGACGCACAGTATAAATGGAATTCTACAGTATGTGGCCTTTTGTGCCTGGCTTCTTTCACTTAGCATAATCTTTTCAAAGCTCATCTCATAGTACATGTTGTAGCATGTACTTCAGTCCTTTTTATTGACGAATAATACTTTATTATATGGATTTGCCACATTTTGTTTATTCATCAGTTGATACACATTTGTGTTGTTCTCACTTTGGGGCTATTATGAATAATGCTGTTATGAACATTAGCATATCATTTATTTTTGGACATACGCTTTCATTTCTCTTTGGTAGATACTTAGAAGTGAAACTGCTAAGTTCATTCTATGTTTAATATTTTGAGGAATTGCCAGACTGTTTCCCAAAATGGTCGCACCATTTCCAATTCCTGCCAGCAATGTATGAAGGTTTCAATATCTCAACATACCAACAATTGTCATTTTTTTATTTTAACCATCAGTAGGTATGAAGTGGTATCTTGTGGTTTTGATTTGCATTTCACTAATGACTAATAATGTCAAAAAACTTTCCATAAGTTTATCAGCCATTTACATCCTCCTTGGAGAAATGTCTATTCAAATCATCTTCCCATTTTCAATGGGTTGTCTTTTAGGGTTGTAAAATTTCGTTATTTTAGATATAAATATTTTATCAGATATATGATTTGCAATTATTTCTTTCAAACTATGGGTTGTCTTTTCCCTTTGATGATGTTGTCCTTTGAAGCATAAAACTTTTTAATTTTGATGAAGTACAAGTTGTTTTTTTCTTTTGTCACCATTAAGTATGATGTTAGCTGTAGGTTTTTTTGTAGACATTCTTTATCAAGTTGTGAAGTTTTCCTCTATTCCTAGTTTGTTGAGAGTTTTTATCATGAATCAGTGTTAGATTTTGTCAAATGATTTTTCTGCATCTATCGGTATACAAACATAGCTTTTCTGCTTTAGCCTGTTGATGTGATGGATTATATTCATTGTTTTTCCAATGTGGAATCAGCCTTGCATGCCTAGAATAAATCTCACTTGGTTATGGTATATAATTCTTTCCATATGTTGCTGGATTTGATTTGCCAACATTTTGTTGAAAATCTTTGTATCTATGGCCATGAGAAATACTGGTCTATAGTCTTCTTTTCTTGTAATTTCTTTGTCTTGCTTTGGTGTTAGTGTAATGCTGACCTTATAAAATGAGTGATAAAAGAAGTATTCCCTCAGGTTCTATTTTCTGAAACAGATTACAGAGAATTGGTATAATTTTTTCTTTAAATGTTTGGTAGAATTCACCAGTGAGCCCCTCAGAACCTGGTGCTTTCTCTTTCAGAAAATTATCATTATTTTTTTTTGAGACGGAGTCTCACTTTTGTCACCCAGGCTGGAATGCACTGGCACGATCTTGGCTCACTGCAACCTCCACCTCCCAGGTTCAAGCAATTCTCCTGCCTCAGCCTCCTGAGTAGCTGGGATTACAGGCACCCACCAACACACCTGGCAAATTTTTGTATTCTTAGTAGAGACGGTTTCACTATATTGGTCAGACTGGTCTCTAACTCCTGACCTCAGGTGATCTGCCCTCCTTAGCCTCCCAAAGTGCTGGAATTACAGGCATAAGCCACTCTGCCCAGCCTAGAAAATTAATTATTGATTTTTTTAATAGATACAAGCTATTCATTAGTAATGAATATAATAATACAGCTGACATTAGGAATTTTTAAGTGTTCTCTCTTTTCTTCTTAGCCTAGCTAGAGGCTAGTCAATTTTATTGCTCTTTTCAAATAACCAACTTTTGGTGTTCTTTATTTTCTCTATTGATTTGCTATTTTCAATTTTATTGATTTCTGCTCTAATTATTATTATATCTTTTATTCTTCTTACTTTGAATTTAAATTTTCTTTTCCTAGTTTCCTAGAGCGGAAGGTAAGATTATTGATTTTTAGAGCTTCCTTCTTTTCGAAAATATGCATTTGATGCTACAAGTTTCTATCTTGGCCAGGCGTGGTGGCTCCTGCCTGTAATCCCTGCACGTTGGGAGGCCAAGGTGGGGGTACAGCACAAAGCCAGCAGTTCTGAGGCTGCAGTGAGCTATAATTATGCCGCTGCACTTCAGTCTGGGCTTCAAAGCAAGAGCACAACAAAAAAAAAAAAAAGAAAAACTAAACAAAAACAAACAAAAAAATCCCCTCTAAGCATTGCTTTCACTACATCCCACAAATTTTAATAAGCGTATTTTAACTTTCATTTAGTTCAAAATATTTTAAATTTCTCTTGAGATTTCTTCTTTGATCCACGTTTTATCTAAAAGTGTGTTGTTTAATCTCCAAGTATTTTGGGATTTTCCAGCAATTTTTCTGTTACTGATTTCTAGTTTAAGTGCATGTGCCTTCAGATCAGATATTGTATGGTTTCTTTTCTATTTGTTCTTCATTCTTATTTTTGTCTTCTACATTTTTTTCCTGCCTTTTGTGGTTTTAATTGAGCATTTGATGTGACTCCATTTTCTCTTCTTTCTTAGCAAATCAATTATACTTTTCAAAAAACTTTTTTTAGTAGTTGCCCTATATTTAGCAATATACATTTACCAAGTCCACTGTCAAATAACACGTTACCACTTCACAGGTAATGTAAGTAACCTATAATAAAATATTTTTATTTCTTCCCTCCCATTCCTTAAATCATTATTTTCACTAATTTCCCTTATGTATAAGCATATATTTATATACAAGCATGTCATTGAATACATTGTTGCTATTATTATACAGAACAAACTGTTACCTGTTAAATAAATTAAATATTTTTTAAAAATTAATTATACCTTCATTTATTCTTTTCCCAATGCTTTCTTTCTTTATGGAAATATGAGTTTCTGACATATATCATTTTCTTTCTCTGTAAAAAAAAACAAAAACAAAAACTTCTTTTACCAACAAGGCAGGTCTACTGACAACAAATTCTCTCAACTTTTTTTTTTTGTGTGTGTGTGTGTGTGTGTGTGTGTGTGTGTGTGTGTCTAAGAAAGTCTTTACTTCTTCACTTTTTAAAATCTTTGATTTTAATTTAAAAATTCGCTTAATGACAAATACAATTTAATGTCTATATGTAATACCATGTGTGCATCTATATGTTTTACCTTGGTTTTGTATCAAAGTTTTTACTTTTTTCCCAAGAGAAGAATTACCATCTGTTAGTGACATATTGCAATTAGACTATGAAATGATTCTCAATTTTTTTTTTATTTTGAAGATACTTTTATTTTTAAGGAGGAATTACTTTCTCTTCAGATGTTCATTTTTGACTCTGAAAATTTTAATTTTTTTTTTTTTTGGTCTAGACTGATTTGAAACAGCGACATTATTTTGTATACTAGGATGTTCTCTTCTTTAGACAGATTTATAGTACTAATTAGAAAGCTGCAAACACCCTTATATCAACTCAGAGATAGTTTAGATTCTTAAAACATAAGGAGAGATAACTTGTTGAAAACATTTTTATAACTTTAGTTAAAAACAGTATAAAAGACATAAAACATTTTTTTTTTTTTTTGGAGACAGAGTTTCACTTTGTCACCTAGGCTGGAGTGCAGTGGCATGATCATAGCTCACTGCAGCCTTGAAGTCAGGCTCAACGGATTCGCCTGCCTTAGCCTCCTATGTAGCTGACACTGTAGGTGCATGCCACCATTCCTGGCTAATTTTTATAGCAAAGGCATCTTGCTTTGTTGCCCAGGCCAGTCTCAAATTTCTGGGCTCAAGCAGACCTCCCACCTTTGGCCTCCCAAAGTGCTGGAATTATGGGATTGAGCTGCTACTCCTGGCCATGAAACACACTAAAAAAAATTTAAGTCCACATGAAACAATTGTACTTCCTTCATAGTACAAGACCAACTTCCTCATCATTCTTGCACAAAAATATTTCTCGATTCAATTTACTGATATTCAAGGATTTGACTCCTCATATAGTGTTTCTGCAAAAATGTATGTTTATTTATTTATTTATTTTGAGACAGAGTCTTACTCCAGCCCAGGCTGGAGTGCAATGGGGTGATTTTGGCTCACCACGACTTCCACCTCCCAGGTTCAAGTGATTCTCCTGCCTCAGCCTCCCAAGTAGCTGGGATTACAAGTGTCTGCACCCACACCTGGCTAATTTTGTATTTTTAGTAGAGATAGGGTTTCTCCATGTTGGTCAGGCTGGTCTTGAACTCCTGACCTCAGGTGATTCGCCCACCTCAGCCTCCCAACGTGCTGGGATTACAGGCATGAGTCCCTGCACTCAGCCGTGTGTTTTAAATTAAAGCATAAATCAGCAGTATTGTTTGAATAACCCCCAAATAATGTTTACATGAAATACCCTTTTTCAAGTCTTGATCTGATAACTGACCACTACATCCTTGTAGTATCAAAACGCTTAGAACAAAAGTAGCTTTACCGTTGAGTCAGAAGGAAAGTGTATGGCAAGAAGTAGTTCCAGTCTGAAAAAAGCAGGTCAAGATCCATTCACCAAAGTTAGCTACTTTGTGTTTAGCAACTAATCAATGAGGTGTGCACATCCACTTGGTGTCTGGCATCTAATCAGTGAGGAGTGGACTCCTTCACTTGTGAAGGGTAGTTTTACAGGATACAGAATTCTAGGTTTGTGGGCTTAAAAAAAATTATCAACACTTTATTCTGCTCTCTTCTTCCTTTCATGGTTTCTGAGGAGAATTCAATGTAATTTGTAATTTTTTTTTTTTTTTTTTTTGAGACAGAGTCTCACCCTGCTGCCCAGGCTGGAGTACAGTGGTGTGATCTTGGCTCACTGCAACCTCAGCCTCCCGGGTTCAAGCGATTCCCCTGTCTCGTAATTCTTATCTTAGCTCCTCTATACGTAATGTCCCCCCCTCCCCTCAGCTTCTTTCATGATTTTTAAAAAATATTTTCTTTTCCAAAGTTTAAATATGATATGTCTAGGTGTGGTTTCTTGAGAATTTATCCTATTTGGAGTTGTCTGAGCTTCCAGGATGTGTGATTTGTTGTCAGACGTGAACTTGGAGGAAATTAATCATAAGCATTCTTCATTTCTGTTAGTGTTTTTTATCTCTAGCATTTCTTTTTGAGTCTTTCTTAGAATTTCTATCTCTGCTTATATTTTCCATCTGCTCCTGCATATTGTCTACTTCTTCCATTACCTTCAATAGCACATTCAACTTAGTTTTTTTTTTTTTTTTAAAGTCCTTGTCTGATAATTCCAACATTCCTGCTATCAATGACTCTAGTTCTCCTGCTTGTTCAGTCTCTTCCATTTTCTGCCTTTTAGTAAGCCTTATAACTTTTTGTTGAAATCTGGATGCTATGGTTTGAATGTCCCCTCCAAAGCTCATGTTGAAACTTAATCACCAATGTGGCAATACTGAAAGGTGGGGCTTTTAAGAGGCAAATGGATCCTGCGTGCCCGGTTTCATGAATGGATTAATTCATTCATGGATTCACGGATTAATGAGTTAATGAATTATTTAGGGGTTATTCAAACAATACTGCTAATTTATGCTTTAATTTAAAACACACAGCTGGGCATGGTGGCTCACGCCTGTAATCCCAGAACTTTCAGAGACCAAGGCAGGCGAATCACCTGAGGTCAGGAGTTCAAGACCAGCCTGACCAACATGGAGAAACCTCATCTCTACTAAAAATACAAAATATCATGGGACTGAAATTGGTGGCTTTATAAGGAGACCTTAGCTAGAACATTAGCACACTCAGCCTCCTTAACGTGATATCCTGTGCTGCCTCAGGACTCTTCAGAGTCCCCACCAGCAAGAAGGATCTCACTAGATGCACTCCCTTGACCTTGGACTTCTCAGCCTCCATAACTATAAGAAATGAGTTCCTTTTCTTGATAAATTACTCAGTTTTATGTATTCTGTCATAAGCAATAGAGAACAACTAAGACACCAGACAGGATGTACTGGATAAAAGGAATACTGGTAAGTAGGCTTTTAGCAGTGTGTGGTAAAGGTGAAGGATAGGGCAAGTGTTCTATAGTCCTATGATTAGGCCTTAGCCTTTAGTAAGCCTGTGTTCTTGGATGGTGAACATCACCAGTACTTCCTTTTTATTTCTTTGAGATGGAGTCTAGCTGTCACCCAGACTGAAGTGCAGTGGCACAATCCTGGCTCACTGCAACCTCTGCCTTCCAGGTTCAAGCGAATCTATGCCTCAGCCACCAGAGTAGCTGGGATTACAGGCATGTGCCACCACACCAGGCTAATTTTTGTATTTTTAGTAGAGATGGGGGTTTCACCATGTTGGCCAGGCTGGTCTCGAACTCCTGACTTCAAGTGATCCGTTCACCTTGACTTCCCAAAGTGCTGGGATTACAGGTGTGAGCCACTGAGCCTGGCCACTGTTTCTTAATCTTCCATACTTAAGTGGAACAGTATAGTTTATAGAGGCTGGAGTTGGGTATTTCCCTTTTCCCAGGTAGTTTAGGCTCTGATAAAACCCCAGCAGACTAGGCTTTGGTAAAATACTTTCTCCTGAGGGCAGTTCTTGTTAAGAACTGATTGCTCTGGCATATTTTTAAATGGTTACCTTCTCAGCAGAGGAATCTTTCAGTAAACATTTAAGGAATTAACCTAACTGTCACAGGCATTTGAACCAGAGCAACTCCATTCTGAGTGAGGGCTAGGAAAATGAGGCTGAGACTTGCTGGGCTGCATTCTCAGAAAGGTAGGCATTCCTAGCCTCTAGATGTTTATGGTTAAGGGAACAAATTAATAATGTTTACTAAAACAGACCCAGACCTGGGGATGCCCAGATATCCCCATATCTGGAGAACAAAGGCATTCATAACTTTGCTTTAAAGATAATATTGATTCTTGCAAAATAATTAAGAAAATTAATCCTTTACCACAAACCCTGGTAGCAGAGCACACCTCCCCATATATACAACCACCGTACCTAGGGCGGATGCATTCCTCCTTTACTTTCAGTAATGTCCTGTTCTGTCTATGGAGTAGCTTTCCTTTCACCACCACTTCACTTTCTTAATAAACTTGGTTTTACTCTGCACTGAAAACTTGCCCTGAATTCTTTCTTGTGCGCGATCCAAGAACCCTCTCTTGGGGTCTGAATCCGGACCCCTGTCCTGTAACATAACGGAAAACCCCAGTGCAAACGCACAGCACCCTACTTAAGATTGCAAACATCCATCATTAGTTATTTCAAATCATTAACTTTCTCTAAGCCGATCGGATTCCTACCTGATGTCGAAAAGAAAGGCAAAAGATAGACTGTTTCAACACTTTCAGACGCTTGGGCAAAAGAAAGCATTTTCATGCAATAAATAAAGCAGCACAAATACCATACGACAGGGCATTCATTATACTTGCGGAGAAGCTGCCAGGTCCAAACTCTAAAGGAAAAAACTATTGGAGCTCATTTTTCCTGCCCACGTTAGCTAGCACATTTTGTTGAAATTGAAGGGGAAAAAAAGATTTTGGTGAAACTGAACTCTACCTTGAAATAAACTACTGTACCTCTTATACCTCATTCCTTCTATCCCAGAAACCCGGTAGAAAAAAAGATACACCTGAGACCGTCAAATCCCTCTTCGCGTAGACTGTGTAGGAGTATTTCGCCCATAAGTCAATTTCAGCCCGCCTCCTTTAAGCCAACATTCTGCGTCTTTTCTCCCCTCAGCTTCTCCGCGCACCCTTTTGCCACCACTGATTTGTTAGTTATCGCGGTCCAAAACACTCACGCGCCTTTGAGGGCTCACAAGCCCGCCTCCCTCGGAAGAATCTCAGGGTCTCATCCAATCAGAGCCAGTCAGGAAGCCGAGGTTCAGCCAGGCCTCGCGAAGCCCAACTTCCCGGGGCTTAGAGTCTCTGGTGTCACGTGATTCCACTTTCCGCCTCGCGGCCACCTCTCAGAGGGCGGTGCTCTTGGCCCGGCCCCGCGAGGCACTGCCTTTCAGTTGGCGCTCGCTGATTGGTCGCTGCTCGCGCGGTCTCCTGGGTGACGGGAACGCGGTAGCCTGCTCGATGAAGACCCGGTGCGCCTGCGTACTTCATAGTTCGCGTAGCGGCTCGAGCCTGGAGATGAAGGTAAATAACTTACAAATCCCTGGGGGACGGGGAGCGGGAAAACACGACCACTGTCCCTTGGTCGCTTTTAAAAGAGGATCTCTGTCCTTCTACCTCCTCCCGAATTTGTTGGAAACGGGGAAGAGAGCGAAGCGACCAGAGAGGGCGGGGGTGAAGTTGAAGGGACGAGGGAAAGGGAAGAAAATAGGAGGAAAGGAAAGGGCGGAGAGAGAGGCCTCTCATTTTTGGGACTGCAGACGCCGTAGAAGCGGTGCAGAAAGTGGAAACCCCTCCCTAGCCGAAATGAGCGGACTGTATCTAAAGATACGCGGAAAGAACGGGTCGACTGAACGCGTTTGCAGGGTCGTGGCGAAGTTGGCTGGATCCGGTGTCACGAGCTACCTCATTTCTTGGGGCTAAACCCCTGGCAAACCGCGCAGCTGCCCAGCGCCCTATAAAGAATGAAAAGCCTTCCAAAGTCCAATCACCTGCTAGCGAGTATACATTATTGACGGGAAATCTGCACCAGCACACGGAGGTCTCACTCTCATGTGCCTCATCCTCTGCACGCACGTTTTCTAGGCTTGGGCTTCTTGTCCACCCCACTTTGTGACTTATCACAGCAGTCCTCCCATGCTCTGCTCTGGCAAAGAAATGGAAGTCTCAATTTTAAAATTATTTTGGACGTCCTCAGGCCGGGCGCGGTGGCTCACGCCTGTAATCTCAGCGCTTTGGGAGGCTGAGGTGAGCGGATCACGAGGATCACAAGATCGAGACCATCCTGACCAACATGGTGAAACCCCGTCTCTGTTAAAAATACAAAAATTAGCTGGGCGTGGTGGTGCGTGTCTGTAGTCCCAGCTACTCGGGAGGCTGAGGCAGGAGAATAACTTGAACCTGGAAGCCAGAGGTTGCAGTGAGCTGAGATCGCCCCACTGCACTCCAGCTTGGGCGACAGAGCGATACTCCATCTTAAAAATAAAAATAAAAAAATAAAATTATTTTAGACGTTCTCATGCTTCTTCGTGACTATTAGTGTGGAAATTGGAATTGATGGACCAGTAATCATAACTCCCATTTCTATTTCTAAAGCTCTTCACAATTTATGATACTAGAAGTGAAGAGATATTATGTGTGATTTACAGTTGAAAATTTTTTGCTGGAGGCAATTTAAGCAACTGACTTAAAGCCCTACAGCTAATAAGCAACAAACAAAATTTAAATCTTGGTTTTTTGGTTATGAAACTAGCACTATTTTCTCTGCACATTATGTGGAGCATTTGTAGAAATCCACTGAAGAAAAATAATATGAGATCACAGCTAGAGGCAAGTCTGCCATTGAAGGTAATGAAATCCAAGTTTAAGGACTTCTCACTTGTATGAAGAAGGGGTTCCAGGGGGAAGTGGTCACAAAACTGTAAAAGTAAGATGCTTTTTTTGTAGAGACCAACTTTTACCATGTTGATTGGGCTGGTCTCGAACTCCTGACGTCATGATCCACCCGCCTTAGCCTCCCAAAGTGCTGGTACAGGCGTGAGCCACCGTACCCAGCCAAGTATTCTTTCTTCATGAGTTTCTTTATGCTCTACAAAACTTGAATACCCCGTGATCACAGTCCACCTCTACTTTCAATAGAGGTGAATTTCTTCTTTACCGTGTAAAATGCTCATTGGGAGAGGGCGCAGTGGCTTACGCCTGTAATACCAGCACTTTGGGATGCCAAGGCAGGTAGATCACTTGAGGGCAGGAGTTCAAGACCAACTTGAGCAACATGGTGAAAACCCTTCTCTACTAAAAATATTTAAAATTTGGCCGGGCGTGGTGGCACATGTCTGTAATCCCAGCTACTCAGAGGCTGAGGAAGGAGACTCGCTTAAACCGGGGAGGTAGAGGTTGCAGTGAGCCAAGATCGTGCCACTACACTCCAGAGCCTGGGCAATAGAACAAAACTGTGTCAAAAAACAAAACAAACAAAAAAAACCCACAAAACACTGATTTGTATTTGTTTTAAGACGGAGTCTCACATTTATTTATTTATTTAGTTAGTTAGTTAGTTAGTTAGTTAGTTAGAGATGGAGTCTCGCTGTGTCGCCCAGGCTGGAGTGCAGTGGCTCGGCTCATTGCAAACTCCGCCTCCTGGGTTCAAGGAATGCTTATGCCTCAGCCTCCCGAGTAGCTGGTATTACAGGCACGCCCCACCATACCCAGCCAATTTTTTTGCATTTTTGGTCGAGACGAGGTTTTGCCATGTTGGCCAGGCTGTATTTAATTTTGAGCATTAGAAGAGTTTTGTGTTGCCGCACAGACTAAGTCTCATGTAATAGTATCTAAACTTATATGCCTAGATATGCGCATTGTTGCTTAATCTATAATTTAATCTAATACCAAAATCTAAATTTTTTCACCCAAACTCATATTCCTAAATGTTCTAGATCAACACTGTGTACTATAAATGTAGTGAGCCAATGTAATTTCGTATTTTTAGTGGCCATTAAAATTTTTTAAAGAAAACAGGTAAAATTCATTTTAATAATATTTTATCTTACCCAGTGTATCAAAAATGTTATTTCAACATGTAATCAACATAAAAATTATCAATGAGATAGTTTACATTCTCTTTTCGGTCTTGAAATCTGATACATGTTTTTGATTTATAGTATAGCTAAGTTTGAATTACTTATGAGTAAAGTTTGGATTACTTGTATTTATAGCCTCCATATTGGAGATCACGTTTCTAGATTGTTTCGATGAACAGAAAGAGTTTGATACGGTAACACTGTTCCCCCAGTAGCCAGGTTAAACACTTAATGATGATGTAAATATAACTAATGAAACTAATAGAAGAAAATAGTGTTGAAAGGAGTAAGATATTTTGTATTTTTATAATGTTTAAGACAGGAATTTTTGTCTGGTTTAATCACCAGGAATCCATGCCACAGATAATTAACTAAATTCAGGCTTCAATTATTTTAATCTTTAACGTCTACGAAACACTAAAATTACACATTTTTACAAAATTAACATTCAGAAACATTAAAAACCCAAAAAATTTTACAATAAAGGCTCTCCTGTATCTTGAGGTCTATAATTTACCTAGTAATTGTGTATGTTTGGCTGCTTGGTTGATTTTGTTTTGTTTGTTTCATTGTTAACTTCTGATTAAGCTCTAACATAATCCTCACCATCCTGAATCCTATTGTTTTTATGATCATGTTTTGATATCTTTTCTGATCAACACTTGATTGTGTGTTTTGAAAATACTAAAAATTGTGTTTATTTTTCAGCGTGTTTTCTCACTGCTAGAAAAGACTTGGCTTGGTGCACCAATACAGTTTGCCTGGCAAAAAACATCAGGAAACTACCTTGCAGTAACAGGGTAAGAAACCAATGAATGTTTTAAACAATGGTTGTATGACCATGTAACAACACCATCTACTCAGTAAAAGTTACTTTTTTTTTTTTTAAGACGGAAGCTTTGTTGCCCAATCTCAGTTTACTGCAACCTCCACCTCCCAGATTCAAGTGAACCTGGCCTCAGTAAAAGTTTTTGTTTAACAGTTGTGTGGTAGGAAAAGGAATATATTCATCTCCATTAACATCAAAGCTCATAGAACCTTTTCTCTGGTAGTAACTTTTTAGATACAAATTATGAAACTACCAGGAGAAAACACTGAAATCACTTGGATGGCACCTTTATATCCAGAGATAAATGAAAGAAACATTTAGACTCACTCCTGTAATTCCAGCACTTTGGGAGGCCAAGGCAGGCGGATCAGTTAAGGCCAGGAGTTTGAGACCAGCCTGGCCAACATGGTGAAACCCTATCTCTACAAAGATACAAAAATTAGCCAGGTGTGGTAGCAGGTGCCTGTAATCCCAGCTACTTGGGAGGCTGATGCAGGATAATTGCTTGAACCTGGGAGGCAGAAGTTGCTGTGAGCTGAGATGGCACCACTGCAGCCTGGGTGACAGAGGGAGACTCCATTCCCCAAAATAAAAAAATTTTAAAACATATCTTTATGTTCCAATTGCTTTCAGAGCTGATCATATTGTGAAAATCTTTGATCGCCATGGTCAAAAAAGAAGTGAAATTAATTTACCTGGGTAAGTACAGAAGTAGATTAAAAAACCTGTCAAGCTTTGTTGCCTAAAAGATTAAAAAAATACTGCCTTAAAATTATAATCAAATAGAATCTTTTGCTTTTTCCGTTTGCAAAGGGATTTTTTAGCCATAAGTAGTTCTGAAATATATAGAGATATAGTTTATTAATTAAAGTTTCTATCTATAAACACCCATTTATTTATTCTATAAATAGTCACAGGGAAGCCTTAAGGCAAGATTTTAAGTCAGACCACGTGAAAGCATTGAATCCACATGAAGGAATTCTTTTAAATTATAAACAAATCTTAGTGTATGTATACACAGTGTATGTATCTTAGTGTATGTATCTCTATCTACTTTAGCTTTTCACAGTGTATGAATCTTAGTGTATGTATCTATATCTACTTTAGTTTTTCATCTCTAATAAATTGTTGGAAAACCCTTACTTTTTGCGTAACTTTGTAAAGGGTAAAGATTTTATCCTTTTTCAGGAAATCATTCTAGATTATACTAAGCATAATTGAAGCATTTTTAATGATTCAGTGTAATAAGTACCTATTTTAGTTTTTCTACTGATAGTCTCAGTGGTTATTAAGATGGATAGAGTTCCTCACCTAAACTGATTTATGCTGCTGTACTTTTAAAATTCATGTATGCTTTTTGTAGTTTATTGACCATTTTTGAAAATCAGGTTTTACTTCTCTCAGTCTCTAACAGCCTTTCCTACCTCCTGCCCTGCCCCACCCACCTAATGCCATCATTTTGGCATTTTCCATTAACTCTCTTAATTATGCTTCTGGTTTCTATGTTCCTGGAAACAGAGGTCAAAGAAGCTATAATTATATGTGAAATAAAAAGAAGGCACTCAGGAAAAAATGTCTTTGAGTAAATTGTGTGAGCTTTATTGCATGATCTCTGTGACATCTATTTGTTACATAATGGCCTCATTTCTTCTGGATCATTTTGCTATATTCATAATAGTAGAATTTGACTGACAGAGGATCCCCAGATAAAGATAATGCTGTTAAATACATAATCTTTAATTAGCATATCATTTTATCAATAATTTGAAAGCTTCCCTCTTCCATACTCCCCGAATCTCTGAATATATTTTAGAAAATGAAGATCCTAAAACATATTTCAACATTTTGAATAATAAAATAATTAAATTAATTTCCAACTGTCCTTAATATAAATCAAAGTATGGGTTAGCTAATACCCAAGAAGCAAGTGTCTCTAAATGAAAAATAGCATCAGAGAAGAAAAGGTAAATATTCTTATTAAGGATTTAAGAATTTGTAAAGTTTTTATAATACACATTTTGCAATAATAGCAAGAATCATGTTAAATAGACCATTTCCTATTTATAACTATGTTGTTAACTTAATCAAATTACTCTCCTTATTTTCCGCCAAGATATAAATGAAAATAATGGCGGGGGCCAGGCACTGTCGTTCACACCTGTAATCCCAGCACTTTGGGAGGCTGAGGTGGGTGGTACACCTGAGGTCAGGAGTTCAAGACCAGCCTGACCAACATGGTGAAACCCCATCTCTACTAAAAATACAAAATTAGCCAGGTATGGTGGCACATGCCTGTAATCCCAGCTACTTGAGAGGCCAGGGCAGGAGATTTGCTTGAACCCAGGAGGTGGAGGTTGCAGTGAGCCAAGATTGTGCCATTGCACTCCAGCCTGGGCAACAAGTACAAAACTCCGTCAATTAAAAAAAGAAAAAAAAAAAGAAAATAATGGCCAGGCACAGGGGCTCACACCGGTAGTCCTACTACTTTGGGAGGCTGAGACAGAAGGCTCACTGAAGCCCAGGAATTTGAGGTTATAGTGAACTATAATCACTTGAGCCCAGGAGTTTAAGGATATAGCAAATTATAATCGTACCACAGCACTCTAGCCAGGAAGGAAGGGAGGGACGGAGGGAGGAAGGGAGGAAAAAAAGAAAGGAAGGAAGGATTTTTATTTACCACTTTAGAATTCAGTCTTTCCCTTTTTCACAATCTACCTAACAACTCAATTTATCTAGCTATAACTTTGCTTCTTTTCTTTTATTTTTTTGAAACAGGGTCTCACTCTGTCTTCCAAGCTGGAGTGCAGTGGCACAAATACGGCTCACTGCAGCCTTGCCTGGGCTCCAGTTATCCTCCCACTTTAGCCTCCTGAGTAGCTGAGTAGCATGTGCATGCCACCACACCCAGCTCATTTTTTTTCTTTTTTTTTATAATAGAGATTCCCATCTTGCCATGTTGGCCAGGCTCCTCTTAAACTCCTGGGTTCAAAGCGGTCATCCTGCCTTGACCTCCCTAAATGCTGGGATTACAAGCGTGAGCCACTATGCCTGGGGTGTAACTTTGTTTCTTATTAATACCTTCTTTTCCTCTCTGTCAATCTAAAATAGTCTTTCAAAACATGAGGGAAAGAAGGTGGGAAAGAGGGGAAAGGTGCTTGATGAGCTTGTTTTATCAAAAGTCAGGCTCTTTATAAGATTTAAGAAAACTAACAAACATGGTTACATTTAATGTAACATATGAAAATGGTATTAAAAGTAAAATTTTAAATTTTTCCATCCCCTCAACAACTGCAAAAAATTGAAGTTAGTATTACCCATGCAGTGAATAGTAAGTTGTAGTTCTCATTTTACAGAGTTTATCTGTTCAAAATAGATTGAATAGTATTGTTATAGACAAAAATCACAAATAGTGATTGTACTTTTAAAAAATGTATAGTGATATTTTGGTCTCTTTTTAAAAAGCATCTGTGTTGCCATGGATTGGGATAAAGACGGAGACATCCTAGCAGTGATTGCTGAGAAATCTAGCTGCATTTATCTTTGGGATGCCAACACAAATAAGACTAGCCAGTTAGACAATGGCATGAGGTAAGATAACTTTTTTATTTTTTTAAGCTTCACTTAGAGACATGAATATTTGTAGGTTTGATGCTAACAATTCTTTGCTACTTTCATTTTAAAGATACCTCACTGAGTTATTTTCTTATAAAAGAAAAAGATTATTTTATTATTATATATGTAATCCTTCTATTGATTTTACCCAGTTAGAATGAAATTGTTATAATTGTGAAATATAAATAGCTTCTTAAACAGTTGCTTTCAGTGGAACAGACTAAGAAGCGCAGAGATGAGACAAAATATATACGGGAAAATCCAGAGATGGGCTTGACTGTAGGCATGGCTGGATCTAGGAGTTATAATGGTGCAATGAAGACTTTTTCTTCATTGCTCAGCTCTTTTTTTCTGTATGTTGACTCCATTCTAAATCAGATTCTCACCCACAACTGCTGGTAGCTATCAGTGTATATCATTCTTCGCAGCAAGTCATGCCAGAGAAAAGAACACGTGCCTTTACATCACCAGAGCCCATTCAGATCCTCAGAAGGCCTCTGAGTGCAGTAGGCAGGGCCATGGATTGGTACTCCCACCAAGTGAAAGGAAAGGTGAAGGGCAGGGGAGTTCCCAAATGGAAAAAAATCTTGGGCAGACAGAATAAATGACAGATACCTGCTCAAGTAGAAACAAGTTTCCAATATGGAAAAGAAAAACTTGTCAGTATTTCCAACTAAAACTTTGCTGTTTTGACCTTGGACAAGTTGCTTAACCCCTCTCCAAACCTCTGTTTCTTCATCTATTTGACATGGGTATAACATCTGCTTCGTGGCTTCATGTACCCCTCAGGTGGGGAGAAAGAGATCATATACATGCTGTGAGACTAGACTGTAAGTTTTCAGTTTATTTACTAAAAAATAACTGAACCCAGAGAAAGCAAGGTGGTCATGTAGAACAGGACCAAATAGAACCAAGTGAGTGCAGTGCCTTTGACCCTCCAAAGTGGCTGTTGAGGCAAGTAGCTGCAGAAGATACTGTCTACCAATGTAAAGTCTTCCTAAATCTAAGAACCTTCATTTCTTGCTCTGTCCTCTTACACTTTGGGTTTACATCACTTTTCAGAAAGATTTTATACACTCTGTGCTTCTGTTCAAGGGAATGTTTAATAAACTTCAAGTACTGGTTCTTCAGCCAAATTCAGCAACAGTAGGGCCATGTTGTCACTCAGAGAAAAGTACATAATTAATCCCTGGGTGTTTCTGACTGGCATATCTCTGCCTCCAGCTCTCTGTCTCCCCACAGTGTCTGTTTTTCCACATCATCTCAGGATTGTAGTGATGTTTAAATATATGTCATGGCCAGGCATGAAATTAAGACCCAAGTAAATGGTAGATGTTATTGTAATTGTCATTAAAATTAAGGTTGCTTTACTGTTGATGTTTACATTTAATAATGTCTAAAGGACTTTTGTATATACAAAAGCATACCCACTATTGTTCGTTCTTTATTCAAAGGCTAATCTGTTATACTAGCTAGTTAATAAACGAAATTTTGAATATCAATTTTTCTTAAGTACTTTTATTTAAGAAGGTTCTGTTGTACCCACTTTGCTTCCTCTAGATTCAGTTATTCCTTAATAAATAAATGCTTTTAAGCAATTTAGGTTCCATTTATAGAATTTGTCTGAAGTTAGTCTTTTGAGTGCTTCAGATACCTTAAATGGTACACAAAACTTATCCAAATATAAATTATCACAAAACTTACTGTGGTGGCATTTAACTAAAACTATTACATTTAATTCAATTAGTTGAATTCATTTATTTTTCCTATATATGCTTTTATACTCTTAGGATTATAGCAGTATTTACTCTACTCCTGGCTAGACTTAACAGAAGTAGTCATTTAATTATGTAACTGGGATATAGTCATTTCTTTCCAAACATACATATAGGGAACTTGTGAGAAATGCCAGTTTTCAGATCCCAGCCCAGACATACTGACTGAGGAACCTTGAAAGTGGCCCTCTGCTACCTGTGTTTTAATAAGCCCCCACGTGATTCAAACACCTTAAATAGTATAACACCTTATTTATTGTTTGGTTTACTAACTAGTGTAACAGATTGGCCTTTGAATAAAGAACAAACAATAATGGGTATGGTTTTATATATACAAAAGTCCTTTAGACATTAAATATAAACATCAACAGTAAAGCAACCTTAATTTTATTTTAATGACAATTACAATAACATCTACCATTTACTTGGGTCCCTCTATGTAACATCCGCTTCACCAACCAATTCATTCTTGGATGGATCACAGAACATGGTTGCTTTTCCCAAGGCAATTTGGACCTGAGTACTAGGCATCCTTCTCAATGTCTTTTTAAATTGACCTTCAGTTGTCATATTAATAAAATTCTTTTAAGCCCCTGCATTATACATAGATTATGATTTTTTGTAACCTGTATATTTCCCTAGGAGAATATATTCTTTAAATTTTGCTTGGCCAGAGATACATGTGATTGTTATACATTGTCTTGATCCAGTAGCATTACTGGAAATTTACATATGCTTTAGTATCATATTGGAATTTGCAGGGCTTTCTGCAGGCCCTATCTCCTAAGAGAAGAGGGATGGAGTTTGTTCAGTTAGCTCTTCTTTTGAGGACATTTGATTACTTGATCTTCTTAGAACACAATATTTAACACTTTGTTTCTAGTTTGTTGGTGTGTGACTGTCAGTGCTTATAAACTATTGAACGGACTAATGTTTATCCTATGTATGATCACTGTTGCTGATCAGATCTTGTTCTTGTTATGCAGTTCTTTTCTCTGATACTATTTTTAGCTCATGCAAAATTACTTTTATTCATATTTTCTTTGAAGGAGTCTCCAAGACAGGATTAAATGTGTAAGAGATTTATTACAGGAAATGCCTGTGAGGGAACAGAGAGGTTAGAAGAGATTAGAAGAGCTGTCAGACCGCAGTGCATGTCTGACCCTTATAAATCAGAGAAGGAAAGAAGTAAGTTTGGGTAGAAGCATCTTGAATTGTAGCACAGGTTTTTGTTTTTGTTTTGTTTTGTTTTGTTTTGTTTGTGATGGATTCTCCCTCTATTGCCCAGGCTGGAATGCAGTGGCACGATCTCAGCTCACTGTAACCTCTGCCTCCCAGGTCAAAGCAATTTTCCTGCCTCAGCCTTCTAAGTAGCTGGGACTACAGGTGCCCACCACCACGCCCAGCTAATTTTTGTATTTTTAGTAGAGCTGGGGTTTCACCATGTTGGCCAGGCTGGTTTCCAACTCCTGACCTCAGATCAGATCCTCCCACCTCAACCTCCCAAAGTGCTAGGATTACATGCATGAGCTATGCCCAGCCCATTAAATTGTAGCACAGTTCTAATTAAGAAAGTTCAGCTAGGCCTGTTGGGAGTCTTTGGGCAAAAGTTACCTGTCAAAGGAGTCCTGCCCAGGAATGGGCCTCAGCAGTTATCTCTGCCTCACTCAGTCATTATCTGGGAGCCGCGCATGAGAAAGCACAGCCTGGCTCATTGAGGTGATAGATTCCAAAGCTAGCAGTTGGGGCTCTTGGTCAGTTACACTTTCTGCAGACAGAGGGAAATCTGAGAGGCACATTATTGCAGCTATGTACCTACTTAAAACAAGGAAAAAAGATTAAAATGCATATTTATCTTTTATAAAATAGAAACTTAATAGAAGAACCTAGCAGCCTGATGTTACTACTCCCTTACTTATTAAAATTAATTTTTTAACTAAATATTATATGCTATTATACAACTAATTTTTCCACATACTTTATTTTTTTCTCTTCCAAGTAACATCATGATTTTACAACCTTTCACAAACTCAACTTGTACCAATTAAGTACGTAAATTTTAATCCTTAAATTCTAATTTAGCCGGAGGAAACCTCTTTAAACTTACTCTTTTGTCCTTTTATCACTGTCCTCAACATTATTGGAAGCAGTATTGCTGTCTGAAAACCATACCATGGTCTGTCCGTGGTGCTCAAAGTTTAGGTGCGTCAGAATCTCCTGGAGGGCTCATTAAAACACAGGTAGCTGGGAGCCACTTTCAGAGTTCCTCAGTCAGTATGTTTGGGCTGGGATCTGAGAACTGGCATTTCTCACAAGTTCCCAGATAATGCTGCTGGTTCTGATTTCAAATTTTGAGAACCACTGTTCTCAAAAGAAATCACAGTGAGATTTCTTTTCTCAATATATGGAAAGAGGTACTCTCCAAGAGGTTCTGCTTCCCCTTGGTAGGGAATTATATAACACTTCAACCTTTTGAATCCTAGAATGCATAGAAGAACTGTAAGAACCGGTGGTGGGCAAAAGTGGATGTTTTTTTCTCTCTTTCTTTTTTTTTTTTTTTTTGAGCTGGAGTTTCGCTCTTGTTGCCCAGGCTGGAGTGCAATGGCACGATCTCTGCTCACCACAACCTCTGCCTCCCAGGTTCAAGCGATTCTCCTACCTCAGCCTCCCAAGTACCTGGGACTACAGGCATGCATCACCACGCCTGGCTAATTTGTATTTTTAGTAGAGACAGGGTTTCTCCATGTTGTTCAGGCTGGTCTTGAACTCCCTACCTCAGGTGATCCGCCCACCTCGGCCTCCCAAAGTGCTGGGATTACAGGCGTGAACCACTGCACCCAGCTGGCAAAAAAAGTGTTTTCTACCTGCTTTTGAGCTACTCTTAATAGTGACGGAGCTAGAATAGATACATCCTTTTTAAGGTCATGAATTACTAATGATTTTTGCCATTTAGTGTATTATGTTATTGGATGCCACTATTTTTAAAGCATGAAGTTTCACCATCCATTAATATTTTTAATCACATTTAGAGCTAAAACTATCACTAGTAAACAAATTAATAAATATCTCATAGGTGATCTCATGAATTTTGAGGTTCTATCATAACTGAATTGAAGTCGACATTCATTATACGTTTGTATTTTGAGTCTAACTGACCCTCAGATCATCCTATAGCATCTCCAAAATGTCTGTAGCATTTAGTCTTTGTCCTAAAGCATTAAGTTTGTATTTTATACTTTGGCTTCTAAGTAGACATTAAAATTATCCATGGAATACTTTTTTAAAGGACTGTTTAGAGGTTATGATCATGAATTGTTTAGTAATTTATATCTTAATGTTACAGGGATCAAATGTCTTTCCTTCTTTGGTCAAAAGTTGGAAGTTTCCTGGCTGTTGGAACTGTTAAAGGAAATTTGCTTATTTATAATCGTCAGACATCTCGAAAGATTCCTGTCCTTGGTAGGTGATAGCTGGAAACACTGCTAAATATTTGAGATGCTTTACCTAAATGTAAATTCTGCGGCCTCGGATTTCCCTGATCTTGCAAGGGAAATTTTGTAGTACGAACCCCTTCCCCATGTCCCCCCAAAGTCTTAAATTTAGCTAAACATGAAGATCCCTCTTCACTGCTTACTAAGAACTTCCCAGGGTACATAGAATAGATTGAGTTAAAGTCGGCCTGTGTCTTTGACATCAGGACGTTAATAGCATGGCTTCCATTTGTCCTTTCTCACCCAGATTGTACCTCTGGACAGGGAATAGCTCATATGCATATGTACACATATTGATAATATGTGCTATTTTTGTTATTAATTTTAGTTAATTTAGTTACATTACAATATGTGGTAATTTTAGTCCAAATAGTAGACATATTAAAGCATTTACTGCTTAGATAGACTATATCAAGATTCCTAATTCTGACCCCTCACCCTCTCCAAATCCTAGTTAAATCTAGGTATGGACTATGAGTTCTGTTTGCCTCAGAGTATGCAGCCAGAGGATGTTTTTATGGGTTCCTTGTGTGACCTTGTTTCAGCTCTTTCATTCCCGCAACTTCCGGTCACTTGGCATCTGCCTTCTGAATACCCAAAAAGAAACATCTATTCTTGTCAATTATTGTGACATCATGATGATGAGTGGTAGAACCTAGTGGGCTTAATTGCATCCAGGTGGCCAGGAAAAGTATAACTTACTGCTAATAAAGGAATTATGCTCTGGAGATAGTGGTACCCACAGATACTTGAGAAAGTACTCTTCCATTGAAGACAGTCATTTCAAATTATTTTTACATATATGAATCTCTTTAATGTTTAGCATTAATTTTTTGTGCTATCACTAAACATTAAATGTCATTGAACTATTTGAAAAGTTAAACTAAAATTTAAGTTACAGAAGTCAACCTTAAATTAATTTGTTTATTAACTGTTATTATTGATGATAAGACTAACTTGATTTCTGAGCACTGGAAGCAAAAGGGCCTTGAGGTATATGAAGAGGAGGAGGAGGAAGAGATTTTCTTCTCCCTTTCTTGGGTATAGAAAGAAGTTTCTCTTTGGCATCCTCCCACTTGTCTTTGTATAGTCTTTTCCCCTTTCTAATGCCTATTTCTTTAGACACCAGTTCCAGTATAACACCTAAGTCCCTTAATCTATGATCAGCAAAATCTCTTCTATGGCCCCAGTATCTTCGCTGAATATTTCGTTCACTTTTGTGTTCTGGTCTCCTGATTTGAAATACTGTCTGTATCCTGAAAACTCCCAAATTTATATCTCTTCCACAGTGTAGACTCCTATGTCCAACTGCTTACAATGAGGTATCTAGTAAACACTCCAAATTTAGTATCTCCAAAACCCTCTTGAGCTTTTCTTTCCACCGTTGCTGACATTTTATTCTTCCAAATCTTTAGACCAAGGTTTAGGGCCATCCTTGACTCTTTTCTTTCTCATACTCTCCATATCTAATTTATCAGAAAATCTTATAGATTCAACCTTAAAATATCTCCAGAATCCAGCCTGTCTTACCACCTCTACTGCTACCACCATGGTGTGATCTCAAACATTTTCTACCTTAATTTCTACAGTCTCCTCTTTACTGGCTTCTCCACTTCAACTCTTGCCCCACTAAAGAATGAGCCCTGTGCTCAGAACTCTTCACTGGTTTCCATCTCACCCAGAATCAAAGCCACAGGCCTTAAAACGGCCAGAATAAATCTTCTATAATCTGGCCTTTGCAACTTCTTTGACTTCACCTCATATTCTTCCCTCTTCATTTGTCTGCTGCAACCATACTGTCCTTTCGAGCCTCTAACACACCAGACAAACTCCTGGCTCAGTGTCTACTCACTTAACCATTTTATTTAATACCTGCTTTCTGCATAAGTACTGTATTAGATTCTATGAAGAATAAAATGAATGTGGCCTCTGCTTTCAGTAACAGCTAAAATAGCTGACACTTAGATAGCGTTTCATATGTGCCTAGCACTTTGGTCAGTGCTTTAATTCAGTTGAACCTCAACCCTACAAGAAGTCCTACTATTTTTCCCAATTTATGGATGAAGTGAGTAAGAAATAGAAAGCTTGGCTGGGCATGGTGGCTCATGCCAATAATTCCAGCATTTTGGAAGGCCAAGGAAGGTGGATCACTTGAGATCAGGAGTTTGAGACCAGCCTGTCCAACATGGTGAAACCCCGTCTCTACAAAAAATACAAAATTAACCAGGCATGATATTGGGCTCCTATAATCCCAGCTATTTGGGGGGCCGAGGCAGGAGAATTGCTTGAACCCAGGAGGCAGAAGCTGCAGTGAGTCGAGATTACACCAGTGCACACCAGCCTGGGCAACAGTGAGACTCCATCTCAAAAAAAAAAAAAAAAAAAAAAGGAAAGGTTAAGTAACTTACCTAAGGTTTTTTCAGTAGGTCCTGGAGCTAAGATTCAAAGCTAGGCAGTCTGGCTCCGGAATCTATACACTTAACTATTCTCATTAGTAGAATTACCCTTGGAACTCAAGGATTTATCTATCCCAAGACCCTCAAAAATGCTCATAGTGTTAAGCATGTGATTTCCCCCAAAAAATATTGTTTTTTGTTGTTGTTGTTTGTTTGGTTTTGGTTTTTGAGACAGAGTTTCATTCTCGTTGCCTAGGCTGGCGTACAGTGGCATGATCTCAGCTCACCGCAACTTCTGCCTCCCAGGTTCAAGCGATTGTCCTACCTCAGCTTCCCGAGTAGCTGGAATTATAGGCACATACCACCATGCCCGGCTAACTTTTTGTATTTTTAGTAGAGATGGAGTTTCTCCGTGTTGGTCAGGCTAGTCTCAAACTCCCGACTTAAGGTGATCCGCCCACCTTGGCCTCCCAAATTGTTGGGATTACAGGTGTGAGCCACTGCGCCCAGCCAAAAATGTAGTTTTTGCACTGGCTAGAAGGCCTAATGAAAAAGCTTCCCGATAGTTAATGGTTATCTGACATTACTCATTAGCTTAGTTACACAGTTCTTAACACAAGTCTTGCTGGGGTGCATTCATACAAGTACATCAGTATTATCATAAATTATTTTATATCTTTTAGTTGTTACTGTTTTTGTTTTTCTGAGAGATAAGGTCTTGCTCTGTCACCCAGGCTAGAGTGCAGTGGTATGATTACAGCTCACTGCAGCCTCAGTCTACTAGGCTCAAGTGATCCTCCCACCTCAGCTTCCTGAGTAGCTGGAAGTACAGGCGTGCACCACCAGACCTGGCTAATTTTTTTTTTTTAATTTTTGTAGAGACAGAGTCTCACTATGTTGCCTAGGCTGGTCTTGAACTCCTGGGCTTATGCAGTCCTCCCACCTCAGCCTTCCACAGTGCTGGGATTATAGGCATGAGCCACTGTACCCCACTGCCTCTTTTAGTTATATATGAACAGTTAAACTGCAAATGTTAAATCTGCTTAGGTCAAAGGCCTATCACACCATCGAGCTGAATATAAGTAAAATTAACTTCACTGTTTTGGGATTTACTTCTTTTAAGACATTATCTTTGGAGCCAGGCATGGTGGCTCACACCTATAATCCCAGCACCCTGGGAGGCCAAGATGGACAGATTGCTTGATCTCAGGAGTTGGAGACCAACTTGGGCAACAAAGTGAAACCACGTCTCTATAAAAAATACAAAAACACCAGGCGTGGTGGCTCACATCTGTAATCCCAGCATTTTGGGAGGCGAGGGGGTGGCAGATCACCCGAGGTCAGGAGTTCAAGACTAGCCTGGCCAACATGATGAAACCCTATCTTTACTAAAAATACAAAAATTAGCTAGGTGTGGTGGCATTCCCCTGTAATCCCGGCTACTTGGGAGGCTGAGGCAGGAGTATCACTTGAACCTGGAGGTGAAGGTTGCAATGAGCCAAGATCGCACCACTGCACTCCAGCCTGGGCAACAGAGTGAGATTCCTTCTCAAAAAAAAAAAAAAAAAATTAGCCAGGTATGGTGGCATGTGCCTGTAGTCCCAGCTTCTTGGGAGGCTGAATTGGGAGTATGGCTTGAGCTTGGGAAGCAGAGGTTTCAATGAGCTGAGATCACATCACTGCACTCTAGCCTGGGTGACAGAGCCAGATCCTGTCTCAAAAAAAAAAAAAAAAAAAGACATTATCTTTGCAGGTTTGGTTATATGGTAAATAAACAAAACTTGTCAAGGAACAGAATATCTTTTTACATTAGGGCCTATGCTTATATCCAGATAAACATTTGGAAAACAGTATTGCCTTTATATGCCATTATTTTGATTGACACCTTGGTAATAAACTGTTTTAAATAAGGTTGCTCAGACATTAACTGCTTTGATGAGATTCTGAATTCCTGTCTTTTTAATCTCTTGGTATATTCAGATTGGCATCACAGATTTTTTTCTTTGAGAAATCCACATGTCTGTACAAAAATCATCTCTTTTTCAGGAAAACATACTAAGAGAATCACTTGTGGATGTTGGAATGCAGAAAATCTGCTTGCTTTAGGTGGTGAAGATAAAATGATTACAGTTAGTAATCAGGAAGGTGACACGATAAGACAGGTAATACAGTAACATCTCTTTGGTCTTATATAGTCAAGCTTTCCCGCCAAATAGTTTGCCTATCAAACTAATCTATACAATTTTTTTAAATTTCTGTGTGAGGTGTATGTGCGTGTATGTAGATATATATACACATATATGTGTGTATATATATATAACTTCAAAAATCTTTATATATATATATATATATATATGTAACTTCAAAAACCTTTCTATTTATGTGTTAAAACATTTTTCTTTGCTATGAATATGTTATCCAAATATCCTCCTTTGTATATTTCCCTTTGGTAGTAACATGGATTATTAGCTCTGTGGTTCTGGTTAGACAGTGTATTTGTGAAATAACTGTTATTTTACATGTATATTTATAATGTAAATGTTAATAACAGGTAGATCTCGAATTCAGAGTCAAGTCTGCCTGATTCCAAAGCCCATACCTTTAACTGATGAATTCCTTCTAAACTAATCCTAGTTAAATTTAATTTTAAGATTAAATTTTTCTATTCACATTTCTCAAGATTGATTAGATCTTTCAGAGGCTCCCTCCTTACAGGAATTTGTATCACCAGTAGTTACATAATGTGACCAATGGGAAAATTTGACTTTAAAGTACTGTTTATGATTTAGTATTGCTAGAGCAATATTGACTAACACATTGTTTGAATACCTGCTAGGCACATGGCACTGTATTATATACTATAGAAAGAACATGAAATGTGGTTCCATATTAGCCAATCTGTTGCTGCATAACAAATTAACCTCAAAATGCAGAAGCTTAAAACAATACTTATTATTTTATGGTTTTATGGATGAGGAATTTAGATGCAGCTTATCTGGGTGCCTCTGCCTCAAAGTCTCTACAAGGCTGCAATCATGATGTCAGGCAGGGCTACAGTTTCATGTGAAGGCTCAAATGTGGGGAAAATCTGCCTCCAGGCTTACTCACATGGGTGTTGACAGGGTTCAGTTCCTTATGGTTTGTTAGACTCAGGGCTTCAGTTTCTCTCTAGCAATTCACTGGAAGCCTTAACTTCCTTGGCACGTGGATCTCTCCATAGAGTGTCTCACAACACAGCAGCTGGTCAGAGTGAGAGCAGCCATTCAAGACTGAAGTGAATCTCTTTATAACCTAATCACAGAATCACTTTGCCATATTTTGTTCTTTAGAAGTGAATTACAAGTGATAGCCCACACTCAGCAGGGCAGGGATAGGGATCACACAGGCATAAAACCAGAAAGTGGAGATCACTATGGGCCATCTTAGAGGCTGCTGATCATAGGGCCCCACTCTTAAGAAGACATTACTAATCATTATAAAATATACATGGTCTTATTGATTAATTGTCACATTTTGTGGTACAGCTTACCTGTCCTACAACATTGGGGAGACAGAGGAGATGAATGAAAATTTGATTGTGAGTCTCTAAGCGATAGAAGGCAATCTGGATCAGTCAGGGTACAGGCTAAACTGTTGGGACAGAGAGACCTAAAATTTCAGGGGTTGTAAGAATATGATAGTATGGGTCGGGTGGATTTTTTCCTGTCTTTCTTTCTCATGTAACAGAGAGACAAGTCACCTACGTACCTCTGCTTCACTAAATTGTACAGAGCCTCCAGTTCCTTCCATCTTATTGCTCTGCCATTTTCTAGAGTATTGTACCCTCATCTGCATGATTGAAGCTAGTGTACCAGGATCACACCTGCATTTCAGCTCCAGGGAAAGGACAAAGAGAAGAAATAGAATGTAAGAAGTTTGTAAAGGACTTGATCTGGAAGATGCATTTATTATTTCCTTCATGTTATATGACTATAACATAGTCATATGTCCAAATCTACCTGCTGCCAGGAAAGCAGCAATTTTAGTCTACCTGCATGACTGTGTACCATGCTAAAACTTGTTTTACTAGATAGTGCAAAACATGTACTCATTCAGTCCAAGCAGAACGGCAAGGAAAAACTTAATACAGCTTGTTCATGGGTTATTCAAGCTTGGACTAACTGAAGATATAGGTTTTGATTGGGAATTTATAGAAAATAGGGCTGAAGATAGCTGATTCCTGTATCTGTTTTAATAATTCTATTTTCAATACCCTTTAGAAATAGAATGGTAGATACAGTATAAATGCTACAACTCACCTCTCTTGTGTTCATATCAGACATCACCAATAGATAGTGGATTTTTTTCTCTTCACTGAATCAAAATATGGTCTTAGAATATTTTTCCACATAGCATTCCAGGAAGTCACTACAATTCAACCATTGTTTACGTAGAAGATAACTGTTCTTCATTTCTAATCCTTAAGAAGTCTGCTTCCAAAATTAGACATACTACTTAAACTGTCATGTAGTAAGCAAAATACACATCATAAGCGTTGCTTTGTTTGGTGTTTTGTCTTAATTGCTTTAACTTTGGTGTTCTGCAGATCACTGTGTTGTTATTTGTCTGCATTTATTTTTATTTATCTGCTCAGGATTTGTCTTGCTTCCTGAATCTGAAGATTGCTGTCCCTTGTCAATTCAGGAAAATTCATAGTCATTATCTCTTTGAATATTACTTCTTGCCCTTTCTATTCTGTTTTTTGGGAGTATCTGTTAGATATCTTTTTGACCCTCTCATGTCTCTTAATCTCTCCTTTTCATAGTTTCTATTTTTATCCCTCTGCAACCTTTTAGATAATTTCCTCATATTAGTTCACATATTCTTCAAATTTGTCTAATCATCTGTCTATACCATTGATTTTTTTTGTTTTAATGACTCTTGTTTAGAGAAAGCACTTTGTAGTTCTTTTAAAAGTCTGCCTGAAATACATGAATAGACAGTTACACAAAAATATTTTTTAAATGGCTCTTGGTTGGGTGCATTGTCTCATGCCTGTAATCCCAGCACTTTGGGAGGCCAACACAGGCAGATTACAAGGTCAGGAGATCGAGACCATCCTGGCTAACATGGTGAAACCCATGTCTACTAAAAATACAAAAACTAGCTGGGTATGGTGATGCCCCTGTAATCCCAGCTACTCGGGAGGCTGAGGCAGGAGAATCGCTTGAACCAGGGAATCGGAGGTTGCAGTGAGCCAAGATCCGGCCACTGCATTCCAGCCTGGCGACAGAGCGAGACTCCATCTCAAAAAAAAAGAAAAAAGGCTCTCATACATATGAAAAAATATCAAACCCACTTATAATTAAATAACTACAAAGTAAAGCCACACTGAAATACCATTTTTCACCTATCAGGGTGGCAAAATTATGTAAAATATGATAACATACTCTGTTGGTGAAACTATAGATAAAGTTAGTATGTCCCTTCTGCAGGAAAATTTGAAAATATCTAGTAAAACTACATCTGCACTTACCTTTTGACTTAACAATACCATTTCTAGGACTGTACCCTTCATATACACCTCCTATAATACAAAAGTATATATGCACTTAAAAAAAACTGCCTGAACTTAAAAAAATTCTTTTCTCATATTTATGAGTCCTTTTACAGCTTTAGTCATTTTAAAAATATTTATTTTATAATTTCTCTCTCTCTCTCTCTCTGATAATTCTATTTATTTTTAGATCTACTAACTCCTTCTCTTGATGTATTGTTTCTTTTTGAGTTTTGTAATTTTGAAGTATGAGCTCATCTTTAGCAGGGTTTATGTGTGGAAAGTTTTTTAAACTCTTGGTAGAGGTTCTGGGTTAGTTTTTTCCAAAACTGCAGGGATAATATGAGCCTGGATCCTTCCATATTTTATGTTAATTTGTCATCTTGGGAGCTCCCAAACCACCCAACATATACATTTGAACCTCAAACTATAATGCAGATAGAAGGAGAGGTCTTTAGTTAAATCCTTTTTTCTTTATTTTTTTTTTTTTTTGGTGAGACAGGGTCTCACTCTGGAGTGCAGTGGCATGATCATAGCTCACTGCAGCCTCAAACTCCTGGGCTCAAGCAATCCTCCCATCTCAGCCTTCCAAAGCACTGGGATTACAGATATGAGCCACCGTGCCCGTTCTTTAATTAAATTATTGACATGAACTTTTTTTGTCTGACTCAACACTCAGGCCAACCAAATGGGTTTCCTTATTGTCTCCCATTACTAGCTGCTCTGGGTAGCTGTAGCATCAGTTTCTGCACAGACTCTGGATTTAGTTTGATCTTCGCTGATGGTCCCTGTAAATTTCCCTTTTCTTCTTTCAAGCTTATTTGTTTATTTAATAAGATATATTTTCTGTTTCATCGAGAATTTCTAGATATTTGTGGCAGTAGGATTTTCAGGTTCTTAGTCCAACATTAGTCAGGAATGAAAACCAATTACCTGTTCTATTAATATTCAGAATGAATTTAAATATTGGGTTCATTCGTAGTGATGATATTTTTACTCCTGTAGACACAAGTAAGATCAGAGCCTAGCAACATGCAGTTTTCCTTGATGAAGACAGATGACCGAACCTCTGCTGCTGAAAGCATGGTAAGAATTCTAATCAAATCCATGCCCAAATCATTTGGGTAATTTTGTGGAATATATAATTTCCTTTTCTTGGATGACTCAAATAGTGATGAATAAACTATGTCCATTGACTGTATTTTAAACCACGATAGAGCTACGTCTTTTAGTCCTAAAAGTTGTTATTGCTATTGACTACCTGGTATTACAGCAAGTGAGGACAGCTTTCTGTTACAGTTGGTATTGCTCTTTTCATTCTTGTGGTATCAAAAACAGTAGGGGTACTTTGCAGAAGTACTGATTTGTATATTATTTTTTATATTTTTACTCAGATTTGGTTAGCAGAGCTCTTGAAGTTGTAGCTTTTGGTTAATACTTAGATGAATTTTTCCTGCCACATCTTAACATTCTGAAATACAGATGATTTTCACAATCAATATGAATATATTTAATGAAGTAGTAGCTGTTTATTTCCTAAAAACCGATTATTAAATTGATAGTGACTTACAATTGAGAGCATCTTATAATCAAGGAATTATATCACTAATGAGCCCAAATAAGTAATATACTCTTTTTTCTCCCCAACATAATTACATCCTCCACTGGGAATTATATTTAAGAAGTTAATTGCATGAGTAGCACAGAGACACTAGTTTAGCTAACACTAACCTACAGGTGATAGAACCAGTGATGATATAAAAAGCCAAGCTGGGGGCTGGGTGCGGTGGCTCACGCCTGTAATCCCTGCACTTTGGGAAGCCAAGGCAGGTGGACCACAAGGTCAGGAGTTCGAGACCAGTCTGGCCAGCATGGTGAAACCCTGTCTGTACTAAAAACAGAAAAAATTGGCTGGGCATGGTGATGCATGCCTGCAGTCCTAGCTACTCAGGAGACTGAGGCAGGAGAATCGCTTGAACCCAGGAGGCAGAGGTTGCAGTGAGCCGAGATTGCACCACTGTACTCCAGCCTGGGCAACAGAGCAAGACTTGATCTCAAAAAAAAAAAAAAAAAAAAAAAGCTGAGCTGAGTTATCCACAGGAGTGTGTACCTGTAATCCCAGATGGCTGAAAAGCAGAACAGAATGAAGAGTCTTTATAAGCTAAATATAAATTCATTTGTAGTGGAACTGTCAGACTTACAATTGTATTGTGCAGTACTTTAGTGAAGGGTATAGAAACTTTAAAAGGTCACTCCACAAAGGAATTTTAGTATATTTGAAAGGGTATGTTGAAGATGTGTAAAACCAAGGATGCTTACCAGATTATGTATTAGTAAGTACATTGTTTTAGTCAGTCATATAATCATACTAGTTATAGCATTTAGCACATCTAAGTTGGGCTTATTATTGTTTTCACAAATTGGGTTCAGCTGTTGGATTTGCTTATTGGTCTTTTCATGAAAAAGTAACTCATTTCATGATCTCCTAATCTTTTTGGCAGATAAGTGTGGTGCTTGGCAAGAAAGCTTTGTTTCTTTTTAATCTGAATGAACCAGATAATCCAGCTGATCTTGAATTTCAGCAGGATTTTGGCAACATTGTCTGCTATAATTGGTATGTCTGCTGTAACTGGTATGTACAAAAAGCTCATTACAGAAGAACATCTATAGGTTTTTCCTTAATAATTGTATTCAGTTTTTGTCTGTAACATTCAATTATATACATAACATTTTCTGAATCGTGGTCTGTGATTTAGTATGCAGAACTACCTAGCATACTATCTGACACGTAGTAGGCCCTTGATAAATTATATTCTATAATTTCTTAATTTTAAGGTACTTGCCAATTTACCGTGTTGCACTGATAGTCAGTCTCCTCATTTACAATGTTGTTGCCTTTGTTGCTGTAGGTATGGTGATGGCCACATCATGATTGGTTTTTCACGTGGACATTTTGTGGTTATTTCTACTCATACTGGAGAGATTGGTCAAGAGTTATTTCAGGCTCATAACCATAAAGATAATCTAACCAGCATTGCAGTATCACAGACGCTTAACAAAGTTGCTACGTGTGGAGATAACTGGTAAGTTATTTTCACATATTTCTAGGAAAGTGTATATAGTGAATACTCAAGTGAATCAGCCAAACTTTGGTAGCTAATATGAACCTGCCAGTCATGTTTACAATTTAAAATGTCTAAGACTACTTTACTCCTGCTTTTAATATTCAGGGAAAAAATATAAAACAAAGTGTAGTTGAAAATCTATCTTTAAAATAGGCACTGGGTAAATAGAGGAAGCATACTCCGCTCCATGTCTCCCACTGAATACAGCTATAAAACCTGGACAAAATGTATGGAGCAGCTATTTAAAAAATAGTAGTAGGCAGATTGGAAAAGAAGACATCATTTGAAGTGCCAGCTAACCAGCAGCGAGTCTCCCGTTTGTCCTCTGCTCTCTCACAGCCAGGACTCAAGGAAGTCAGAAACCTAGAAGTAGGCACCAGAGCACAGAGAGAGCTTTAAGGAAGCTCTCTAATTCTGGCTTAAGTTCCAGGAAAGAGAACTTACAATGCTCAAAGGCAGTTGGGGAAATCCCCTGGTTTTCTTTTTCTTTTTTTTGTTCTTTGTTATTTAATGCTCCAGCCACCAAGTGGTCTCCCCATGGCAGTGGCAGCAAGAACAGTGGCACCAATGACCTACAGGCACCTAAAACTCTAATGGAAGATAACGTCTCCAGTTAGAGGCTATGGTTTCAAGAAGATAGGGCAAACCCCTGTTGCCTGTTTTTCTCTCTGTCCTCCCTTGGTCACAAATACTTGTACAGTTGTGGGAATTATGTGGTAGAATAGAGTAACTAGAGATCAAGCATTAATAGAGGATGAAAATGAGGAGCCCTAGGGAACTAGAAAGTACCAGGTTGATCACAGAGAGGAAGGAACTCAGGAAAACAACCCTATAAAGATATTCATGAACTCCTGTGTTCACCCTTAAGCTCATATCTATAGACTTATCCTAAACATGTAACAAAGACCCTGTGAACTGAACTAAGACATAGATCATAGCCAAGATCTTGTGCTAGCCACTGAGTGGACCATAGAGAGACATATCTGAGTACGGCTGCAAAGGCATTGCAAATGGTACTGACATTGAAACCATAAACCACAGAAGGCTCATTGAAATTTATGGCTTGAACCCAGCCATGTTGATGGCCTGCTGAAACAAAAATGTTAACCTTCTCCATGGGATTTAGATTAGATACAGTTTTATAATTTCACAGTGTCCAGAATATAAGCCCAAATTACTCGACATATGAAGAATTAGGAAAATGTTAACCCACTTTGGAAATAACAATAAAAACACCAGTGCCAAGATGATGCGGATAGCAGATATAGAAAAGCTCCAAGAAGTAAGGGATAATACTCTTGAAACAAATGGAAAGCTAAAAAGCCTCAGAAAAGAAATACAACCAATACAGAAGAGCCAAATGGAAATTTTAGAACTATAAAATGCAATAAATAAATGGACTTAATAGCAAATGGAGATAATAAAGAGTCAGTGAACTTGAAGAGAGATCATTAGAAAATATCCAATCTGAACATGGAAGGAGAAAATTTAAAAAAAATTATTTGTCCCAGAAACCTGTTAGACAATAACAAAAGGTCTAGTATTTGTGTCTTCAGAAACCCAAAAATAACGGCTGGAAAGTTTATGGCAAAAGACATAAACCTGCACATTGTAGAAGCTCAGCAAGTTTATCAAAAGGATAAACCAGAAGAAATGTGGGGCTATTTACATCATAATCAAACTGTTGAAAAATAAAGACAAAGAAAAAGTCTTGAAAGAAGCCAGAGAGCAACATTTTGAATGACAGTGGATTTTCTCACCATAAAGCATTGAGGCTAGAAGAAGAAATAAAAGCATTGTCAACTGAAATTCTTTATCCAGTTAAAATGTATGTCAGTAATGAAAGCGAAATAAAAGCTTCTTAGATGAAGGAAAATGAAGAGACTGTCTTGCTCTCTAAAAGAATTGCTGAAGGCAGTTCTTCAGATAGAAGAGATCTGAGAACAGAAGGAAATTTGGGACACTAAGAATGAAGGAAGAGCAACAGAAATGGTAAATATCTGGGTAAATATAATAGACTTTTTTTCTTTTGATATCTTTAATGTATATGTGATGCTTTAAAAGAAAAATTACATTGTTCAGTAGGGTGTTTAATGCATGAAAATGCAATATATTAGAAAACCATACTATAAAGGGGAGAGAGGGTAAAAGGTTTTGTATGCAGTAAGACTTCTACATTCCACTTGAAATGGTAAAATACTGATTCTAAGTAGACTATGAAAAATTAAATATGTATATTATAATCTAGAGCAACCTCTAAGAAAACTACTTAAAGATATATACAAAAGCACAATAAATAAATTAAAATGGAATACTAAAAAATGTTCAGATCTAAACAAAGTAAAGAAAGAAACACAGGAATGAAAGAGGGAACAGATAGAAAGCAAATAATAAAGCAGTAGACTTCAGTTCAAACATGTCAATACATTAAATGTAAGTAACAAATCTATTAGACATAGATTATTAGAGTGTTTGTTTGTTTGTTTGTTTTTGAGATGAAGTCTCATTCTGTTGCTCAGGCTGGAGTACAGTGGCATGATCTCAGCTCACTGCAATCTCCACCTCCCAAGTTCAAGTGATTCTCCTACCTCAGCCTCCCAAGTAGCTGGGATTACAGGTGTGCACCACCATGCCTGGCTAATTTTTGTATTTTTAGTAGAGATGGGGTTTTACCATGCTGGCCAGACTGGTTTCAAACTTCTGACCTCAAGTGATCCATCTGCCTCGGCCTCCCAAAGTGCTGGGATTACAGGCTTGAGCCACCTCACCCAGCCTAGAATTGATTTTTAATGACCCTATAATATTCTGTTTGTAAGAAATTCACTTCAGGCCAGGTACAGTGGCTCACACCTGTAATAATCCCAGCACTTTGGGAGGTCGAGGCAGGCAGATCACAAGGTCAGGAGTTCAAGACCAGACTGGCCAACATGGTGAAACCCCATCTCAACTAAAAATACAAAAATTAGCTGGGTATGGTGGCAGGCATCTATAATCCCAGCTACTCAGGAGGCTGAGGCAGGACAATTGCTTGAACCCGGGAGGCGGAGATTGCAGTAAGCCGAGACCAGGCCATTGCACTCCAGCCTGGACAACAGTGTGAGAACTCCATCTAAAAAAAAAAAAAAAAAAAAAAAGAAAAGAAATTCACTTCAAATATAATGATATAACTACTTAAAAGGATGGGAAAAGACCATATAAATGCTAATCAGAACATAGCTACTCTAGCTATCATTTACATTGATATGTTTGAACTTGCATAGCATTTACCTTGTATTAGGTATTGTAAGTAGTCTAAAGATTGCTTTAAGTATATGGGAGGATGTGTATAGCTTATATGCAGATACAATGTCATTTATATAATGGACTTGAGCACCTGTGGATTTTTGGTATCCACAGAGGGATCCTGAAACCCAATGTTCTTGGGATACTGAGGGATATCTGTAAGGTATGGAACCAACTAGGTAGAAGATCAACAAGGATATAAAAGACTTGGTCAGCACTATAAACCAACTAAACCTAATAGAACACTGCACCCTGCAGCAACAAAATGCACATTTGTTCCAAGTGCCTATGGAGCATTCACCACAATAGACTACCCTAGCTTATAAAACAAACCTCAACAAATTTAAATTGAATCATATAAAATATGTTCTCTGACCATAATGGAATCAAACTAGAAGTCAGTAACAGCAGGAAAACCTCCAAACACTTGGAAATTAACCAACATATTTCTAGGTAATTCATGGGTCCTGGAGCTTCAAAGCAATTAAAAAATATATAGAACTGAATGCAAATGAAAATATAATGTATCAAAATATGTGGGAAGCAGCTAAAGCAGCACTAGAGAAAACTTATAGCACTAAATGTTTACATTAGGAGAAAAAAGGGCCTCAAATCAATCCTGTAAGTTTCTACCTCAAGAAACTGAAAAAAGGAGCAAAATAAACATAAAGCAAAAGGAAGAAAATAATAAAAAGAAAATTGTGAAATGAAAAATAAGAAAATAAAATCAATTAAACAAGAAGCTGGTTCTTTGAAGAAAATAAAATTGATAAGCCTCTAACAAGCCTGACAACAATAAAAAGAGAATAGACACAAATCACCAAGAGTGAAACAGGAGTATCTCTACAGATCTGAAAGCCATTATGAGAATAATAAATGAATACTACGAACAATTTTACACTCAAAATTGGACAACCTAGAAGAAATTGAGCAATTCTTTGAAAACCGCAAACTACTAAAACTCAACCCAAGCGAAACAGATCATCTGGAATAGCCCTATGACTACAATGAAATGGAATTAGTTATTTAAATGCTCCCAAAAAATAAATCTCCAGGCCTGTATGGTTTCATTGAAGAATTCTACCAAACACTTGAGAAAGGATTAATACCAATTTTTTAAAAAATCTCTTCCAGAGAAGAGTAGAGAACACTTCAACTTATTTTATAAGGCTGGTATTACCTTTATACCAAGACCAAACAAAGGCAGTATATTAAAAAAGAAAAATATAGGTCAATATCTCTCATAAACTTGAGCACAAAAATTCTCATCAAAATTTAGCAAAAATTATACTTCATAACCAAGTGTGATTTATTTCAGATACTGAGCATTTCAAATGGATCAATATTTAAAAATCAGTATAATCTAGGTCAGATGCAGTGGCACATGCCTGTAATCCCAACACTTTGGGAGGCTGAGCCAGGAGGATCACCTGAATTTAAGAGTTTGAAACCAGCCTGGGCAATATAGCGAGACTCCATCTCTAAAACAAAAGAGCCAGGCATGTGGCATGTGCCTGTATTCCTTGATACTCAGAAAGCTGAGATGGGAGGATTGCTCAGCCCAGGAGTTTGAGGTTGCAGTGAGCCGCAGTTGCACCACTGCATCCTAGTCTGAGCAATAAAGGAAGACCCTGTCTCAGAAAGAAAACAAAAAAAGATGTAATCACTGTATCAGAAGCTAAAAAAGACAAACCATATAATCACATCAATTGACACAGAAAAAGCATTGCACAAAGTCCAGCATACCTTCATGATAAAAACTCTCAGCAAGTTAGGAATAGCAGGTAATTACCACCGTTTGATAAAGAACAAATATAGGCCAGGCACAGTGGCTCACACCTGTAATACCAGCATTTTGGGAGGCCAACACAGGAGAATCATTGAGCCCAAGAGTTCAAGACCAGCCTGGGCAACATGGCGAGACCCCATCTGCACACGTTGCCTGTAGTCCCAGCAACTTGGGAGGCCGAGGTCAGGGGGATCATTTGAGCCTGGGAGGTTGAGGCTGCAGTGAGCTGTGATCGTGCCACTCACTCCAGCCTGGGCAATAGAGTGACATCCTGTCTCAAAAAAAAAAAAAAAAAAAAACAATAACAACTACAAAAAGCCTACAGCTAACATCGTGCTTAATGGTGACAGATGGAATGCTTGTCCCTTAAGATTAGGAACGAGACAAGGATATCTGCTCTCATTACTCTTATTCAACCTAGCATTAGAAGTTCTAGCCACTGCAATAGGCAAGAAAAAGAAATACACAGCACTCAGAAAGGAGAAGGAAAACTATCTCTATTTGCAGATGTCATGATCATTTATGTAGAAAATCCCAAGATTTTCTATGTAAGATTCCTTGCGATTTTCTCCATAATTTTCTTAAGATTCCTTGGATCTCAACAAAGTGAAGATGTCAGTTCCTCCAAGTTGATCTGTTGTTTAATGAAATTTATATCAAAATCCCAGCATGGTTTTTTGTAGGCATAGACATGCTTTATTCTAAGATAGATAGATAGATAGTCAGCACAGATCCTAAAATAGCCAACAGCCGTCTTAAAAAGGAACAATAAAATGGGAGAAATCATTTTTCCCGATATAAAAACTTGTATAGCTACAGTCATCAAGACTGTGTATCATTGGCAAAGGAAAAGACATATCAATCAACGGAACAGAATAGAGAAGACAGAAATAAACCCACACAAATATGCGCAACTGGTTTTTGACAAAGGTGAAAAATAATTAAATGAAAGCAAGGTACCCTTTTCAACAAATGGTACTAGAGCAATTAAGACAAAAAAAAAAGCTTCACACCTTAATAAAAAACTAAGCAGAAAAAAAAAATAGAACAATTAGGCAAAAAAAAAAACCACACACACCTTAATAAAAAAATTCACTCACGAACTTAAATATAAAACTTAAAACATAGGAGGATGTCTTTTGGATCTAGGGTTAAACAAAGAGTACTTAGACTTGAAACCAAAAGCACAATTTATAGAAGGAAAAATTTATACAGTAGATTTCATCAAAATTTAAAACTTTTGCTTTGTGAAATACTCTGTTAAAGAAGATGAAAAGATGGCCAGACACAGTGGCTCACATCTGTAATCCCAGCACTTTGGGAGGCCGAGGCAGACACATCACCTGAGGTCAGGAGTTCGAGGCCAGCCTGGCCAACATGGTGAAACCCTGTCTTTGAAAATAAATAAGCAAATAAATAAGATCAAAAGATAAGGTACAAAATGAGAAAATATTTGTAAACCACATATCCAACAAAGGACTAGTATCTAGAATATGTAAAGGACTCTCAAGACCCAACAGTATGTCATATGCTTAACATCTGTATATGTTATCAACCCAACCTGATGCTATTGTTGTTTAAATGTCAATTATCTATTTACATATCAATTTATCTATTTATGCAACACAAAAATAATAAATTTATCCATATAGTTACCATTAAACAAAAACCCAAAAGTAGAAAATAGGCAAAAGACATGGATTTCACCAAATAATAACAAATACATGAAAAGATGTTCAACATGATAAGCCGTTAGGGAAATGCAAATTAAAACCACAATTACCTATTACTACCCATCTGTTAGAATGGCTAAAATGAAAAATAGTGATAACACCAAATGTGGGTAAGGATGAGGAGACACTGGATTACTCATACATTGCTGGTGGGAATGCATCATGGTACAGCTACTCTGGAAAACAGTTTGGCGGTTTCTTAAAAAACTAAACATGCAGTTACCATATGATCCAGCAGTTACACTTCTGGCCATTTAGTCCAGAGAAGTGAGCACCCACATTCAGATAAAATCCTGTATGTGAATGTTTATAGCAACTTTATTTGTAATAGCCAAAAACTGGAAACAACTCAGATGTCCTTCAGTGGGTGAATGGTTCATCCGTGCCATAGACCACTACTCAGCAATAAAAAGGAACAACCTATTGATATACCCAGCAACTTGAATTTCCAAAGGATTGCACTGAATGGGGAAAAAAAAAAAAAAAACAATCTCAACAGGTTGCATACTATGTGATTTCATTTATATAATGTTCTTGAAATGACAGAATTATAGAAACAAAGAACAGATTAGTGATTGCCAGAGGTTAGAGATGGAGCTGGAGTCAGAAGGAAAGAGGTGAGTGTTTATAAAAAAGCAACATAAGAGATCTTTGTGGTCATGGAACTATCTGTATCCTGGCTGTGGTTGTGAATCTCATGAATCTCGTGTGAGAAAGTTACTAAACACGCACACCGAGTACAAGTAAAACCAGGGACATCGGAATAAGATTTGTGGTTTGTATCAATGTCAGTATCCTAATTGTGATATTATACTATGGATTTTCAAGATGTTACTACTGGGAGGAAGGGGGACATGGAATCTCTATATTGCCTCTTACAACCACGTGTGAATCTAAAATTATCTTAAAAGTTCAATTCAATGAAAATAATGAGGGAAAAAAATGTAAGAGGAAAACACTAGAAGGGAAGAGAAGGGAGAAAAGGAGATTAGAAGGAAAGAAATGTTACAACTATTAGGTTCCAACATTGTGCTACACAACTTTCATTTGCATCGACCTATTCTTATTAGGCCCACATTTTTCAGAGCTTTCAACTTGATCCTTCTGATCCAAATGTAATGCTCTTTCTATACTATAATTCACTTCCTTTTGTATGAAAGAACTCTGGTCAGGGGAGAAGGGGAACACATTGTAAAGAGAAACCTGTATCATCTTACAATAATTAATACCACTCAGGAGAATGTTTTTATACTCAAATTTCTTCCGGACAATTTTAAGCTCCTTATTTCTGAAGCTATAGATCAGAGATTAAGCCAGGTACAACCCTACCCCCACATCTCTTCACACAGCAAACAAACAAACAACAACAACAAAACCCAGAAAATTTTAAAGATAAAATATAATGAAGTACAGAAATTCTAATATTTTCTTACCTTAAACCAGTAGATCATTCTGTACATCACATTTTGGAGACCAGTGACCTATTCCATGGTTTATAATTTTTTGTGGACTAAAACAGTTTTATATAAAGATCATATATATTTTTTAAAAATAAATTTTTATTTTTCAGCATTAAAATCCAAGACTTGGTTGACTTAAAAGACATGTATGCTATACTCAGCCTGGATGAAGAAAATAAAGGTATTGCTTTTTCTGAAGTAGATTGACATTTTATTCCAGTTACAGAGAGTAAGGCTGTGTTTGTTATTGTGTGATTTTCATTCCTTGTAGGAGGAATAAATTTTAACACTCTTCACTAGAGTTTCCTAAAATAATCTCCTTATTTTAGTAATTATGTTGTCATTCTGCTTGACTAGAAAGATATGTCTTCTTTGATCCAGAGATTTATAGTGAATTTTGTTTGTTTGTTTAATTTTTTTATTTTTCCATAGGTTATTGGGGTACAGGTGGTATTTGGTTACATGAGTAAGCTCTTTAATGGTGACTTCTGAGGTTTTGGTACACCCATCATCAAAGCAGTGTACACTGCACCATATTTACAGCCTTTTATCCCCTGACCTCTCCCACATTTCCCCCTCAAGTCCCCAAAGTCTATTGTATCATTCTTATGCCTTTGCATCCTCATAGCTTATCTCCCACATATCGGCGAGAACATATAACGTTTGGTTTTCCATTCCTGAATACTTCACTTAGGATAACAGTCTCCAATCTCATCCAGTTCACTGCAAATGTCACTAATTCATTCCTTTTTATGGTTGAGTATTACTCCATCGTATACATATATACCACAGTTTCTTTATCCACTTGTTGATTGATGGACATTTGGCCTAGTGAATTTTATCCTAATTCTATTGTAAAGTATAAATTCTTATATACAGTCATGCTCCACATAATGATGTTTCTGTCAACAGTGGTCCACATACGTGGTCCATATTTACCTCCCTTTCTCCCTTCCTTCCTTCCTTTCTTTTGATAGAGCCTTGTTTTTTTTGCTCAGGCTTACAATATTATATCTAAACATTGTCTATGTTTAGATATATTTCAGTGTGCAGATACTTATCACTGTGTTACAATTGCCTACAGTATTCAGTACAGTACATGCCATACAAGCTTATAGCCTAGGAGCAATAGGCTATACCATACAGCCTCGGTATGTGGTACTCTATTTTGTCTAGGTTTGTGTAACTATACTCTGTGATGTTCACACAACAACAGAGTCACCTAATGACAGATTTCTTAGAACATATCCCTGTTGTTAAGTGACATGTAACTGTACTTTCCCTTTGAGCCACAGTGAATGAGCCAATGCTCATGTTCTTATGCCAATCCATGGCAAATTTCCTAGTCTAAATAAAAATACTTTAACTAGTAAGGAAAATACTTGAAAATTTTTATGCCTCTGGAAAATATTTGTTTGCTGCCTACAACTGTATATTGTTTTTGAATAACTATTTATGTTGTCGATTATTTCAGGATTGGGTACCTTGTCCTGGACAGATGATGGCCAGTTGCTAGCACTCTCTACCCAAAGGGGGTCACTTCATGTTTTCCTGACCAAGCTTCCTATACTGGGGGATGCCTGCAGCACAAGGATTGCATACCTCACCTCCCTTCTTGAAGTCACCGTAGCCAACCCTGTTGAAGGAGTATGAAAGTGATGTTATTTTTCTTCTATTAATAAAATTAAAATAAGTTTAGCAGTTGATTTACTGTGATTTTCTATATTTTAGGAGCTACCAATCACAGTTTCTGTTGATGTGGAACCCAACTTTGTAGCAGTAGGTCTTTATCATCTGGCTGTAGGCATGAATAATCGAGCTTGGTTTTATGTCCTTGGAGAGAATGGCAAGTCTAAATCTAGTTGTTTATTCTTATCTAGCATATAATTTCTGTTCTTATTTGGGAAGTACTGGAAGTTTCTTTTAAGACCAAGTCTTTCACTCTTTTTTATTCACATATGTCATTCTTAGCTTAAATGGTTTTGTAAGTCTTCTAAAAATTTGCATTATTTTTAGAAAGTTTTTATTCTTTACCTTTGCAGTGAAGGCAGCATAGCATAGTGGGTAGACTATAAGTTTCAGAATTAAAGAGGCCCTGGATTTAATTTCCCCTTCCGCCTCTGTTAGCTAAGTGACTATAGACACATCCTTTACACTTGTGAGCCTTACTCATCTGGAAAATGAGAATACTTCTACTTTTAATGGATCATGAGGAAGAGTAAATGAAATAAAATGTGTGATCTCACTTGGCACAGTGACTTTTTTAAGCAATCCTAAACCTAGTGGGTATTTAATAAATGTTCTGTCTCCCCTTTTATTCTTTGAATGGTAGCTATTAGCATGTGAGGGAAACCTTGTTTTATTTTTTCTTCCCCGGCCTCCTCCCCATCACCTTTCCCCAATTCTAGGTCAGATAACCCTCAAGAATAGAACAAACCTGAAAATTAACCTGTTAAACAGGAAACACCTTAAGTTTCTTGCCACTTAAGGTTTAATTGTTTTGCAAGTGATTTTATTGTCTATTACTTTGTTTCATGTAAACCGTATAGAATGTCTGAAGGGAAATTTCTATGGCAACTAAGATTAAAATGAAATTTAATTTTTAATATTCAATTTAATTGTTTAATCATTTAAGATTAAAATGAAATTTTAAGTTCAGAATATTTTTGCAAAAGCACACATTTGCAAGTGTGTATGAGATAGTTTTACCAATATTTTAATGTGTCGTTTTTTAAAAATTGCTACAGCTGTGAAAAAATTGAAAGATATGGAGTATTTGGGAACAGTAGCCAGTATTTGCCTTCATTCTGACTACGCTGCTGCACTTTCTGAAGGCAAAGTCCAGCTACATTTGGTAAGTATAATTTTGACATCCTGGAGACCTGCTAAGTAAAGTTATGATGAACAGCCTAATGTCTGATTATCATGAATATTGATCAGGAAGCAAGGATATACAGACTAACTAGAAAGCCAGGTATGAGTAAGGAATTAACAAAACCCTTCCCCTTCTATATGAGAAGTTCAGTTGACTTTCTAACCCTGTTCCCCAAAAACCTGATAAATATCAACAGTGCTACTCACAACATCATAGCCTTTTAGTAAATAACAATAATAATAATAATAATAATAATAATTACCCTGTTGGTAAATTGCAGCTAGAAGGAACTATAAGTGAATTGTAAGAACATGATGGGTTCTGCAGTGTGGAAAAAAAAAAAAAAAATGGGAATGCCATACTTTGGGCTTCCTGGAAGATGTTGACTCATATTTGAGCATTTGCATGTGGGGGTCTTTGAAATCATGCCTGCTGAGTTGTGCAAGAGATGTTGGCACCTGTGAAGAGGGGGCTTCTAAATCAGGGCATCTCTCACATCTGTTTCATGGCTCTTTACATCTGGGAAGACAGATTAGCAGTTAGATAGCTGCAGAGCCTGCAGTCAAGACCATTCACACTGAGAGGGACATCTGTGCTAACTTGCTGGCAAGCCGTGGTTCCTGTCTGATAGCTCTCTGACAAAACTGACCTCTGGTAGTCTTGGGAGGCTGAATGTTCAGTTGAATTTGAGAAAACGACACCCCTAAATGTTGTATAACGGGTTTACTCAAATAAATCTGTGAGCCATTATTATTCTTTACATTTTAGATAGAAAGTGAAATCTTGGATGCTCAAGAAGAACGTGAGACTCGGCTTTTCCCAGCAGTGGATGATAAGTGCCGTATCTTATGCCATGCTTTAACTAGTGATTTCCTCATCTATGGTACAGATGTATGTATTGCCTTCTTTATTAGAGAACATTGGGAATTTCTAATTTTTACTTTGTGATCTGAGTCATTTCCTTTTCATACCAGTGTTTTTTCTATATTGAATCCAATATAGTTAATGAAGTTATCTGTGATTAATGATATAATTCATGTGTCTCTTAGCGATGGGGGTACATTCTGAGAAATATGTCGTTGGGCAATTTCGTCATTGTGTGGATGTCATAGAGTGTGCTTACAGGAACCTAGATGGTGCAGCCTACTATACACCTAGCCTGTGTGGTAGAGCCTATTGCCCCCAGGCTACAAACTGGTACAGCAGCATGTGACTGTACCGAATACTACAGGCAACTTTATCACAATGGTATCTAAACACAGAAAAGGTGCAATAAACATATAATGTAAAAATCTTCAAAATGGCATTCCTGGGCTAGGTGCAGTGGCTCATGCCTGTAATCCTAGCACTTTGGGTGGCCAAGGCGGGTGAATCACCTGAGGTCGGGAGTTCAATACCAGCCTGACCAACATGGCAAAACCTTGTCTCTACTAAAAGTACAAAAATTAGCTGGGCATGGTGGCACGCACCTGTAATCTCAGCTACTCAGGAGCCTGAGGCAGGAGAATCGCTTGAACCTGGGTGGCAGAGGCTGCAGCGAGCCAAGATCGCGCCATTAAACTCCAGCTTGGGTGACAGGGTGAGACTCCGTCTCAAAAAAATAAAAAACGGCACGCCTATAGGGCACTTACATGACAGGAGCTTGCAGAACTGGAAATGGCTCTGGGTGAGCGAGTGGTGAGTGAATGTGAAGGGCTACGGCATTACTGTAACTGCTATAGATTTTATCAACACTGTGCACTTAGGGGCACTAAATTTATGTAAAAATTTTTCCTCAACAGTAAATTAACCTTAGCTCACTATAACTTTTTTACTTTATAAGCTTTTAAATTTTTAAAAACTTTTTGACTCTTTTGTAGTAACACTTACCTTAAAACACAAATACATGGTACACTTACTCAAAATATTTTCTTAAATATTTTCTTATATCCTAGTTATAAGTTTTTCTCTGTTTTTCACTTTTTTTAACTTTTAAACTTTTTATAAAAACTAAGACACAAACACACACATTAGCACAGTCCTACATAGGATCGAGATCATCAGTTTCACTGTCTCCCACCTCCGCCTCTTGTTGCACTGGAAGGTCTTCATCGTGAATAACATGCATGGAGTTGTCATCTCCTATGATAACAATGCCGCCTTCTGGGTGCCTCCTGAAGGACCTGGCTGAGGCTGTTTTACAGTTAGCTTTTTAATAAATAGATGTGCACTCCAAATAATAATAAAAAGTATAGTATAATAAATACATAAACAGGCCGGGTGCAGTGGCTTACTCCTGTAATCCTAGCACTTCGAGAGGCCGAGGCAGTGGATCACCTGAGGTCTGGAGTTCGAGATAAGCCTGGCCAACATGGTGAAACCCCATCTCTACTTAAAATACAAAAAATTAGCCAGGTGTGATGTCAGGTGCCTGTAATCCCAGCTACTTGGGAGCCTGAGGCAGGAGAATCACTTGAACCCAGGGGGCAGAAGTTGCAGTGAGCTGAGATCGTGCCATTGCACGTCAGCCTGGGCAACAAGAGCAAAACTCCATCTCAAAAAATAAAAATACATACATACATGCATATACCAGTAACAGTCATTTATTATCATTATCAAGTATTATATACTATACATAATTATATGCACTATCCTTTTATATAACTGGCAGCACACTAGGTTTGTTTACACCAGCATCACTACAAACTTGTGAGTAATGCCTTATGCTTTGACATTATGACATACACGATGTCACTAGGCAATAGGAATTTTTCAGCTCCATACTAATCTTTTGGGACCACCATCACATACACAGTCCATCACTGACCAAAACATTATGTGGTGAATGACTATACATGTGTATATAGAACACGTAGATGGCATGATTTGTTAATATCAGTGTTTTTGTGATTTTAAGCAATTCTGATGGCCTAGTGAAAAGCTCAGCCTTTGGAGCCTGGCAAATCCAGCCTCAAACACCAGTTCTATTACTTGCTAGCTGGTGTTTAACCCCTCCAAGCCTCATTTTCCTTATCTGGGTGCTTTAAGGATTTAATTTGGTGATGAACATAGACAATTCAGCTTCAGATCTCTAATGCCTGCATTTAGTAGGCATTCAGCAAATATTAAAATTAATTGAATATTGAGAATTGGACTTCAATTTCTTGGTCCTTTGAACCATACGTACCCTATATCTCCAAATATTACATTAGCCACATGCACATAACAGTTATAGCATCTTATATTTGTAAACAGTTTTCATAGATTTTTCAAAGCCTATCATACATGTTACCTTGTTCAGTCTGTAAAAGAATTAAGTAAAGTTGGTAGAAAAGGCATTATTTTCTACTTTAACAAAATAGTGGCTGGGCACAGTGGCTCAAACCTATAATCCCAGCATTTTGGGAGGCCGGGGTAGGTGGATCGCTTGAGCTCAGGAGTTTGAGACCAGCCTGGGCAATATGGCGAGACCCCATCTCTAATAAAAATACCAAAAAAAACTGGGTGTGGTGGTGCATGCCTGTGGTCCCAGCTACACAGGAGGCTGAAGTAGGAAGATCACTTGAGTCCCAAGAGTGGAGGTTGCCAGTGAACTGAGATCAAGCCACTACCCTCTGCCTAAGTGACAGAGCAAGACCCCATCTGAAAAACAAAAAACAACAAAGGAAAAGTTATTTACTATTTTAAAAGTTTGCACTTTCTCACATGAAATTATCATTATTATTTTTTAGAGACAGGGTCTCACTCTGTTGCCCAGGCTGGAGTGCAGTGGTGCGATCATAGCTCACTACAGTCTCAACCTCCTGGGCTCGAGCAGTCCTCCTTACTCATCCTCCTGAGTCGCTAGGACTACTGTTGCATGCCACCCCGCCCTGCTAATTTTTAGTTTTTACATTTATTTTTTTTTTCTTTGTTTTTAGAAACAGACCCCCCTTGAAACCTTTTTCTTTTTCTTTTTTTTTTTTTTTAACGGAGTTTCACTCTTGTTACCCAGGCTGGAGTGCAATGGCGCCATCTCGGCTCACCACAACCTCCGCCTCCCGGGTTCAGGCAATTCTCCTGCCTCAGCCTCCTGAGTAGCTGGGATTACAGGCACGCGCCACCATGCCCAGCTAATTTTTTGTATTTTTAGTAGAGACGGGGTTTCACCGTGTTGACCAGGATGATCTCGATCTCTTGACCTTGTGATCCACCCGCCTCGGCCTCCCAAAGTGCTGGGATTACAGGCTTGAGCCACCACGCCCGGCCCAAAACCTTTTTTATATTTTCTTTTTACTTATTTATTTTAGAAACCTGCCATTTATTTATTTATTCACTTACTTACTTATTTATTTTGGGTAAAGACTTGGTCTCACTCTGTTGCTCAGGCTAGCCTTGAACTCCTAGCCTCAAATGATCCTCCTACCTTGGCCTCCTTTTTAAAGCATGCTAGTTGCCATATGAGAGACCTTTTAAAATTTAAGTTTGACCTAAACTAGTAAGTCTTTGAGATAATATACATCAGTAGGGTAGATCTCATATATCAGGTAATTTGGTGATATGGAAAAATACGGAATAGGAAATTTGTATGACACTAACAGTTTATAGAGCCCTGATCTCACTTATTTTATCTCATTATCTATAAAATATGCAGGGAAATTTTCAGGAGGAAGATACTGAAGATGGAGAGGTTAGCAAGTCTGTACCAAAGATGGAACTTAAACTAAGATTTCCTGATGAAAAATCTACTCTTTCCACTATGCCACAATGCTGTTGAAATAAGTGATGTAGTCTGCTCATAAAGCAGTAACTATTCCAGTTTCATTCTTGAGTGATTCAAAAAATATCATGTGTTTTTGTAGCTTTATTGAAGTATAGTTGATATGCAAAAAATGCACTATTGAAGTTTACAATTTGGACAGGCGCAGTGACTCATGCCTGTGACCCCAGCACTTTGGGAGGCCGAGGCAGACTGCCTGAGCTCAGGAGTTTGAGGCCAGCCTGGGCAACATGGTAAAATCCTGTCTGTACTAAAAATACAAAAATTAGCTGAGCATGGTGGCACATGCCTGTAGTTCCAGCTACTTGGGAGGCTGAGGCAGGAGAATCACTTGAGCCTGGGAGGCAGAGGTTGCAGTAAGCCAAGATCATGCCACTACATACAGCCTGGGTGACAGAGCAAGACTCTGTCTCCAAAAAAACAAATACATTAAAATTTAAAAGTGTACAATTTGATAGGTTTTGACATATGTATACACCCATGAAGCACCATCACTTCAGTTAAAATAGTGAACATGGTCGAGCGCAGTGGCTCAAGCCTGTAATCCCAGCACTTTGGGAGGCCCAGGTGGGTGGATCACTTGAGGTTAGGAGTTCAAGACCAGCCTGACCAACATGATAAAACCCCGTCTCTGTTAAAAATACAAAAATTAGCTGGGCATGGTGGCACATGTCTGTAATCCCAGCTACTCAGAAGGCTGATGCAGAAGAATCACTTGAACCCAGAAGATGGAGTTTGTAGTGAGCTGAGATGGTGCCATTGCACCCCAGTCTAGGTGACAAGAGCAAAACTGCTTCTCAAAAAAAAAAAAAAGAAACAAATAGTGAACATACCCCTCACCCCCAAAAGTTTTCTCGTGCTCCTTAATGATTCCTTCCTCTCATCTCTCCCCACCCCATGCTTTTTCTGTCACTATAAATGTAATAAATGTTTGTATATTCTAGAGTTTTATATAAATGGAAACAAAGTATGTACTCCTTTTTGTCTTTTATTCAACATTTTTTTGAGATGCATTATGCTGTTGTGTGTGTCAGTAATTCATTTCTTTTTATTGCTGAGTAGTAGTAGTCTATAGTATGCATATATCACAATTTGCTTGTCCAAGAAGTTATAGGTGAACATTTGAGTTATGTCCAGTTTGTGGTATTTACAAAAAAAGCCCTTAACATTCATGTTCAAGTCTTTGTATGGACCTATGTTTTGTTTCCTTCTGGATAAATGCTTAGAAGTGGAATGGCTGTACATATGGCATTTGTATCTTTAACTTTTTGAGAAACTGGCAAACTGTTCTCTAAATTGATTGTTCCATTTTACATTCCTATCAACAGTGTATGAGTGTTCCAGTTCCTCTATATCCTCACCAAGATGTGTCATGATCAGTCTTTTTCATTTTAGCCACTCTAATAGATATGTAGTGGTACCATTGTTCTTTTAATTTGCATTCCTAATGAACTAATGATGTGGCATTTAACATATGTTTATTTGCTTTCTTTGGTGAAGTGTTATCTTTGGTGAAGTGTCTGTTCAAATTTTTTGACCAATTTTTGATTGAGTTGTTTTATTGATTTATGAGAGTTCTTTATATATATTTGGATTCAACTCCTTTATCAGATGTATGCTTTGCAAATATTTTCTTCCAGCGTAGTTTGTATTTTTATTCTTTTAACAGTGTCTTTCAAAGAGAAGATATTCTTTAAATGTTTACACAGTCCAGTTTATCAATTTATGTTTTCATGGATCATGCATTTGGTGTCATATCTAAGAAATCTGTCTAACCCAAGGTCACAAAATTTTTTTCTATGTTTTCTTCTAGAAATTTTATAGTTTTATGTTTTACATTTAGGTCCATGATACTTTGAGTTAAATTTTGTTTATGCCATGAGGTATAGATCAGTTTTTGTAAATGATATCCAGCTGTTGCAGCACCATTTGTTGAAAGATTATCCTTCTCTATCTTGGCCTGAATAGAAGTCCAGAATGTCATCTTTTTTTAAATTTTAATTAAACTTTCTATTTTGAGATCCTTGTAAAATTCACATCCAGTTATAAGAAACAGTGCAGAGAGAAGTCCTAGGTACCCCTTTACCTAGTTTCCTGTAGTGGTAACATCACAACCAGGATATTGACATTAGTACAGTCAACATACAGAACAATTCTATTACCACAAGGATCCCTCATGTTGCTGGTTTATAGCCACTTCCCTCTTTCCGCCATCCCATTCTTAACACCTGGTAACTAATAACTTGTTCTCCATTTCCATAATATTCTCCATATCCATAATGTTGCCATTTCAGTAATGTTGTATAAATGGAATTGCACAGTATGAAATGTTTTGAGATTGGCTTTTTTTCACTCAGCATACTTCTCTGGAGATTCATCTAAGTTGTGTGTATCCATAGTTTGTTCATTTTGTTGTTGATTCATATTCCATGGTACGGATGTACCAGCTTAACATTCACCCATTGAAGGGCATATGGATTGACTGCTAAATGGAGTTTCTTTTTGAGGTGATGAAATGTTTTAATATTGATTATGATGAAGTATGGCACAACTTGGTGAATACAAAAAACCATGGAGTTGTATACTTTAGAGGGTGAATTGTGTAAGATATAAATTATATCAGTAAAGCTGTTTAAAAAATAAGAGTAAAAGTACAGGCATCTTTAAAATAGGAAAAAGAATCAGTTGGGCATATGTATGTCAATTTTAGGCTTCTGTTCCATTGATCTGTGTTTCTGTTCTTCTAGCAGTACTACACAGTCTTGATTACTATAGCTATAAAAAGAAAGCCTTAAAATTGGGTAGACTGATTTCCCACTATATTTTCAAAATTGTTTTAGCTCTTCTAGTTTCTTTATCAGTCTGTGTAAATTTTAGAATAATTGTGTGTATATCTAGAAAAAAAAATCTTGTTGAGATTGCTTTTATTAGAATGATATTAAACCTTTATATCAGATGGGAATAATTAACATGTTAACTTCCCATCCATGAACATAGTATACCTCTCCATTTAGTTAAATCTTTTATGCCTTTCATTAGTGTTTGGTAATTTTCAGCATACAAGTCCTGGGCATGTTTTTTTAAAATTTATACCCAAGTATCTCATTTTTTGAGTAATTGTAAATGGTATTGCATTTTTAATTTTGGTATCTACACTTTCATTGCTAATATATATTCAGTTGATTCTATCAGTTGGGATTGCTGTCTTAAAATTAATTTTCTAATTTATCGATTAGCAAAAAAATGTGCTATTAATTGCTATTTGAAAGTTACTCCTATATAATAGGGGTATTTCTAGCAAGTAGGAAATTTAAAAATCAATTATGGTTTAATATCACTAAGAATGTTAGAATTAATGGACTGTTCAATCACAGGTACATTCCCATTTTATTTAATTTATTTATTTATTTATTTTGAATTGGAGTTTCACTCTGTCGCCAGGCTGGAGTGTGAATGACATCATCTCCACTCACTGCAACCTCTGCTACCTGGGCTGAAGCAATTCTCCTGCCTCAGCCTCCCGAGTAGCTGGGATTACAGGCGCCTGCCACCATGCCTGGATTAATTTTTGTATTTTTAGTAGAGACTGGGTTTCACCATATTGGTCAGGCTGGTCTCTTGGGCAGGTTGGTCTCCAACTCCTGACCTCATGATCCACCTGCCTCAGTCTCCCAAAGTGCTGGGATTACAGGCATGAGCCACCACGCCTGGCTTTTCCCCATTTTATTTATTTTCTTCAGTCTGTACCTTTGACATATGCTAAATATTATTCATAGATGCTTCATCAAAAACATTACATTTTTCTCTTAAAATTGGGAAGTACATTTAATTTAAATGTTGGAAGTTAGTATTTCCTTGACTAACTTTTATATTTTCATGACTGGATTTTTTTTTTTTTTTTTAGACTGGTGTCATTCAGTATTTCTACATTGAAGACTGGCAATTTGTTAATGATTATCGACATCCTGTTAGTGTGAAAAAGATTTTTCCTGACCCTAATGGGACCGGATTAGTTTTCATTGATGAGAAAAGTGATGGATTTGTCTACTGTCCAGTAAGTCTGGAACATTTTTAAATGTTTATTTTTTGAAATGCAACATAGGAAAAAAATGTGTGTTTAAAGTCTATCTCATGTAAAATTTTCTATTAATTAGTGCCAAGATTGTAGTTCCTTGCTATCATCTTCATGATATCATGTTTATGATAGATTTTTCATGACTATATGAAGAAAACTTTTTCCATTATTCTGTAATTTTTCATAGTGGCCATCCCAGAAAGATTTTTAATGGGAAAAAATAGTTATTATATTTATACCACTTTCAACCACATCGTGTACTTACAGCACAATACAATAATTACAGTGTATCTCCCTGTATGACTTTTCTCTCTTGATAGGCAGTAAGTTATCTGTCCTTCCTGCCCACCTCAGTTGATTTTCCTCTTTCCTTAAAGATCCTGAGCACAAAGAAAAAGTATTTCTGTATTAGATAATTAAAAACGCATGAACCCATTTTAAAAATCCATCACTCATATTTTTAAACATCCTTAACTTTTTTGAAAATAGATTTTGAAAAAAGGAGATGTGCCTTTACATTAGTTACTATAATTGGATTTTTCATTTACTTTTTATATCCAGTTAATGGTTTACTATATTCTTGGTCAAATTCACATAAAGTACAGCTGCTTTACTGTACTTTATGGACCCATGGTTCATGGACCCATCCTTAACACTGTTTCCAGGTGCCTAGATCTCACTGTGGTGTCCCCTCAATGTAAACAGCCTGCTCCTCACTGCTGCACTTCCCTTGATACAAAGACTTAACTTCCTCCCCATGCCCACCCTGTCTTCCTTTCCTTCTCTTTCTTTTCCTTTCCTTTCCCTTCCCCTTCCCTTCCCTTCCTTTCCTTCTCTTCTCTTTTTTTTTTTTTTTTTTTGAGACAGAATCTTGCTCTGTTGCCAGGCTGGAGTACAATGGCGCTATCTCGGCTCACTGCAACCTCTGCCTCCTGGGTTCAAGCAATTTTCCTGCCTCAGCCTCCCGAATATTGGGGACTACAGGTGCATGCCACCACGCCCAGCTAATTTTTGTATTTTTAGTAGAGACAGAGTTTCACCATTTTGGCCAGAATGGTCTTGATGTCTTGACCTCATGATCCTGCCTTGGCCTCCTAAAGTGCTGGGATTACAGGCGTGAGCCACTGCACCTGGCCTCCTTCTCTTTTCTTTCTTTATTTGACAAATATAACAAATTTCCACAGATGTACCTGGATTATATGTGCCAGATTCCTAATTTGCTAGTTCTTACTCAACGCATTCCTCTCCTAATCGCAAAGCAAATGAGGAAAGATGCAGTAAATGAAGGTAAACCTTGAATTCCCTCTACTTAATATGGAAATCCCACCTTGAATAGGTTTCCTTTCTGTAACAGGGAACTAATTAGAGCTGCCTTGAATTTCCCCCGTGTGGGTTTTCCACAGTTAGAAACTGTGGCTTAGACAGGATATACAAGAAAGTAGGAGGGTAAATCAGGTGTCTGTCAGGAGTTAAAGTCAGAAATAGGGTGTGGCTGCTAGGAAAAGGCTAAGGAGTCAAATTAGCCTTAAACAAGGTGATTTCTTTCATTTTTTACTTTCTCCATTTACAATTCTCTTTTTCTTGATGATTTCTGTTAAAGAGCTCTCACTTTGATTGGATTTCCAGTTTTCCTGTCTATCTAAGATGGAGACAGTTCTAGTACCTACTTTGTAGGATTGTTAAATGAAAAGTAAATAGGATGATGCATGTAAGCTTTTAGTACAGTGTTAGCCATGTAATAAGCACTCAACAAACAGTTACCCTTTTTAAAAAAAAGTTTGGCCACTAGTCCAGTGGCACTGGTGTGCTCATCTATACGAAGGGAGAATCAGTATAACATAGTGGTTAGAAGCAGAGACTCAGGAGCCAGACTGCCTGTGTTCAAATACTGGCTCGTCAGCTTACTAGCTGTGTAACTTTGGGCAGATTTCTCTGTACTTAAGTTTTCTTCCTCTGTAAAATGGGACTAATAATAGTATCTGTCTTTTAGAGTAGAGAGTTAGAATTAAATGAGGTAATTAATACAATATCTTGTAAGCAGCACTGTCCGATGGAAATATAATGTGAACCACATATATAATTTAAAATTTTCTATTAGCAACATTTTTAAAGTGATAAACAGGCAAAATTAATTTTAATATATTTAATTTAACCCTTGAGGAATCGCCACACTGTCTTCCACAGTGGTTGAACTAATTTACATTCCCAACAGCAGTGTAAAAGCATTCCTGTTTCTCCATGGCCTTGCCAGCATCTGTTGTTTCTTGACTTTTAATAATCGCCATTCTGACTGGTGTGAGATAGTATCTCAATATCACCATTTCAATGGATAACTGAGTATAAAAAATATTAATGAGATATTTTACAGTCTTTTTTTCATGTGAACTCTGAGATCGAGTGTGTAGTTTATACTTAAATATATCTCAATTTGGACTTGGCACATTTCAATGCTTAATAAGTACGTCTGGCTACAAGTAGATATTATAATAGCAACTACTATATTAAATAACACAGCTTGTAGTATTAATTATTATTTGCAGGAATTTTATATTTCATTCGTATTTTGACAGGAAGATAGAGTAGGAAGAGGCAGATATTTTTCAGTTCCCCATTCAGGATATGTATCAGCCTATCTGCCTGAGTTCACAGGAATTGTATAGACTGATTTTTATGAATAGCTTATTTAGTATAATATTACAGTCAGCCCTCTCTATCTGTGGGTTCCTCATCTATGGATTCAACCAACTGTGAATCAAAAATATTCAGGGAAAAAAATGGATGGATTTGTCTATGCTAAACCTGTGCAGAAAATTTTTCCTGTCTATATTCCCAATACAGCATGACAATTATTTACATAGCATTTATACTATATGAGGTATTAGAAGTAATCTAGAGATGATTTAAAGTATAAGAGAGGGTATACATAGGTTATACACAAATATTATACCATTTTATGTCAGGGATTTGGGCAGCTATGGGTTTTGTTATCTGCAGGAGATCCTGGAACCAATCTCATGGATGTTGAGGGGTGATTACACATTTATGTTTGTTGACGTGCATTTTAGAGAAGTCTTTTGAAATAAAGCATCCCTAGTGTAATTTACTTTAATCATGTGAATTAATTTGTTTCTTAATACCCAGTATTATCGAATACTCACTGTTATTGAAAAATTTCTAAACACAAGTGACAAGTGTGTTCATAGTTTAAATTTCTGTCATCTTGAGCATCTTTAATTTTTTTTCCTTACCCTGAAGCTTTGTATCTGGACTGGTGGGTTCTCCTACAAATTTGCCAGATTTTGGATCAAACCTTGTATTTGCCAAATAACTATAGTTTTTTTCAAGCCAGATCTAGGATAGGAATGGAAAAAGAAACTTCCCTTCCAGTTGTTGTTATAGTGATGTTAGGTTGAATATGACTTGCTAAGTTAAGCCAGCTAAGGCTACAAACAGGCTTCTACCATGGCAAATGATAATCATTTAAGCACAGACTTGGGGCAAATCTGTAAATCTTATTTTGTAGGTTAATGACGCTACCTATGAGATTCCAGATTTTTCACCAACCATTAAAAGTGTTCTTTGGGAAAACTGGTCAACGGATAAAGGTGTATTTATTGCTTATGATGACGATAAGGTATACACTTATGTCTTTCACAAGGACACTATACAAGGTACTAAATCTCTTTTTTGTATATTCACTGATAAATGAATTTTCCCATTGCAGTAAAAATAAAACATTCCTTTCTGATGTTTGTGCTATTAGCTTTCAGCATTAAGATGTCTCTTTTATAATGTAGGAGCCAAGGTTATTTTGGCTGGTAGCACCAAAGTTCCTTTTGCTCATAAACCTTTGCTGCTATATAATGGAGAGTTGACTTGCCAAACACAGAGTGGAAAAGTAAACAGCATCTACCTTAGCACCCATGGCTTTCTCAACAACTTAAAAGATACGGGGCCTAACGAACTGAGACCAATGCTGGCACAGACTTTAATGCTAAAAAGGTAGGCTTTCAAACACTTCTCTTGGAACTTCTCATTTGCTTTTGTGATTTTAAAGGTCAAATCCTATAATTATTTTATTGCTTTATTCTTTCTCCTTGCAAGAATTTTTTTTATTTTTTGTAAATGTAGAGATGCAAGTGCAGTTGTACAGCATGTGTATAGTGCATATGCTGAAGTCTGGGCTTTTAATGTACCCATCCACACAATAATGAACATTGTACCCAATAGGTATTATTTTATCCCTCAACCCTGTCCCCCGTCCCATCTTTTGGAGTTTCCAGTGTCTATTACTCCACCTGCATGTCCATGTGTACCCATCGTTTACCTCCCACTTATCAGTGAGAATATGCAGTTTTTTACTTTGGGGCATTTCACTTAGGATAATGACCTCGAATTCCATCTATATTGCTTCAAAAGACATGATTTCATTCTTTTTTATGGCTGAGTAGTATTCCATGATGTATATATCTATATATACATATCACTTTTTAAAATTTAGTCATATGTTGATGGATACTTAGGTTGATTCCATGACTTTGCTATTGTGAACAGTGCTGCAGTAAACATACGAGTATAGGTGTCTTTTTGATAAAATGTCAGATCCTGTAGATGGAGATAACAGTACATCCCTTGTTCATTTCACAGGGATATTGTGAGGCTCAGCTAAGATAGTGAACTGTTTTTATTATGAGTACTTTATTATAAGAAAAGCCCTTAAGAACAAAACAGTTTCTAAGCTTCCAAAGAGCCCAGTTATTGTCAAATCCTAACAAACATAATTATTTCAACAATATCTCGATTTTATCATAATGAAGTTTGATTTTGCTTTGCTTATAATTTCCTTTTCCTGTTTTTTTTTTTCTCTTATCTCCTAGAGCCACTGAGAATTCCTTTGACGTTCTAATTCCTCCAAGCCTTTCTTAAATGTTACTGTTTATTGGGGCCTCATGAGTTTCCTTCTCTTCTTATTCTAATTATTTTTCCTGAGTGAATCTCCTCTACTTAACATGGCTTCACATACCACCCATATGAAGCTGGCTCTAAAATCTGTATCTTTACCTTAAACCTATACTTACACTGCCTACCAGTCATATGTAAGTCTATGAGCTCTTCAAACTTGCCCTTTCTAAAACTGAGCACATCAGTTTCCACAGTCCCCTATTTTCCCTCACTCTAATTACGTATACACATGCCTTAACACACACAAACACCAGCTCCTTTTCTCCTCCTGTGTTCCCTTGTCTTTACCCAGGCACTCACTGGAATAATGTGTAATGTAACTAACCACTTCCCAACTGCTCTGTCTGCCCGTAGCCTAGTAACAATCTAATCTGTTCCCCACATACTTTTGAAAATATGATTTGACCCTCTCATTTCGTTCTCAAGATCCTTCAGTGACTTCCTATTGCCTTTACAAACAAATCCAAATTCCTAGAGGACCTCACATGACATACTTGGTACTTAATGATTTAAGACCTGCTCAACTGCCTTCACTCAACTACCTCTCTGTTTCACCAGCTGCTGAAATTGCGTATATTTCATAATTCTTCCTGGAATGCCCATTCTTTCCCTATCTCTGAATGTAGTAACCCCTCGTTCTTCACCCATCACCCATTAGTGGAGTCATCTCCTGCTCCAGGAAGCCTTCTCCAACTTCCCCACTGCCACAGGTAGTCAGTCCTGCTTGGTGTCTTCCTGATGTGTTGCCTCAGAGTCAGGATGCTGTATACACGGTGGTTTAGAGCACATCATCACTTGCCTCTGTGTGACTTGGGCTAGTCTTTGAAGCCTCACTTTCCTAATCTATAAAGGAGAAATAATATCTAGTGGGTCAGGTTATTAGGGTAAGAGAATTTATGCAAAAGACTTAGCACAAAGATTGACCTATTGTAAGTACTCAGTGACCTCTGTCATAGTATATTATAGTCATTTGTTTCCTTATCTGTCTCTTCCACCTTCCCCAATTGTGATTGCCTTAAGGACAGCAACTGTGGTTGATTTTTGTATCATGTTTCCAAGCATATAACAGAAGCTCGGTAAATGTGTGTTGGTTGAAAAAAAAATGGATAGGTGAATAGATAAATGGATGGATAAACAGATAGATGGATGTAACATATCTACTCGTGTAGAGGTTCCACAACATATTCACTTGTATAGAGGTTCCACACAAAGTTTAATTGGCATTTATGTTCATGTTTTAAACCAGAGGTCAGAAAACCTTTTCTGTCATGGGCCAAATAGTAAATATCTCAGGCTTTAAGGGCCATGGGGTCTCTGTCGCAGCTACTCAGGCCGGCTGTTGGAGCATGAAAGCGGCCACAGACAATCCACTGAAGAGTGGGCTGGTGAGTGGCTGTGTTCCTCTCAAGAAGTATTTTCAAAACAGCAGTTGACTAGATTTGGCCCATAGTTTGCTGACCCCTGTTTTAAACTTCTAAATTTATAGGAATAGATTACTAATTTTATTAGACTTATGTGAGAACAAAAATAATTTTTATCTATGTGTGAAATAAAAGGAAATAAATGAATAGAATTAGTTTAGTTGTTAATTGAACAGGCTGGTTACAGAGAGTAGATTTAGATTAATAAAAATTCAGGGAAAAACACATCGGTATTAAAAAGGAAGAAAGCTTAAGTGTTTTTTCATTACTTGCAAATGACAATTACAGGTTAAGAAAGGTTTTAGACAGTTTATCTGGGTGAGGCACACTGTTAGATGACATGTAGTCTGAAAATTGCCTAGTATGTGGCAAGTGGAGCGTTCTGATTAAGCTTATGTACTTACATCCCAGGTTTTCTGATGCTTGGGAATTGTGCAGGATTCTGAATGATGAGGCTGCCTGGAACGAATTGGCCCAAGCTTGTCTATATCACATGGAAGTGGAGTTTGCAATCCGTGTTTATCGGAGAATTGGAAATGTTGGCATAGTGATGTCCTTGGAACAAATAAAGGTAAACAGCATGTTACAGAATTATCAAGTTAAGTTTTAAATGCTATTTTAAGTTAAATGCAGTCTAAATTTCTACATTTAATCTTACCTAATTCTTAAACAAGTGAGTTGATAGAACATCACCACTTCCTACTGATCAAAGTCCTTAAAAAAAAAAAAAAAGCTAAACCCTTGTATTTCTTCTCATCAAAATTGCTTTTATTTGTAGGGAATAGAGGACCGAAATCTTTTGGCAGGACATCTTGCCATGTTTACCAACGATTTTAACCTGGCTCAGGACCTGTACCTTGCATCTAGCTGTCCTATTGCTGCCCTGGAGGTATGGCAGCAAATAAGAGTGGAAATGGTGTAAGAGGTATCCAGTGGGAAAAAAAGGGAGAGGAATTGGGCGCCAGGCGCAGTGGTTCATGCCTGTAATCCTAGCACTTTGGGAGGCCGAGGTGGGTGGATCGCCTGAGATCAGGAGTTCAAGACCAGCCTGACCAACATGATGAAACTTCATCTCAACTAAAAATACAGAAATTAGCTGGATATGGTGGCATGTGCTTGTAATCCCAGCTCCTCGAGAGGCTGAGACAGGAAAATTGCTTGAACCTAAGAGACAGAGGTTGCAGCAAGCCTGTAATCCCAGCCACTTGGAGGCTGAAGCAGGAGAATCCCTTGAACCTGGGAGGCTGAGGTTGCAGTGATCCAAGATTACACCACTGTACTCCAGCCTAGGGGACAGAGTGAGACTCCATCTCAAAAAAATGAAAGATCATAAGAAAATGCAAAGGAGGATCACCTCTTCTGTGTAATTAAAATTTCTCAGCATAGACACTACAAGCCTTCCCCTTCCTAAAATTCAAACATATCTGTTTAATGACCCCTGAGTACTCATTAATTATAATATGAATCATTATAATCATAATTCAAAAAATATGTTTATTCTGCATTTTGTGGAGGTATAAACTGCATGGTATTATAACATTACCAAGTTAAATCTAAATGTATCCAACGAAAACAGATTGCATAAATTACAAAAGCATATAAAGGAAAAATATTACCATATATTGAGTGCTCACATGGGCCAGGTGCTTTTCTAAGCACTTGACTTATATTATTAACTCATTTAACCCTCACAACAGTCCTATGAGATAGAGTTGTTTTTTTCTGTTTTCCAGATGGGAAAACTGAAGCACATTTATCCTTATTGTATGAAATTCTGTTGTGTGTTGTGAGCTAAGGGCTAGTGTACCATTACTGGTTTCCCAGAGGTGAGCATTGCAGGAAAGGGCCTAGAGCAGGATGAAGGACCTAGTTAGTTCAAGGGCAGGGAAGGAGGGAAATGTGGCAATATAGACTAGCAGTGAGGAGCATGGACTTCACAATCAGACATGTCTGGGTTCAAATTCCAGCTCTGTGCAATCTTCAACAAGTTATTTAACCTTTCTGAGCCCTAGATCCTATTTCTTTAAAGTAGGAATAACAATACAGTACCTAGCCCACGGGATAGTTGTAAAGATTTAAAAGTGAGTGAGATCTTTTAGCTCAATG
>NW_022436945.1:28561170-28597934 GCF_009761245.1 Sapajus apella
GCAATGGTGCGATCTCGGCTCACTGCAACCTCCACCTCCCGGGTTCACGTGATTCTCCTGTCTCAGCCTCCCAAGTAGCTGGGATTACAGGTGCCTGCCACAATGCCCAGCTAATTTTTATATTTTTGGTAGAGACAGGGTTTCACCATGTTGGCCAGTTGGTCTCAAACTCCTGACCTCAGGCTATCCACCCACCTCAGCCTCCCAAAGTGCTGGGATTACAGGTGTGAGCCACCATGCCCAACCTGAAACTGGCATTTCTACAACTATGTAAAAGAGGTTGTTTTGAAAGCATTTGTTATTAATTTTACAACCTTCCTTTTACAAATCATTCTATAGCAAATTTTCATTTTTAAATTTGAAGTGAACTAAAATTAATTTTTTTAAAGAAAAATTTAGGTAATTTTACAGTATTATTTAAGATAATTGGGACACCCTGAAAAGTTTTCAAAACTTGGATTAGTACTCACTGAAATAGGAATACGGCTGCAATGACTGTGGGGAAAGTTGTCATCTCAAGTCCTCTGCATTTAGCTGTGGGCACTTGCCATGTGCAGCTAGACTTGGAAAGGATTTGAGGTAATGGATTGGTAATGGAGAGGGGTGATAGATAATTCTTTAACCTCACTTTGAAAGCTGATGAGTTAACCAGTTAAAGAGTTCGGAGGCAGAGCCCTACCGCCCAGTTCAGTCATGTACTGGTTGTGCAACCTAATGTACAGACAAGCCTCTCTCTGCCTCAGTTTCTGGATCTCTAAAATGGATACAAGAAAATGTTAATACATTGCAAAAGGGTAGTCATGAAAGATAAATAAACTAATCCCCTAGAACAGTATCTGGCTGATAATAACACTTGAAAAATGTTAGCTATTATTGTTTATGAAATGTGAATAAAGTGAGGAATGAACTTCAAAAAAAAATTCTTTAATGATTAGTTTATACTTGGAATTATGTACAAGGCATAGATAAAAGACCACAGGAACTAGGAAGAAAGACATTTATATTGTAGTTATGTTTGCTATTACTCAAGTTGTGATATAGCTTCAGATTTTCTAAGAAAAACACACCAATTCCTGTAGCAAAGTGTTCTGAAATTTTTTGTTGTTTTGTTTTTTGTTGTTGTTGTTTTGCTTATTCTTTTATGTGTGTGTGTTAACTTTTTAAAATCACCACCTTCTAAAGATAAAAATTAACTTCAATTTAATTGATTAAGTTAATTTGATTACTCCCTGCTGAGAAAAATTAAATACTAAGGACTAAGATTTTGTCAGGTAAGATTGAGTTTTGGAGGGCCACAAACCATTGTAATAGCTAAGATTTTTTGGCTCCTCCAAGAGTCAGTTTTTGCCTTCCTCACAAGTCTATCAACCTTACTGAGAATGCATGATATAGTAATATATTCTCATTGTAAAGTTCAAGCTTTGTTATTTAAACAAAAAGGTTTTGTAATTAGTTTTATTAAAACTGGCTCTTTGTGGTAACTTTGCAAAATAATTTTGCTCATTTGAAATTAAGGCCTTTCTTTTCTTAACAGATGAGAAGGGATTTACAGCATTGGGACAGTGCTCTACAACTGGCAAAGCGTTTGGCCCCAGACCAGATACCTTTTATATCAAAAGAATATGCTATTCAGCTTGAATTCGCGTAAGTCTTTGTTTTTATACATTTCAGTCAGTAGCTAATAACTGCAAATATCTTCAGTTTGAAACTTCCATTAATGATAAGCTTTCCATTGGTTTAATAATTTCTTTTTAGGGAAAAAACTATATTAATCGTATATCTGAAAAATGTTTTTTCTAACTAATGACGTCTTATCCATGCATTATCCACTTGAAGTTTTCAGCATCAAAATCTAAGTCTGGATCTAAGCTGTTTCTGCATTTAGAATCTTATTATTATTATTATTATTATTATTATTATTATTATTAATAGAGACAGGATCTCTCTCTGTTACCAAGGCTAGAGTGCTGTGGTGTGATCATAGCTCACTGCAGCCTCACACTGTTGTGCTCAAGTGATCCTCCCATCTCAACCTCCCAAAGTGCTAGGATTATAAGCATGAGCCACTACATATTATTTTTAATCACATGTGGCCATCAGCAACTATGCATAGCATCACACTGCTTTTCCTAACTTATGTTCATGGTCCTGACCTCCTTTAACACTTTGAAGATTTGCCCTGTAATTTCAAACCATAGTGAAAAACTCCAGTGTTTGGTCTACATTTTCTATTTGCTTAGAATTACAGTTTTTTCTAACAAAAGTAGGCAAATGGGACTTAATTAAACTAAAAAGCTTCTGCACAGCAAAAGAAACAATCAACAGAGCAAACAGACAACCTACAGAATGGGAAAAAATATTACCCAACTGTGCATCCAGCAAAGAGTAAATATCCAGAATCTGCAGAGAACTCAAACAACTCAACAAGAAAAAAGCAAACAACCCCATTAAAAAGTGGGCAAAGGACATAAACAGACATTTTTCAGAAGAAAACATATAAGCAGCCAACAAACATATGAAAAAATGCTGAATATCATTAATCATCAGAGAAATGCAAATTAAAACCACAATGAAATATCGTCTTATGCCAGTCAGAATAGCTATTAGTAAAAAGTCTAAAAATAATAAATGTTGGTAAGGATGTGAAGAAAAGGGAATGCTTATATACTATTAATAGGAATGTAAATTAGTAGAACCTTTATGGAAAACAGTATGGAGATTTCTCAAAGAACTAAAACTAGAACGACAATTCGACCCAGCAATCCCACTGATGAGTGTATACCCAAAGGGAAAGAAATCATTATATCAAAAAGATACCTGTACTCACATGTTTATTGCAACACTATTCATAATAGCGAAGGTAAGGAATCAACCTAAGTGTCCATCAATGGAGCATTAGAGAAAGAAAATGTGGCATACAGACACACACACATATATACACACACACACAGGCACACACACACACACACACCATAGAATACTACTCAGCCATTAAAAAAAAGTATGAATTGTGTCTTTTGTGGCAACATGGATGGAACTGGAGGCCAAAGGTAATTAACTCAGAAAGTCAAATACTGCATGTTCTCACTCATAAGTGGGAGCTCAACCATGCGTACACAAGGACATAGAGAGAGGAATAATAGACAGCAGACTCCAAAAAGTGGGAGGGTGGATGAGGGTTGAAAAATTACCCATGGTGTACAGTGTTCACTATTCAGGTATGGCTACACTAAAAGCCCAGACTTTACCACTACCCAATATATGCATGCAAAGACCTGCACTTGTACCTCACACATACATAATTTTTTTAACTAAATGATGTTTTTAATTATAGTTTTTTCTCTTTTGAGTTGCATGTGTATGAAAATTAGACAGCTGGTGTTGCAATTCAAGCCAAAAACTCTTCCCAGGAGGATACTGAGTGCTTGAGTCATAGTCCTTTATGATGCATGACTAGGAGTCACAAATCTCTCTTACCTTTGGAAATTCCATAATCTATTCTGAGAACTTTAGAATTTTCTAGTGTTCTTAATTGCTAGACTCTCTTAATTGTCAATAGTCTTAATTGACAGACTATATCTTTGTATGGCAGTGTTGCATCAAAGTGTAATTTTAGAGGCATTTAGGATCCAGTTTTAAGTTAACATTCAGGCATGGTTGGTGCTACCAATGCAAATATCTGCAGAGAAAATAAATGAATAATTTAGTTGCAAATATAAGTTCATACATGTATGTGTAATGACAACCAGACAATTTCTTTTGACATTTATTATGATATATTCCAACATTCAAAAATACTAAAATATGGAAAAAGATTAGTCTTTAAACAAAGAAAATATAGCTGTAACACTTGATTTTTTTTCTAAAAACATTTTTACCTAGTTCTACCTTACTGTCACACAGACTTTGAAGTCATTGAGAATACTGACACACAAATTCATATTGCAGGAGTTATTCTGTCAGAAAGTACTCTTTGGACCGGCCCTTGTGGCTCATTCCTGTAATCCTAGCACTTTGAGAGGCCAAGGCAGGAAGACTACTTGAGCTCAGGAGTTTGAGACCAGCCTAGGCAACATAGTGAGAACTTGTTTCTACCAAAAAAACAAAAGTTGCCAGGCCTGGGGTCACTGTGACTGTAGTCCCAGCTATTAGAGAGGCTGAGGTGGGAGGCTCACTTGAGCCCAGAAGGTTGAGGCCACTGTGAGCTGTGATCACACCATTACATACCAGCCTAGGCAGTGGAGCAAGACCCTGTCTCAAAAAAAGAAGTACCTTTTTATTTCTAACCATGAGATCTTATTTCAGATTTTCTATTCTACAGATTAAAAATGTTTTAGAGATTTTATTTCTTTTTTTTTCTTTTAAGACAGAGTCTCTGTCACCCAGGCCAGAGCGCAATGGTGTGATCTGGGCTCACTGCAACCTCCGCCCTGGCCCCATGTTCAAGTGATTCTCCTGCTTCAGCCTCCTGAGTAGCTGGAATTATAGGTGCCCGCCGCCACCACACCTGGCTAATTTTTGTATTTTTAGTAGAGACAGGGTTTCACCATCTTGGCCAGGCTGGTCTTGAACACCTGTGATACACCACCCTCGGCCTCCCAAAGTGCTGGAATTACAGGTGTGAGCCACTGCGCCTGGCCAAGATTTTATTTCTTCTTAATTAATCTTGATTTCAGTTTGCCACATTTCTGTTTTTTATAAATGCATATACCAAAAAATGCATGTTAGACTCTTAGTACATAAGACAAGAGGCACGGCCCCAGTGCCCTGGCCTTCTATCTGCATCCTGAGGATGACTGACTCTTAGAATATAAAACTTCTGTGCCAAGAAGAAAAGATGATCCACCATGTCCTGTCAGGGTACAGACACCCCAGTGAGCCCTGGGACCATCCAGAACACTCCGATTTTCACTTCTTTCAGGAAAACTGAAGTTTTATAACAAATCCTCAAACTTGTCTCATTATTGTCAGATGAACTGAGGTCAGTTGAAAGCCTGTGTGTTGTTGTTTCTCACCCTTTCTGCTCACCACTTGACCATGAAGCCACCGATTCTCAAAGTTGTCACTGATACTCGTATGCAGATCTTTGGACCCTAACGTACACATGCTCCAGCCCCAACAGTCTGAAGGAATCTCCTTGTGATAATGGGAACTCACCTAGGTATGGTGGATTGTCATCAGTACCTGAGTAGCCACCAGCTACTGACTTTGACACTTAAAACCCTAGGCCTGTGTTCAGTTTCAACAGTCTGTTTCATTATGCATCCGAGACCATGATTAGGTCAAAGCAGTGCCCGCCTATCAGGTCTGAGTGGGATTTAACTTACTAAAATCTGGGATTAAACTAATGAGCTAGTTCCATATGAGAGCTTCAAAATAAAATAATAAATAATCCAGTGAGCTAAAATAACATAAAAATAAAATGAGAGTTCGAAAGAATTCATTTAGCTTGCCCAAGGAAAACCTCAGGCTCCTGTGGGAGGAACGGTCAACTCAGTTGATTCCTATTCTCAGGAGACATCCCAGCTCAGTTATGTAATCAGGTCCATATTAGAAATTTCCGCTTAGGAACAGTGCTGACTGTGAAGTCCTAGGCTGGCCAAAAGAAAGTTCTCAATTGCAGAACAGCTTCTTTTCCAAAAATGTCCCTGTGCATTAATAGATGAGGAAAGTGAATGAGGCTTAGAGAGGTTTAATAATTTGCTTAAGCCGATAAAGTAGTGATAACATAGATCTGAAATCATGCCATTTCAGAGCTGATTCATTTATTCTGGAGGTGATAGTTTCTTGGAGGAAGATGGATCCCAAAAAGTATCTTAGGCAAATCACTGACTCATTTGTCCCAAACATAAAAATAAATTGAGCTGGATGCAGTGGCTCACACCTGTAATCCCAGCACTTTGGGAGGCTGGGGCAGGCTAATCACTAGGTCAAGAGATCGAGACCATCTAGCTAACATGTTGGAACCCTGTCTCTACTAAAAATACAAAAAATTAGCTGGGCATGGTGGCACGTGCCTGTAGTCCCAGCTACTTGGGAGGCTGAGGCAGGACAATTGCTTGAACCCAGGAAGCAGAGGTTGCAGTGAGCTGAGATCGCACCACTGCACTCCAGCCTGGGCAACAGAGTGAGACTCTGTCTCAAAAATATATATATTTATAAAATTTAAAATTTTAAGAGTCTTCAGTATATGCAGATCCATGTTAGCATCAGTCACGGGAAGGGAATATTATTTATGTCATGTATGTTAATACTTTCTCAGTGTAAGAACAAGGGCCCTCAGTACTGTAATCCCCAATGTATCCCTCCACTTCTACCCTTAACAAATTGACAGCCCTCCAGATTGTCTCAATATATATTCTTGTAAATATTGGGCCTTTGGGAAAAAAATGCATTTTATGGTCACATGATTGTCATTTAGTGCCCCAAATGAAATAACCAAAAGTATCCAGTAAAATTAATGTAGCTCCTTATCAGGAAAAACAGCTAACACATGCTAGGCTTAATACTTAGGTGATGGGTTGATAGGTGCAGCAAACCACCATGGGACACGTTTACCTATGTAACAAACCTGCATATCCTGCACATGTACCCTGGAATTTAAAAAGCAAATTAATGTAGCTCCTCAAAATGCCTAGCATACCACACAGTAAGTACCTTACAGTGTAGCATAACCCAGCTTAATAATCACTTTTAAAATAGCAAGATAATGAAGGACTGCACTTTGAAAGAATGCATCTGTTGTGTTCCACATCTTTTGTGAGCTTAAGCAACTTAGTAACAAAGATTATCTTGTACATCTTGTATTTGTAAATTGGTCTACTACTCCCTAGTGAGTTAAGCCTGTAATCCCAGCACTTTGGGAGGCCAAGGTGGTAGATCATTTGAGCCCAGGAGTTAAAGACCAGCCTTGGCAACATAGTCAGACCTTGTCTCTGTGAAAAATTTTTTTAAAAATTTGGCAGGCATGGTGGTGCATACCTGTAGTCTCAACTACTCAGGAGGCTGAGGCTGGAGGATCACTTGAGCCAGTGAGGTCAGGTCTACAGTGAGCTGTGATTGCGCCACTGCACTCCAGGCTGGGCAACAGAGTGAGACCCTGTCTGACTTAAAAAAAAGAAAAGAAAGGAAAAAATCTGGTATATGTAAATAAAATTCTAAAATATGTATTAAAATTTACTCTTTTCTTTCAGGGGTGATTATGTAAATGCTTTGGCTCATTATGAGAAAGGAATAACAGGTGATAATAAGGTAACCTTGGGTTCATTTTCAGTTTCATTTTTAAAAATCATGGTCTTATTTGTATTGTATTTAGTATCTAGCAGGTGAGCCTTTTTTTTCAGTTTACTAACAACCTTCCAAGGAAAGGCTGAAATACCTTAAGCTTTTAAAAACTGACAGTGACAATATTTTTATCAGTCTGATAAGTTTTACATTCTTAATATAAGTGTAATTAAAGTTGAGAATAAGATTTTTATCCTTTCTTACTTACAAGCTATGATTTTCATAAAGTTTTTCCTTTTGCTCTTTTTAAGTTTCAAAAAAAAAATTTTTTTTAATTCATTTTGAAAGTGAATTCCCAATCCATAAAAGTTTGTACTTTCATTTCTTTCTCATGCTATATCTTTTAAGATGACCCTGGAAAGCATCACCCACTGTGCTACTTCATTTTCCCATCCCAGAATTCTAGCTAAGATTTAGGCTAAGAGCAGTAGCTCACACCTGTACTCCCAGCAGTTTGGGAGGCCGAGGAGGGTGGATCATGAGGTCAGGAGTTCGAGACCAGCCTGACCAATATGGTGAAACCCTGTCTCTACTAAAAATACAAAAATTAGCTGGGCATGGTGGCACTTGCCTGTAACCAGCTACTCAGGAGGCTGAGGCAGGAGAATCGCTTGAACCCAGGAGGCGGAGGTTGCAGTGAACTGAGCTCAAGCCATTACACTCCATCCTGGGCGACAGAGTGAGACGCCATCTCAAAAAAAAAAAGCTAAGATTCATAATAATAATTGCTGTTTTGAAGTTAGGTGATGTCTTGTAAAGGTTGAAAATCTTTTTACTTTCTGTTTTATATGTATCGTTTTTATTACAAAAGTAATACAACCTCATGATAGCTAATTTGAAAAAATCACCAAAATATGTTAACATGAAAAGTGAGTCCAGGCCAGCCTGGCTAACATGGTGAAACCCCATCTCTGCTGAAAATACAAAAATTAGCCAGCTGTGGTGGTGGACACCTATAATCCCAGCTACTCAGGAGGCTGAAGCAGGGAGAATCACTTGAACCCAGGAGGCAAAAGTTGCAGTGAGCCGAGATTGAGCCATTGCACTCCAGCCTGGGCGACAGAGTGAGACTCTGTTTCAAAAAAAAACAGGAAAAATAAGTGAGTCCAGGGCCAGGCGCAGTGGCTCATGCTGGTAATCCCAGCACTTTGGGAGGCTGAGGCCAGTGGATCATCTTAGGTCAGGAGTGAGAGACCAGCCTGGCCAACCTGGTTTACCCCATCTCTACTAAAAATACAAAATTAGCTGGGTGTGGTGGCACACGCCTGTAATCTCAGCTACTCAGGAAGTTGAGGCAGGAGAATCACTTGAACCCGCGAGGCAGAGATTGAAGTGAGCTAAGTTTGCACCATTGCATTGCAGCCTGGGTGACAAGAGGGAGACTCCATCTCAAAAAAGAAAAAAAAAGGTCCAATATTCTCTCCTCCATCCACATCCGTTAACTACTGTTAATGATTTTATATATTTCCATCCAGAAGCTCTTCTAATCATACATGTAATATGGTTTTTTTTCTTTTTACCAAAAATGAAATCATTCATTTCCATTCACTCAGCAAAGATCATTGAGAATTCACTCTGTGCAATGCAGCATTTTGCTTTCTTCGTGACCTTTCCAAATCAATACCTATGAATCTGTCTCAATCATTTTTTTGAGACGGGGTCTCATTCTATTGCACATGCTGAATGCAGTGGTAGGATCATAGCTCACTGCAGCCTCAAATTCCTGGCTCAAGTGATCCTCCTGCCCCAGCCTCCATATTAGCTGGGACTACTGGTACATGCCATCATGCCCATATAATTTTTTTATTTTTATTTTTGTAGAGGCAGGGTCTCACTCTGTCTCCCAGGCTGGCATGTAGTGGCATAATCATAGTTTACTGAAGCTTCAAACTCCTGACCTCAAGCCATCCTTTCTCCTTAGCCTCCCTAAGCACTGAGATTACAGGCGTGAGCCACCATACCCAGGCTGTCTTAATCTTTTAAGAGATTCTAATATTCCATTGTTTGGATATACTGTAATTTTTTTTTTATCCACTACCCTCTTGAAATATAGTTGTGGGATTTTTTTCTATCATCAGAAATACTGCAAGCCAGACACAATGGCTCATGCTAGTAATACCAACACTTTGGGACGCCAAGGTGGGAAGAATGCTTGACATCAGAAGTTCAAGACCAGCCTGGACAACAAAGCAAGACCCCCATCTCTACAAATTTATTTATTTTTCTTTTGGAAACAGTCTCTCACTGTGTCACCCAGTCTGGAGTGCAGTGGTGCAATCCTGGCTAACTGCAACCTTTACCTCCCAGGTTCAAGTGATTCTCGTACCTCAGCCTCCCAAGTAGCTGAGATTACAGGCATATGCTACCATGTTTGGCTAATTTTTGCATTTTTAGTAGAGATGTGGTTTCGCCATGTTAGCCAGGCTGGTCTTGAACTCCTGGCCTCAAGTGATCCACCCACCTCAGCCTCCCAAAGTGCTTCAATGATAGGCTTGAGCCACCGCACCTGGCTCATCTCTACAAATTTCTAAATAAAAAATTCGCTGGGTGTGGTAGCATTGCATCACTGCACTCCAGCCTAGGCAATAGAGCAAGACCCAGTCTCTTTAAAAAAAAAAAAAAAAAAAACCTTTTTAAAATTAAAAATAAAAAGTAAAAAATTGAATTAATTTTTTAAATCACTGAAGTGAATATTCTACCTAATACATGTATCTTTAGCTACCTATGATAGTATTTCTGAAGAATATTTTCTTATAAGTGGGATATCTAGTTCATAAAGTGTACTTTTCATTTTTGACATTGCTCAACTGCTGTTCAAGAGAAATTGTAGTAATTCACACACACTCTCCATGTATGATAGTGTCCACTTCCCCCACATTCTCAGCAAAACTGAATGTTATCACTTATTTTATCTCTACCAATTTTATAAGCAAAAAAAGATATTTTGTGTATACTTGATTATTGGTGAAGCAGAGCATGTTTTTATTTATTTATTGGTCAATTGTATTTTGTTTCCACTTGTATTTTTTCTTTTGAGACGGAGTCTCAATCTGTTGCCACGCTGGAGTGCAGTGGCGAGATCTCAGCTCACTGCAACCTCCGCCTCCCAGGTTCAAGTGATCCTCCTGCCTCAGCCTCCCGAGTAGCTGGGATTATAGGCACGTACCACCACGCCCAACTAATTTTTGTATTTTTAGTAGAGACAGGTTTCACCATCTTGGCCATGCTGTCTTGAACTCCTGACCTCATGATCCACCTGCCTCGGCCTCCTAAAGTGCTGGGATTACAGGCGTGAGCCACTGTGCCCTGCCTCCACTTGTATTTTTTTAATGAATTGTCTGATCAAATCCTTTGCTCATTTATCTCTTGGGTTTTTGACATTTTCTTTGGCTGTATTAATTTTAGTTCATTCTTTATCTGTACTGTCAAGTACAGTAACTTCTAGCCACATGTCTACTTAAATTATTTAAAATTAAATAAAATTACAATTCAATTCCTCTGTTGTACTAGCCCTATTTCAAATGCCCAGTAGCTACCATATTGAACAGAGTAGATATAGAACCTTTCTGTCATCACAGAAAGTTTTACTAGACATGCTGCTTTAGATAAAATACAATCTAACATTACATTTTACTAGTAGAGATTAGTTATTTGACAAGTTCTTTGCTAAAGAACTTGTCTTTGGTATCTTTAATGAATTTAGCAATTACTAAAGAAAGTTTTTATGTTTAATCATGCCTCATAGAGAAATCTTCAATTTGATAAATGGTTTTTTTTCTTAGTTTTATTCATAGCATTCATGCTATACAGCCAGTATATTACTTCTTACATAAAATTTTATACCAAAAAGACAAAGGATAGTAAAAATTTGGTCTTAAGCATAAAGTTGATCTAGACTTTCACAGAACAAAATGTAATTTTGTAATAGATGGTTTAAAAAAGACCCAAGTGTTATTTTAAAATCATGAGACTTCTCTGAAAAGATAAAAGTAAACCCCATAGCCTTTGGACTCATTTTAGAGTTAAATTCATTGTTCTGTCTTAAACATATCATGTTAAGTTAGAATCTGATTTGTTAGTATTTGCCTTGTGATTGCAGGAGCATGATGAAGCTTGTCTAGCTGGAGTAGCCCAGATGTCCATAAGAATGGGGGACATACGTCGAGGGGTTAACCAAGCCCTCAAGCATCCCAGCAGGGTCCTAAAAAGAGACTGTGGAGCCATATTGGAGAATATGAAGGTCTTCTTTTCTCTGCATCAATATTCATGTGTTCTTTTATACATAATAACTTAGTATTTTAACAATCTTTTATTATTTTAGCAATTTTCAGAAGCAGCCCAACTATATGAAAAAGGTCTCTACTATGACAAAGCAGCATCTGTTTACATCCGCTCTAAGAATTGGTAAGAGTTGCCTGCAGTTTGTTTCTGAACAGGATTGGAAATGAATGTGTCCCTGGGTCTTCTCACTTGCCTCCTTGCCATGTGCTCTCCCTGTCCATTCTGTTCCCCTGTCTAGACCTGCCCTTCATCTCTTTTGCTCTCCTTACATAAGTTCATGTTAATGATTCTTTTTCCAAAGAATAGCACATTCTCTTGGTTTGGTGTGGAGAAATCCCTAATCAGATATATTAGTAGGAAAAAACAAAAACCCTGTTGTCCTAAAAGAGTTAAGGGACTAATCATTTTCCTACCCTTGAGGGTGGGAGTAGAATGAGTCTTAGGAGAAAAAGTAGTTAAATATGCTTTTACCTATAGGAGCCAATTTTTTTTTTTTTTTTTTTTTTGAGACAGAGTCTTGCCCTGTTGCCCAGGCTGGAGTGCAGTGGCACAATCTCAGCTCACTGCAACCTCCACCTGCTGGGTTGAGCGATTCTCTTGCCTCAGCCTCCTGAATAGCTGGGATTATGGGCGTGCCGCCACTGTGCCTGGCTAATTTTTGTATTTTTTTTTAAATAGAGACAGGGTTTTACCATGTTAGCCAGTCTGGTCTTGAACCACTGACCTCAGGTGATCTGCCCACCTCAGCCTCCCAAAGTGCCGGGATTACAGGCGTGAGTCAAGTCACTGCACCTCACCAGGAGCCAAGATTTTTGAAAGATAGTAATAACTGTTTTTGAATCCTAAAACCTAACATTTGATTATAGCAAGCTACTTTTGGAGGGAATATAGTGCTCATATTGTTCTACCGCACCTACCTCTCCAGGGCAAAAGTTGGTGATCTTCTGCCTCACGTTTCTTCTCCTAAGATCCACTTGCAGTATGCCAAAGCTAAGGAAGCAGATGGAAGGTTTGTACGCTTTCTCAGATTTATACCAACTTGAAGTAATGTAAGCTTTACAAATTAACCATTGATACTTGCAACCCTGTAAGAAAAGCAAAGCAGAGAAAGACAAACAACATCTTTATTTACCCTTTGTTGGCCTGAAGTGCCAGACTATTAAAATCCTCCTATCCTTCATCTACCTGAGTGTTTCCTTTATATACTCAAATATAGACTATTATCTCTTTTTACTTGAGGGTTTTACAGTGGAAATTTTGATATAATATGGCGTGAAAATAAAGTGATTGTCATTTTATTAAGGGGGATTATTATTTTAGGAATCATGGATGCAGAGGAAAAGAAAAGAAACATCAATTCCACACATACAGCTTCTTGCTTGAGCCACATATGGCTGCTTGTTTAACTATCCATTGCTATATTTATCTGTATTTAAAAATTTATAACTTTTAATACAGCTAAAATATAGCAATGGATAGTTAATATCCTAAATATACAAAGATCTCTCACAACTTAATATAAGAAACTCAAAGACACTAATAGGAAAATGGGCTAAAGACAAGAACACAAGTGCCACAGGGGAAATACAATTATAAAATTATATTTGATGTAAACATAAAAAGGTTCTACCTCACTAACAGTAATTAAATTAAAGCAACCTGTCATATTTGGAAATATGTATTTTAAACTAATAACCTTGTCCTCAAAATGTGCTTATATGTACACAACTGATAGCAATGTAACTTTTGGGCTGGGCATGGTGGCTCACACCTGGAATCCCTGCACTTTGGGAGGCCAAGGCAGGAGGATCACTTGAGGCCAGGAGTTTGAGGACAGGCTGGGCAACATAGAACCTATCTCTATGAATAGTTTAAACACAAAAAATTCTTTTAAAGAAGTGTAACTTTCTATATAGCCTCTGGAAAGTAACTTGGAAATATCTACTTACCCTCTACTTTGAGAAAAGTAACCTTGGAAAACAGAGATATACACTGAATGTCTTGTTGAAATGGAAGGAGCCTAGAGCTGGTCGGGAACTGAAGAGGGATCCTGAGCTCCATCTAGAGGTCAACACAAAGGTTTGACTTTTGTGACTGAGGATATATAAAGGTTTTAAATATCACCATTAAGCTGTATCTGTAATTTGTGGAAAAAAAATCTACATTTTCTATATTACTATTATAATCTTCCCACTTAAAAGAAAAAAAACAGTTAAATGTAAAAAAAATCATATAGCCTTGCTTCAGATGGGAAAATACAATTCGATATTGGTATTTTACTGTTCATTTATCAAATTCCTAAAAAGGACAGTTTAGTGGGATGGTTCCTGGTATTTTTTCTGATGAAGGAAAAAGAAATTCAAGAAAAATAAGCAGCCACCATCAAGAAAATAGAAAAGCGTCATAAACATTTATTGATGTTTTCTCCCCAGATTGATAATGTTAAAAAAAGTTTATCTGATCTATTTTTTACAGATACAAAGAAGCTGTTGTGGCTTATGAGAATGCAAAACAATGGCAAAGTGTAATCCGCATCTATCTGGATCACCTCAATAATCCTGAAAAAGCTGTCAATATTGTCAGAGAGACCCAGTCTCCAGATGGAGCCAAAATGGTAGCCAGGTAACATATATATTAATATTTTTGGACTTTCAAAAACTAACCATAAAAGTAAGCTCCTGCCTTCTATGTCAAATACATCAATTCAAAGGGAATATTTAGTCTTCTTTTTTTATTAGGTCTAGGTGTTTAAATTCAAAGGCTGTTGTGGTCAGCAGATGAGAGTGTGTCTTTCAATTATAAGTATTTAATATAGAACTGCATGCCAGGTGCGGTGGCTCATGCCTGTAATCCCAGCACTTTGGGAGGCTGAGGCGGATGGATTGCCCAAGGCGAGGAGTTCGAGACCAGCCTGGCCAACATGATAAAACCCCGTCTCTACTGAAAATACAAAAAATTAACTAGGCGTGGTGGCACGTGCCTGTAGTTTCAGCTACTCGGGAGACTGAGGCAGGAAAATCGCTTGAACCCTGGAGGCGGAGGGTGCAGTGAGCCGAGTTTGCACCACTGCACTCCAGCCTGGGTGACAAAACAAGTCTCCATCTCAAAAAAAAAAAAAGAACTGCAGTTTATCTAATACATTTTTATTTTTAAATCGTTTCTCCTGGTTGAAAAATTTTGTTTTGTAAATCATAAACTTATTTTATCTAAGAGTCTAGCTAATTAAAGTACTTTGCGTTAGGTTTTTTCTACAGCTTGGTGACTATGGGTCTGCCATCCAGTTTCTAGTCATGTCCAAATGTAACAATGAAGCTTTCACACTGGCTCAGCAACACAACAAAATGGAAATCTATGCAGATATTATTGGTAAATATCATTTTTTCTCTGATACTCTTCAAAAAAAAAAATCATGAAAACACTTTGTCTCTTATGATCTAATTATCAGATTGGCATACACACAACAATGCACTTGGTGTAAATGTTTGCCATTTATACATAGACACACATGTATCTATGTTATGTGTTGGATTTCAAGATCCCTGGTACTTCAAGGTGAGATGGTATTATTAAGAAGGACTATTTTCAAAAATGAAGAGTTTTTTGTGTGAATTCCAAAAGAAGCTAGATTTCCCAAATCATGCTATTTATCAGCCAGTGGTAAATCAAAGATTTCAAAATGAAGCTGATAGGAAATGCAGGATTACTTTTGAAAATGTAAATATTTTCATGTAAAAATTGAGTTACAAATTAAGGAAAATGATTACTTTGATGAAGAGTGATATACACAAGATGTGTTTTTCGAAGACTTGGATAGTCCAAAGGAGAATTTTATATTTTGAGAATGCCTGCTTAGAGGTTTTCTTCTCATGTTTGCAATTATTTTTAGAAACTACTGAAATAATTTCCAGATTTTCATTTCATGGACCATAATGTTATTTGCATTTAGTTTTAGTTTTTTTTATTGTACTAAAATATATATATATAACATAAAATTTCCATTTAAAAGTATACAGTTTGGTACATTCATTCACATTGTTATGTGGCCATCACCACTGTTCATCTCTAGAACTTTTACATCATCCCAGACTGTCTCTGTACCCATTAAATAATAATTCCCCATTGCCCTCTTTCCCCTTGACCCTGGTAACCACTATTTTACTTTCTGTATCTATGAATTTGACTTGTAGATTACTTGTTTTTAGATTTTATTTTCAGGTTAGCAATAAAAGGTAAACAAATTTTGCTCAGATATTTTACTCATATTTTATTCATGGTACCTCATATAAGTGGAATCATAAAATATTTTTTCTTTTGTGGTATTTTGTTTTTTAAAATTCACAAAATGATTATAAGAATTGATAATAGGATTCATGAGAAAATATTTGTTTCAGGCTTCAAGGAAACAAATTAGGTAAAAGCATCCTGGGATGCTTTGACTTCCCAAATGACTTCTTGGGAAGCCATTAATATAATTAGAGAAAATAGAGTTTAAAAAAAAAAAGGGAAGTCCAGATAAGCAACTTTAGAATTGCCAATGTTTAACCTGAGAGATGACATTTCTGTCCTAATATTACCACCACCATTTCACTAAAGCAGTTTTTCTAAGTTCCTAAGAATATGGTTTGTCTTATATAAGGTGTATATATTAGGGGTGTGTGCGCGCATGTGCGTGTGCGCTTCCTCCCACCCCTAAAACACACACATACTTTTCTCCACTTTGTTGTATGCCTTTCTCTTATAAACCCACTTCCTCTGGCTGGAGGTGCAGGACGGTTTTTATACTTTAGTGCCCTGTTGGGCCTCGGCTACCATGAGTAAATGTAAACAGTGAATTGGAATTCCAACAGCTTTGGGGGCCCTTTTTCCTCTGTGCTTAATATATTTAAGACCCAAAGCAAAGGAAAAACAGTCATATCTTTAACTAGCATCTATTGGCTACTTGAATATCATCTTTCCTACTTATCTGACAAATATGCAGACTATTGTTTAAACCAGGCATTGCTGAGAGGGATGGATTCCATTTGTATTACTAACAAACACCTTTTAATTTCCTCTCCTTATTTAGAGTGAAAATAATATGGAACAGAGTTAATATTTGGAGTAATTATGCTAAGTATGTTTTGTGATGAAAATAGACAATAATCACATTGATGTTTGCTGTTAGAGTTTTTAATCACCTATTTTTAGATTACTTGTTTTTAGATTTTATTTTCAGGTTAGCAATAAAAGGTAAACAAATTTTGCTCAGATATTTTACTCAGTAAACTTCTATTGTAGGTTGTGAAGACACTACTAATGAAGACTATCAAAGCATTGCCTTATACTTTGAAGGAGAAAAAAAATATTTTCAGGCTGGAAAATTCTTCTTGCTGTGTGGCCAATATTCACGAGTTAGTATTTGCCAAGAAAATATACACTGACTCTGCAGGAATAATTGTAGGAAATACATGTAAATGCCAGTAACTCTCAGACACTCCAATTTGAAATCCCAGAGCTAACTTTAAAATGTTCTCTCCCTCCCACACCCAGTCACAACCTTCCTTCGTAATACCTGTCACATCTGTCACTTTCATTCTAACTACCATCAGCTCAATCCAGGCCCAGATGACCTTGCTTCTGATTATTGCAGCAGTTTCTTATTTGTCCTGTTTTTAGTTTGTCCACCTTTATAGTTTGTCATCCTTCACTTTATTCCCCAAATACGAGTTGCTTTCATTGTTACAGAGCCCCTTGGCCTAAGGCAGGGGTTACGGTGTCCAAGAAGGGACATAATAAGTGAAGCTATGGGGTAAAGCTGTGCATTGTTTATGTGACAGGGTAGGGACTACTGAATGGCACATGTCTTGTCTGAAGAAGCCAGCTGTTGCTCACCTCCATAAAATTGTTGTCATTTAGGAATCCAGGCCCTATAGTGCCAGATCATATGATTTTTCAAGAGAAACGGAAGGTTGGGGCTGCCAGTTTTGAAATATGTGCTCAGATATTTATATAACACCTCACTGGCCAAAAAAAAGACATGTCTGTGTGTGAATTCAGCCTACAGACCACCACCGATTTGTTGTTGCTGGCCTCTTTGATAAAGTCCAAACTCCTTAGCCAGCACTGAGGGAATTATAGTTTGACCAACCAGCCACAACTCCCTAATTGGGCATCCAGCTGTTTCCATGGAAGAGTCACATGCTCCTCTAAGAGCCAGGCCTTCATCCATCTTGTTCTCCATCTGGATTCCTCTCTGCTCTCTACATCACCTACCACAAACCTATTCGTCCTTCAAGTGACACCTTCAGGATCATCTCCATGCAAAGCCATCTTTTCTTCCTCAGAGCATCTACAAAAAAACCACTGACAATCCAGTCCATTTGTCTTTTTATAGTCTTAAATTTCTTCCTAAGTGTGGTGTTAGGGTGTTCAGGAATTAAACAATTATGACTTAAAATAATTGGTCCCTTATATTATCACCACACCACACAGAGCTTCCCAGGAAGATTGTATGTAACACAGAAAAGAGGGGCTGTGCCATACCATTCCTGGTATTCTCCACGGGATCTAGCAAGTCCCACATACATAATAACAGGTTGTCAGTAAATATGTGTTGAAAGAATAAATGAATGAAAATAATTAAATCTTCCTGCTGAAAAGGGCACATTTTGCATTTTCATTTCATCAGGACTAGATTCTTTTGAGAGTTAACTGGGTCCTTCCATGTTTTAAACTATACCCAGCTTTTAAGGATAAATTTAACATCCAACACTACCCAAGCCCCTGATTGAGATAAAGATAGTAATTACTTTGTGTAAAAGCTATGTGAAAGCTTTGTTTTTGCCTAACGTGAAAACATTCTGAAAATTTTTAATTGCTCTGATTGTGTTTTCAGGCACTTAAACACTTCCTGAAATGCCCAAGCTCAGAAGATAATATGGCAATAGAAATGGCAATTGAAACTGTAAGTACACCTTGAGTGAAACTTTCAAGAATTCCAATTTAAAAAAAATACTTCTTGGAGAAAATTTCAAATATATGCAGAAGTAGACCAAACAGTATAGCAAACTCCCCCATACCCATCATGTAACTTCAACAGCTGTTGATACATAGACACTCTCATTTTATTCATACCTTCACCCTCTTTCCTGAGGTTACTTTAAAGCAAATTGCAGTCATCATATCATTTTACTTGTGGATACAATATCAGTGTCTAAAAGATAAGAACCTTTGGATTTTCTTTTAGGTGTAACTTGCATACAGTAAACTTCACAGATCCTAAGTGGACAACTCAATTAGTTTTTTCATCTATGCATACCTGTGTAACCCCCACCCAGATCAAGATATAGAACATTTTTAGCTCCCGAGAAGTCTCCCTCATGTCAGCCCCTAGTCAATACACCCCATCAGAGGTAACCACAATTCTGACTTACATTCTTTTTTTTTTTTTTTGAAATGGAGTCTCACTCTGTTTCCTAGGCTGGAGGCTGGAGTGCGGTGATTCGATCTCTGCTCACTGCAACCTTCGCCTCCCAGGCTCAAGTGATTCTACTGCCTCAGCCTCCTGAGTAGCTGGGATTACAGGCACTTGCCACCACACCCGGCTGATTTTTGTATTTTTAGTAGAGACAGGGTTTCACCATGTTGGTTAGGCTGGTCTCAAACTCCTGATCTCGTGATCCACCTTCCTCAACCTCCCAAAATGCTGGGATTACAGGTGTGAGCCACTGTTCCTGGCCTGGAGATGACTTTTAAATAAAGATTTCTAAGCCAGCCTTCTCTCCAGAACACCACCCACATGTCATCTGCCTGCCCTCTTCCGGGATCCTCTGGCTATGACCCTCATTTCTTTACACTTTCGAGGACATGTAGTCATTCACAGGTACATTTCCTCAGGGAGCCACTGCAGAGGAGGGCACCTGGAATGATATCGTTGTATAAGTGCTTGTGCTTAAGATGCTGTCCTCAAGGTGTCATAGTCATTTATCTTAAAGTTTTTATTAAAACATCCAAGGGCCGGGAACAGTGACTCACACCTATAATCCCAGCACTTTGGGAGGCTGAGGCAGGCAGATCACGAGGTCAAGAGATCAAGACCATCCTGGCCAACATGGTGAAACCCCATCTCTACTAAAAATACAAAAATTAGCTGGGTGTGGTGGCACGCACCTGTGTTCCCAGCTACTCAGGAGGCTGAAGCAGGAGAATTGGTTGAACCTGGGAGGTGGAAGTTGTAGTTTAGCCGAGATTGCGCCACTACACTCTAGCCTGACAACAGAGCAAGACTCTCTATTAAAAAAAAAAAAATCCAAGAAGTACATTCTCTGTACGTGTGAAAGAAAATATGGTATTTCGGCCAGATTCGGTGGTACACACCTATAATCCCAGCACTTTGGGAGGCCAAGGTGGGCAGATCACAAGGTCAAGAGATCGAGACCATCCTGGCCAACATGGTGAAACCCCATCTCTACTAAAAAAAAAAAAAAATTCAAAAATTAGCTGGGCATGGTGGTGCACACCTGTAGTCCTAGCTACTCAGGAGACTGAGGCAGGAGAATCACTTGAATCCAGGAGGCAGAGGTTGCAGTGAGCGGAGATTGTGCCACTGTACTCCAGCCTGGTGACAGAGCAAGATTCCATCTCAACAAATAAAAAAAGAAAAGAAATGCAAATATGGTATTTTGATACAGCAGTTAAGAAAAGCTATAGCTTCTAAGGATGGATTTTTATTAATGGAGGCTCTAGCAATGAATGAAGAAAGGCCTTATTCTATGTCATATTTCAGGCACTTTACTATAGATACTATTAATGTTTTTTATTCCGTCTCCCTAAGCAGAAGATTGTCTTTGTTTCCACTCTTGCTTGTGTTAAGATGCTGAATTTGCTGGGTCTTTCTCTGTTATTAAACAGGTTGGTCAGGCCAAAGATGAACTGCTGACCAATCAGCTGATAGACCACCTCATGGGGGAGAATGATGGCGTGCCTAAGGTACTGAACACATGGGCTTCATGTGCATCTTCAGATCTCGGTTACAGTTTTATTCTGCCTGTTTTACCCATCATGCTTTTACAACATAGACTTGAAAATTTTTCTCTCTGCCAGTAGCGTAGATCATCTAGACCAGGAGCGTCCAATCTTTTGGCTTCCTTGGGCCACATTGGAAAAAGAAGAATTGTCTTGGGCCACACATGAAATACACTAACACTAACAATCGCTGATGAACTTAAAAAAAAAAAAATCACAAAAAAGACCTCATAATGTTTTAAGAAAGTTTACAAATTGGTATTGGACTGCATTCAAAGCTGTCCTGGGCCATATGTAGCCCACGGGCCATGGGTTGGACAAGTTTGATCTAGACAGACCCTGCGTTTTAGAGGATAATGTATATTCACTCCTTAAAATTTGTATTGCCCCCTGCAAGATAGCCATGCCCCTCTAGATACCAATCCTGACCGCCAACAATTTTTCTCAAATGTTATAATTTTGTTTATTCTAGAAAGTATGAAAAAAAGATCACTGACATTGAAACTATGACTTAGCACTAATCTCTAAAACTCAGTGTGCTTTGTTTACATTTCAAAAATTACAGAAATTAACAAAAATCACATTAAGCATAAAAGTAATTCTCTGTAACATAAAATAGAAATAAATTGGCCAGGCACATAGCTCACACCTGTGATCTCAGCACTTTGGGAGGCCAAGGTGGGCAGATCACTTGAGGTCAGGTGTTGGAGACCAGCCTGGCCCACATGGCAAGACCCTGTCTCTACGGAAAATACAAAAATTAGCCTGGCATGGTGGTGCCTGCCTGTAGTCCCAGCTACTCAGGAGGCTGGAGCAGGAGAATTGCTTGAACCTAGGAGGCAGAGGTTGCAGTGAACCAAGATTGTGCCAGTGCACTCCAGCCTGGGCAACAGAGTGAGACTCCATCTCAAAAAAAAAAAAAAAAGAAAAAAAGAAAAGAAATCATTACAAGCATATTTTCAAAATATGTGACTCACATGGCTTCCTACAGAACATCCATCTTCTCCCATCCCTGGTGAGGAGAGTTGCACACACCTTTGAGAATGCCCCCAGACCTCCTTCTTCCCTTTTGCTTTATGTTCAAGGAGGTTTGCTGGCAAGAAACTCAAGTCACTGATTTGAAGCGAGGGCAACAGAATGTCACAGCTGGAAAGGACTGTAGTGGTCCCTGAGTCCATTTTCTGCATCTTACAGATAAAGCCACAGAGACCCAGAGCAGCTCAGTTAACTCACCAAAGACCCTTCACCCAGTCCCTTCAGCTGCCCCAGCCACCTATCATCCTGTCTGCTTACCCTAATAATCTAGAAACCAGCATCCAATGCTCGCAGCTGTCTAGAGTTGGAATAGAAATGGAAAATGGCCAGTGGCCAGAGAAAATTGATATGCGTATAAAAATTCTTAAAAGTTTACAAAGTTCATATATCATGTAAGAAGGTATTTTGCTTCCAAGCACATGAGAAATGCTCTGTGGAGTAGGGTCAGGAATACACACTCAGATCCTGTGGTTCAAATCCTGACCAGGCCCCCCCTGTTGTTTCAGCTTCTCATCTGTGAAATTGGGGTGACAATAGCGCCTTCTTCCTAGGGTTGGTATGAGGATTTAAATGCATTAGTTTTTCTCAAGTACTTAGAATACCATATTGAGCTGGCCATATTGAGCTCTGAATAAATGCTTAATAAGTAAACTAATTCTTTATTCATTGAGTTTTTTAAAGCAATATCAATCCTCAGTTACTGGCAGATGAATGTGATTCTAACTGATATACAAAATTCTAATCTCCCTTTAGCTAATGAAGAAAGTAATGTTTCTATAATGGTTTATATGTCAGGATGCCAAGTACCTGTTCCGCTTGTACATGGCTCTGAAACAATACCGAGAAGCTGCCCAGACTGCCATCATCATTGCCAGAGAAGAACAGTCTGCAGGTAGGTCCATGATATGTAAGTGTTCCTCCCCAAACAGGCAACAGAATCCAGCCCCAGCCCCTGTGCCTTTTCTGCAAAGGAAAAAGTAGCCCCTGTGTTTCTAACATAGGCTTGCTTTGAACCCAAAAGATTAACGAGATGACCATTTCTAGGTTTCAGAGGAATAAAACAATGTACTGTCCCAGGGGACTGTATAAATGTAAGAGGCTAAGGCTGTCTGTGGTCAAGGGTTGTTTCCTCTCCTCCTCCACTGCCTGAGTTTCTGTCTCATGACTGACGTCTCCTTTCACCTCTCCAGCCCACAATCCCCTTCCTACAGACTCACAGCATTTTCCTTCCATTCCCTGCGTTTGGCATTAACAATGAGACACTAGGCGATGGAGGGTACTGATGTGATACTGTTAGGGAGGTGGTACTGTTAGGGACCTAGTTCTTTGTAATATGCAGAGACTGTTGACAGACTCTTCAGGATGGTTCTGCTCATATGTGCTGTATCAATACTTACTGAATGAGTAAGTGAATTAGTCCTCTGTCTTCATTAATTTTTATGAGCTGATCTTCTTAGATCTTTACAAATGTGGACACAGTTTTAGAAAATATGCAGTCCAATAAGTCATTACTTTATTCAACTTACATTGATTTAACAACACCTTCTTCCTGTCAGATGTGTACTAGGAGCTTAGGATAAGAGAGAACTGAGCCATAGTTCAGTCCTTAAGGTCCTGATTTGATGGGAGAGACAGAAAGTAAATTCAGAGTTGTCGGACAGGGTGACAAGTGCCAGACTAGAAAGAGAAATAGGCTGAAAAGGCACAATGAAAATAAGAGCTACTGCTGGGTTACCCACAGCATCCTGAAGGTTGGGGTAGGAGAGTTGGAGGATGGAGACAAGAGAAGGCAACGAAAGCTTTGGCTGAGTTTTGAAAGGATAGGGGTGCAGGAGATGAGGGGGAGTGGGGGGTGCTCAGAGCCGAAGTGCTGGGATGTGGAGAAATGGGAATGTGGGGAAGTGCGGGGATGAGGAAAAGTGCTGGCGAGGCTGCAGCATTTACATGCCTGGAGAAGAAAGGGAGGGAAAATCGAGCCAGCAAGGAGTGAAGAAGCCAGTCCTGAAGGGCACAAGTGCGCTGCACTTCCAGGTGTGAGTGGTGCTACTGGAGGGTGTTATGCAGGGGTGTGACCTTGAGGTGTTTGGGTGTGGACTGAGGCTTGAGGGTTTTCAAAGCATACTCTGACATCAGATGTGGGCTCAGGGAATCCTAATGAGCACTACTGCAGAAGGAAATGGTGAGAAGCATTCACAGTGGGCATGAGGAAGGGAGGCTGGAATTGGGAGACTGAGAGTTAGACTCAGAACTCCACGACCTGGTGGATGTCAGGGCCAGGTGGGTGCCCTGAGGAAGAGTAAGACATCAAGGAGGACACCACTGTTTTTTACCAGAGGGACTGGCTAGATGTTTATAACATCAATTAAAGTAGAAAATCTGGCTGGGCGTTGTGGCTCACACCTGTAATCCCAACATTTTGGGAGGCCGAGGAGGGTAGATTTCTTGAGCCTAGGAGTTTGAGACCAGGCTGGGCAACATAGTGAAAACCTTGTCTCTACAAAAAATTCAAAATTAGCCAGACATGGGAGGATCGTTTGAGCTCGGGAGACAGAGATTGTGCCCCTGCACTTCAGCCTGGGTGACAGAGGAAGACCCTGTCTCTGATAGACAGATGGACAGACAGATAAATGGATAGATAGGAAATCTGCTGAGTTCCTTTGAATAAGAAATTATTTAAAGAGGTTACTAATGACAAGATTAGCAAAATCCACTTGGAAGATAGAGGTCCATAGAATGTCCTCAGATTTCACCCTTTGCAGTAATGTCATTTTACCTTTTTTCAAGGAAACTACCGGAATGCACACGATGTTCTCTTCAGTATGTATGCAGAACTTAAATCCCAAAAGATCAAAATTCCCTCCGAGATGGCCACCAACCTCATGATTCTGCACAGCTATATACTAGTGAAGGTGAGGCCCACGGAGTGACTTGGGACATAACCTGCCAGGTGTTTGTCCCCCATTGAGATTTTCTCCAGGCACTTCTCCATTGGATTAGAGTAATTGCCTAGATCTCTGTATTGTTAAGCGGCAAAACAAGATATAGAACTCTTCTGCAATACGCTGCCTTATGTGGAATGAGGCACAAGGCAGGAGGCACTGCACCAAACTACAGTGCGGGGACAGGGAGACGAGGGGGACCAGGCTTCACCATGTGCATCTTCTTATATTGTGGTGTGTTGTTTTGCTTTGTTTTTGAGATGGAGTCTTGCCCTGTCACCCAGGCTGGGGTGCAGAGGTGCGATCTCACTGCAACCTCTGCTTCCCAGGTTCAAGCAATTCTCCTGCCTCAGCCTCCCTAGTAGCTGGGATTACAGGCACCTGCCACCACACTTGGCTAATTTTTTTGTATTTTTAATAGAGATGCGGTTTCACCATGTTGGCCAAGTAGGTCTTGAACTGCTGACCTCAAGTTATCCACCACCTTGGCCTCCCAAAGCACTGGAATTACTAGTGGGAGCCACCATGTGCAGACTTCCTATATTGTTTTGATTTTGAAACATAGAAATGTATTACCTGTCCCAGAAAAATAGATTTCTTAAAACATCTTTGTTTATCCAAAGCTTTAGTTTATTTATTCTGTTAGTGGATTTCATAAAATTCCACTGTTTTAAAATATTGTTTAGTTTTCATCCAAATTTAAAAATAATACGTATTCGCTAAGAAAGTTTAAAGAATGTAGAAAATAATTTTTTAAAAATTCATCCTTTAAGTCCATCACCCAGATTGTTAACACTGTGTTGTGTATGTTCTTTGTACTTCTATAAATGCGTGCATTTTACCAAATTGGGATTATGTTTAGTTGTGTATATTCTGCCTTTTAAATCATTAATTGTAAATACAAACAAAATTGGTCCTGCAAATATCAAGTATTTGTATGTACAATTTACATAAATGAGGCTGGACTGTGGCTGACACGTGTAATCCCAGTACATTGGAAGGACCAGGCAAGAGGATCACTTAAGCCCAAGAGTTTGAGGCTGCAGTGAGCTATAATCACACCACTGCACTCCAGCCTGGGCAACAGAACGAGACTGCAACTCTAAAAAAAGACACAAGCTACATAACTGTCATATATATTCATGTGTATGTTTATATATATACATGTCTCTGTAAAGGTACAGGCAGACTCCAACTTAAATATTTTTTCAAATGTTCATTTATGTCACAGTACATCTTTCCATATTAATGCTAAATTGGTTCTCTGGCCTGTCCACAAGAGTAGTCATATTATCAATGATTTATATCCTAATTATTGTCCATATCAGTGCTGTCCAGTGGAACTTTCTACAGTGATAGAGATATTCTGTATCTGTACTGCCCAATATGGTAGCCACTAACCTGGCTGTGGAGCACTTGAAATGCAGCTAGTATAGCTGCTAAAGTATATTTTTAATTGTATATGATTTTAATTTTTAAATTTAAGTAGCTACACGTGACTAATGACTACCACCTGAGACTGCACAGGTCTGTAGTGCTGATTCTAAGGGAAATGCATCTGGAGTTATAACTTGCAACTCCCAGGAGTACATTTCCCTTCAGAGAAGCAGGAAGATCCTTCTTCCATAAAGAAGGGGGTTGGAAGGAGTAGAGAAGCCTGTCTCAGCTGCAGACATAAGTGGTGATCGCAATGTCCCAGAAACACAAATCTAGCAAAATGGAGCTTTAGGAGTGCAGTGGGGACAGAAGCACATTGGTGGAAGATGTGGAGCAAAAATAGGAATTCCTATAAGAGGCCCTCCTGCAACAGAGCTTTCTAGCACTGTAAGCCACAGGGGTGCTTCTTGAGTCCTTTTCTTTTTCTCTGGCCCCAAGAGTTGGCATCATTCCACACTCACCCTGAGCATTCTTACCAAGTTTCATCAGCCCTGACCCCTCATCTGTCTGCTTTTCTCCATCCCCACTGCCCCACCTTTTTGGCCTCCTCGTCTTACCCTGGATGACTGCAGTGGCTTCATGGCCTGGCCCCTGCTGACTCTCCAGGCTCACCCCATCCTAAATGCACCATTCAATGTGTCTGTCACTGACCCTGCTGGTCCTTGCCTAGTCTCAGGCCTTCCACCCGTCATTGCCCTCTTAGCACAGGCAGGGGCCCTTTCCTTTAGCAGATCATTCTCTCTCTTTCAACCCGATTCCTGACTCACCCAGCTTTTAGGTCTTACAACAACTCAGTAAAGTTGGTCCCCCAAGAATGGCCAGAAAGAGATAGACCGGGGATTTTAACCCAAGCCAAGTGGTCGAGGTCAAAGTGAAAATCAGAGCATAGAGTAGGAGAGACGGGTGAGTCCATGGGGCCAGGCAGCAGCTGTTGAAGAGGAAAGGGGAGAAATCTCCAGTAGCATCAACCAGGGAAGTCTAAAAGAATCTCATGATGACCCTGGCCCATAATCAATGAGTTGTTTATTTGGGGGAACAAAGCATGAATTGGGGTTAATGAATATCTATGAGAAGAGTAAAATATGTCATTTTCTTCAGATTCATGTTAAAAATGGAGATCACATGAAAGGGGCTCGCATGCTGATTCGGGTGGCCAACAACATCAGCAAATTTCCATCACGTAAGTACCATCTGACCAGCACTCTCACCCACGCCCCATGCCGCACGCTGGCACAGCGCCCCTTGAGCAGGCTCCCCTTGTACACTAACTCAATTAATTCTCACAGCAGCTCCATGAAGTGGTATGTCAGGGCCCCAAGACCACTCCCAGGTTTGATGACTCTTCACTGGGAGGATTTACAAGACTCAACACACAAAGTAGTACCAAAGCGGAGACTTATCACAGCAAAAGGATCCGAGGCAAAGATCAGCAGAAGGATTCGCCCAAAGGCAAACGGGTGCCGGCACAGAACCCCGAAAGTCCCCTCCCATTGGAGCACACAGGGCACAAGTTCAGTAACTCCTCTGAGACTGACTTGTACAACACGGGTGAAATGTAGAGTGCCAGGAAACTCATTAGAGATTCACCACCCAAGAGTTTTACTGGGGTCTGGTCACAAAAGCACCCCCTGCCTGGCATGTACCCAGTTTTCCAGGCTCCCAGAGAGCAGGTATTCAGCATAAGTTGTTTGTACAAAGATTTTAGGCATAGTAAGCCATTCATCAGTTCCAGAAACGGTGGGAACCATCTCCAAATATGTGTTCCAGATGCGAACCAAGGGCTAGCTGTTCAAGCAGACCTTTCCAAGGATGACAGTCTCAGGCCCGCACACACGACTACTTCTCTGCACAAACTGGGACACAAAAGAAATAACATTTACCCAAGATGACATTGTCAGCTAATAATAGTCTGACTCCATGTTCACAAGCACAGTAGGACATTGCCTCTGAAAAGGCCCCACTGTTCTAAAGACATGTCATGATGACATTCTTAATTGATGAAATACTGTCACATTATACGACAGGGAGCAGCAAAACTTTTTCTGTAAAGGGCCAGATGTTAAATGTTTGAGGCTTCGTGAGACATATGGTCTCTGTCATAGTTGCTCAACTCTGCCATTGCGTCATGAATAATACATAAACAAATGGGCATGACTGTATTTCAATAGAACTTTATTTTTGGATGCAAATGTTAACCACATACACTTTTAACATGTCACAAAAATATTATTTTTATTTTGATATTTTTTCAACCGTTTAAAAATGTAAAAATCTGGCCAGGCTTGGTGGCTCACACCCGTAATCCCAGCACTTTGGGAAGCCAATGTGGGCAGATCAGCTGAGGTCAGGAGTTCAAGATCAGCCTGACCAACATGGAGAAACCCATTTCTACTAAAAATACAAAAATTAGCCTGACATGGGGGCCTGTAATCCCAGCTACTTGGGAGGCTGAGGCAGGAGAATCACTTGAACCCAGGAGGTGGAGGTTGCAGTGAGCCGAGATCATGCCATTGCACTCCAGCCTGGGCAATAAGAGTGAAACTCCATCTCAAAAAAAAAAAGTAAAGATCATTCTTAGCTCATGGGCTGTACAAAAAGTCAGAGGGCTAGATTTGGTCCACGGGTCATAATTGGCCAACCCGCATTTTCTAAATGTATTTTGTCATTGTTACATGAAAGTCTACCATGTGGGCAAAGTGTGGGAAAGGACAGGCACTCTCATGATTGCTGGTGGAAATGGAAATTGGTATGGCCTTTCCAGAAAGCAGTTTGGCAATTTGTGGTAAGAGTATTTTTTAAAAGGTCCTGTTTTTGAGCCAGTAATTCTGGGTGTCTGTCCTGAAGAAAGAATTTGATGCCTGCAGAGAGATGAGTGCATAAAGTAATTAATCCCCCTAATGCTTTTATTAGCAGTCCTGTCAGATGCAAAAACTATACCTAAGAGGTATGAAAGGAAATTTAGGGAAGTGTTATCTCAAGGAATGCAGGTCCCAGTGTTACAAGGCAGAACATGGTGTAATTAAAGGAAAAGAATTTGATGAGCAGTTAGCCTGACCCCACGGCTATGGACTTTTTTCATTAAACAGATCATACCTGGTTCATTGCAGAAAAAGCAAAGTTCAGAGCATACGATCCTGCTTGGTGGAGTCACACCTGTATCACTGAGGACAGGAGTCACTGTGTTCGTACTGCTCCCATTTTGTCTTGCAGACATTGTACCAATCCTGACGTCAACTGTGATTGAGTGTCACAGGGCAGGCCTGAAGAACTCTGCTTTCAGCTTCGCAGCTATGTTGATGAGGCCTGAATACCGTGGCAAAATAGATGCCAAATACAAAAAGAAGATCGAGGGAATGGTCAGGTAGGCAGAGACAGCTATTTCTGCTATCTAAGCACATTTCTCAAAGCATATTTCCCAAAATGTAGCACCCAATGTGCAGGGATAAGAAAATGGCAGGGGGGGCCGAGTGCAGTGCTTCATACCTGTAATCCTGGCACTTTGGGAGGCCAAGGCAGGCAGATTGCCTGAGCTCAGGAGTTCACAGCCAGCCTGGGCAACACAGTGAAAACCCATCTCTATTAAAATACAAAAAATTAGCCAGGCATGGTGGCGGGCGCCTGTATCCCAGTTACTCAGGAGGCTGAGGCAGGAGAATTGCTTGAACCCGGGAGATAGAAGTTGCAGTGAGCTGAGATTGTGCCACTGCACTCCAGCCTGGGCAACAGAGTGAGACTCCATCTCAAAAAAAATGAGTGGCAGGGGGCCTAGTGCAGTGGCTCATGCCTATAATCCCAGCACTTTGGGAGGCCGAGGCAGGCAAATCACTTGAGGTCAGGAGTTCACAACCAGCCTGGGCAACGTGGTGAAACCCCATCTCTACTAAAAATATGAAAAATTAGCCAGGCATGGTGGCATGTGCCTGTATCCCAGCTACTTGGGAGGCTGAGGCAGAAGAATTGCTTGAACCTAGGAGGCAGAGGCTGTAGTGAGCTGAGATCATGCCACTACCCTCCAGCCTGGGCGACAGAGTGAAACTCTGTCTCAAAAAAAGAAAATGGCAGGGCATAGCAATTAGGATTGTGTTCAGCTCGAAGCAGCAGAAAACCTAACAGTAGCTTGGCCAAGTCAGCATTTATTTGACTCATATGCAAAGGATCACAGTCCAGGGCTGGTGTCACCATGCCTTGATGCCACCAGACCCGGATCCCCGTCTTCCAGCTTTTCCATCCATAGCATAGAGGTTACCTCTCATGGTTGCGAGACATTTGCCACACACCCAGACATGTCCTCATTCCAGGCACAGAGAAGTAGGGAAATGAGAGGTCAGAGGGGTCTTCTCCTTTTTGCTCAGGAAGGTCCGTCCTCAGGACCTTCACCTCCATGCCCAGTAGTCTGCCTCACGGGACCTCAGGCTGCTAAGGGGAAACAAAATTCTGTTGTCAAGGAAGATGGAGAAAGCAGCAAACTATGTCTGCCAAAGAGGGATGAAGGAACTAGTAGACGTTCTCAACGTGAGGAACTTCGTATTCACAGGGCCCATTGCTAGCAAAGAGCTCATTTCCAAATCCTGTGCAACTCCAAAAGCCCATAGGCACATCCTTGCTTCAGAAAGCAGTCAGTAGCCCAGTTTTTCTAAAGGAAAACTAGGAAAAAGTAGCCCTTACATTTAGAAAAGAAAAAAGTCATTACAGTCATCTAGTAATTCCAAACAACCACTTATTCAGACTAGTGATGACCTTTGGGGTTCCTGTTAATTATATAATGACCAGGAGACCCAGGTACCTGAATCTTGACCCAGACCTTAGCCCAGGGAGATGACCAGATTGGTAATGACAAATGGAAGCAAATGACACTTCACTGGTAGCTGGGCTTAGGTGCCACCCTCATGGCAGAGAACTGTAAGCTGGATAGGAGTACATGGAACACTCTTTTTTTTTTTTTTTTTTTTTTTGAGACAGAGTTTAACTCTTGTTGCCCAGGCTGGAGTGCAATGGCACGACCTTGGCTCACCGCAACCGCCACCTCCTGGGTTCAAGCAATTCTCCTGCCTCAGCCTCCCAAGTTAGCTAGGATTACAGGTGTGCACCACCATGCCCAGCTAATTATGTATTTTTAATAGAGATGGGGTTTCTCCATGCTGGTCAGGCTAGTCTCAAACTCCCAACCGCAGGTGATCTGCTGCCTTGGCCTCCCAAAGTGCTGGGATTACAGGTGTAAGCCATTGTGCCCAGCGAGGAACACTCCTTTTTTTAAGCCTAAGTAGCTTTAGATCAAATCAGTCTGACCTAAAATTCCTGCTAGCATGGAGAGTGAGGTGGGGAGAAGGTAACTAGAAAATGCAAGATCATACTGACCCCAAAAGCACAGAACCACGCTAGCCGAGGCTCTGGCCTGGAGGAGATGCTAGTCATTCTCTCCCCATGCACAAATGGTTTATAGCTGTATGGTCCAATATGGTACCTGCTAGTCACATGTGGCTATTTAATTAAAATGGAATAAAAGTTACAACTTAGTTCTTCACACTACCCATATTTCAAGTGTTCAGATGTGACTCATGGCTGCCGTATTGGACAGCACAGAATCAGAACATTTCCATTATCACAGACAGTTCTGTTGGACAGTGCTGGCGTAGCCTTTACCGCTTCTGTTACACAACAGGGAGAGACAAAGGAAAAAATACCAAGCTCATCATTCCAGTAACACAGGAAGAGAGAAAACTGCAAGACCTACCCATGCTTTCTGCCACTGAATGTGCAAACTCCAGTTCCCAAATATGGCCCATGTAACCCCCTAGAACCTAACCAATCCTAAGTACTCTTCCTCCTCCCTGGAGTGGATCAAGGGCTGCTGTGAGCTTGTAAGTATCTCTCTAAGCCCAGAGTCTATGAAGAAGTAGCTGTGTCACATGTCCCTGGTTTTCCAAATATGCTTTCTCTTTGCCATCCATGGTACCTGAAATAAAATGGTATTTTTAAATGACATGATTCTTCCTCACAGGAGACCCGATACATCTGAAATAGAAGAGGCCACGACTCCATGTCCATTCTGCAAATTCCTTCTCCCAGAGTGTGAACTCCTCTGTCCTGGATGTAAAAACAGTATCCCATATTGCATTGCAACAGTGAGTTTCTTTATAGTAATTTCCCTTTCTTTGCATATATATTTGTAACCCATTTGAATACCTGATGTCAATATTTTCTTCACTTTTAAAATAATCTTATCCCTCAAATTTCCTGCAACATCTAGCATTTTATTTTATGGTCAATACGGTTAAAAGAGATATTCAAAGCATATAATAATAGTGGAGGCACTATCAGAAGGGCACACAAGGCTGAATAGCACAGACTCGGGGATCAGACTATCCCAGGCTCAGTCCTCTGTAGCAACACCTGCCTACTGAGATCAACCACAGATTGACGAGCTAACATGTGAAACCTTAGTACCAACCTGGCAGGCTGCAGCACTTAATAAATGGTAGTTTTTATTATGATGATATTAAGACCTATTATCAGAGAACTTTAATATATCAGGTGATTTGTAATTCACTAGACTGATTTAAGCTGTATTTTAAAGAAAACTAAATTCAGGTAATGATATCACAAAATTGAATATTCTTCTTTTAAACATGAATGTAATAAAACCTAGCTTTACTCCTTTTAATGCCATCTCTCTCAGTTACTCACCTGTGTGAAATAACAGTGATTTTATAATTTAGAGGTCTGACTTATAACTGGAATTCAGTTATTATTATTGAATAATGGACAGGGCACAGTGGCTCATGCCTGTAATCTTAGCACTTTGGGAGGCCAAGGCCAGCAGATCATTTGAGGTCAGGAGTTTGAGACCATCCTGGCCAACATGGTGAAACCTCATCTCTACTAAAAACACAAAAATTAGCTGGGTGTGGTGGCACACTGCTCGGGAGTCTGAGGGAGAAGAATTGCTTGAACCCAGGAGGTACCTTGCAGAGAGCCAAGATTGCACAACTGTACTCCACCCTGGGCGACAGAGCAAGATTCTGTCTCAAAAAAAAAAAAAAAAAAAAAAAAATTGAATAATGGTGAAAGTTTTTTAAAATAAAGGTGAATTTAACTCTTAAACATGCCATTTCCAGGGTCGACACATGTTGAAAGATGACTGGACAGTGTGTCCACATTGCGACTTTCCTGCTCTCTACTCAGAATTGAAGATGTGAGTGTGCCTCATTTCCCTCAGTCTCACAGATGTGTCCAAACACAGGCCTACGTCTTTTTTTTTCTTCTTAGGCCCATGTCTTTTATTCTTAAGCATCCTTCTGTTTGTTTATTCGTGTTCCCAAGAATCTCTAAAGACTCAAATTGTCTTCTTGGAAGAACGTCTTACGACTTTTGAGAATATTATCCTTGAAGAGGATCTTGCATGCTACTGAGTAGTTCTAATTCTCAAATTGCAATGTGTTAGGAGGTGTAGAAAAAGTAACTGTCCTCCTCATTAGAATAACCAAAAGCTAAAGGAATATTACATATTTAATTTACTCTGCCTTTCCCTCCCCTAAACAGCATGCTAAATACTGAAAGCACATGTCCTATGTGTTCAGAAAGATTAAACGCTGCTCAACTGAAAAAGATTTTGGACTGTACCCAGTACCTGCGAATAGAGGAGGAGCAGTGAGTGGCATGTGCAGGTGAGTGGCAGATCGCCCACACACCTTCGCCATCTGGGCGCGAGGTCCACAGTGGGCACACAGCTTTTGACTGTGTATCACTATCAGTTCCTTTTAGAGCATCATGGAACTTGCCAGATTTGAACAATCTGACAACCACCTTTTGATGTATTTTTTTAATGCTAAAATGCAGGTATTATCATCTCCATAGTGACAAAGGTTATTTAGCCAAGCAGCATCATTCCAGCTAGACCAGATTTTGTCAGATCTCAAAGGGGTCTTTTTAATCACTCCATTAAAACTAGAGCCAGCTAATAAAAGTATTTTTTTTTTCAGATTCTGTGATATAATTCAGGAGACTATATTGTAAAAATGTTGGCTTCCGGAGATTTGGAAATAATCTCCATTTCTTTTTCTTTCCAAGTCCCATTTTTGTCACATGGAACCTCCCACATCCTTTCTATTTCATTCCATTGGCAAGCACCTAGTCATGGCCACACATACTGCAGAGGAAGGCAGGGAAATGTAGTCTTCAACTGAGAAGCCAAATGCCCTACCAAAACTCAGGATATTCTTTTACCAAAGGGAAAAGTGAGAAGAATTCATCTCTGGCACAGCCTCTTACACTTAGCCTGGTTAAACAGAAGTCTAGATTCCCCCCGCAATCTCGCTCTCTGAGTTTTCCCTTCCTCAGGAAACGGCAGCTCCCTCCAACCAGTTGGACAGGACAGAAACCCTACATACTACCTACCTAGATGCATCTCACCCTTAGCCCCCATGAGCAAGGGCTCTCAGGCTATGTCCAGGATATCTGGTTCTCTTCATGGTTCTCTTGGCTTTTTATTGCACCTGCAAAAACAAGGAGCCTACAAGGCTGTGCATGAACAGGCCCCAGCCGCCGCCTCCTGCCTCAGGTGTGATTGCCTACCATGTTGCAGCCCCATTGGCCTTCTTTCCCTACTCTGACCATTCCAATATGTTTTCCACAGCAGTTGCACCATCTTACATTCCCACCAGCAGTACACAAGCATTCCAGCCTCTCCACTCCACATCCCTGCCAACAGTGTTGTCTTTGATTTGTTTGTTTTTTTTATTTGAGACAGAGTCTTGCTCTGTCGCCCAGGCTAGAGTACAGTGGCATGATCTTGGCTCACTGCAACCTCTGCCTCCCAGATTCAAGTGACTCTTGTGCCTCAGCCCCACTGAGTAGCTAAGGCTACAGGCATGTGCCACCACGCTCGGCTAACTTTTGTATTTTTAGTAGGGATGGGATTTCACCATGTTGGCCAGGCTAGTCTTGAACTCCTGACCTCAAGTGATTCGGCCGCCTTGGCCTCCCAAAGTGCTGGGATTACCAATGTGAACCTCTGCCCCCAGCCTGTGTTTGTTTTTTTATTGTTCAGTTGTTAAGAGTTCTTTATGTTTTAGATATAAGTTCTGTATCATATATATGATTTATAAATATTTTCTTGTGGGTTTTTTCCCCCTTTCTTGATAGTGTTTTGTTGTTGTTGTTGTTGCAGTTGTTTTAATAGAGGCAGGGCCTTGCTACATTGCCTGGGTTGGTCTCAAACTCCTGGGCTCAAACAATCCTCCTTCCTCAACTTCCCAATGTGCTGGGATTACAGGCGTGAGCCACCATGCTCATCCTTGATAGCCTCTTTTGATGCACAAGTATTTTATTGTGATGAAGTCCAATCTATCTGTTTTTTTTTTTTTCCTTTGGTTGCTTATGCTTTTGGTGTTATATCAAAAAAAAAACCATTGCCAGGCTGGGCACAGTGTCTCATGCTTACAATCCCAGTGCTTTGGGAGGCTGAAGTGGTAGGATCACTTGACCTCAGAAGTTCAAGACCAGCCTGGGCAGCATAGTGAGACCCTGTCCCTACAAAAAAATAATTAGCCAGGTATGGTGGCATGCACCTGTAGTCCCAGCTGCTTGGGAGGCTGAGGCAGGAGGATCACTTGAGCCCGGGAGACTGAGGCTGAAGTGAGCTATGATCAAGTTACTGTACTCCAGCCTGGGCAGCAGACTGAGCCCATTTGTCTCAAAAAACCAACCAACTGGCTGGGCACTATGGCTTATTCCTGTAATCCCAGCACTTTGAGAGGCCCAAATGGGTAGATCAGAGGTCAGGAGTTCAAGACCAGCCTGGCCATGATGGTGAAACCCCATCTCCACTAAAACTACAAAAATTAGCCAGTGCGGTGGCAGGTGCCTATAATCCCAGCTACTTGGGAGGCTGAGGCAGGAGAATTGCTTGAACCCAGGTGGCAGAGGTTGTAGTGAGCCAAGATTGCGCCACTGCACTCCAGCCTGGGTGACAAAGTGAGACTATCTCAAAAAAAAAAAAAAAAAACCTACCAACCAACCATTGTGTAAGCTGGGTACAACAGCATGCACCTGTTATCCCAGCTACTCAGGAGGCTGAGGCAGGACGATTGCTTGAGTCTAGGAGTTACCAGCTTGGGCAACATAGCGAGACCACATCTCTAAATAAAAAGTGCCTACTCCAAGGTCATGAAGATTTACACCTGTTTCCTTCTAGGAGTTTTATAGTTACAGTTATTGCTTTTATGTTTCGGTCTTCGATACACTTAGTTTTTGTGTCTGGCGTGAGATAGGGATCCAGCTGACCCAGCAGAATTTGCTGAAAAGACAAATTTTCCTCATTGACACTGGATTGTTGTCTATTTGAGTTGTAAGATTTTATGCATGTATTCTAGATACAAGTTTTTTGTCAGATATATTTTGCAAGTGTTTATCACTCTCTGACTTCCCATTTCTTTTTCTGAATGGTGTCTTTTGATGAGCAGGTTTTGATTTTGATAAATTAGAACTTATTTTTAAATTTTATGGTTATTGCCTTCTTTGTCCTAGATAAATATATATATATGTGTAGGAGATATATATATACATATACATTTTATACATATATAATATATATATAATATTATTGACCTCAGAAGTTCAAGACCAACCTGGGCAGCATACTGAGACCCTGTCCCTACAAAAAAATAATTAGCCAGGTATGGTGGCATGCACCTGTAGTCCCAGCTGCTTGGGAGGCTAAGGCTACATATATATACTATATATAGTATATATAGTATATATATGTATATATTATATATAGCATATATA
>NW_022436945.1:28598334-28617057 GCF_009761245.1 Sapajus apella
TTTTTTTTTTTTTTGTGAGACAGAGTCTCCCTCGGTTGCCCAGGCTGGAGTACAATGGTGCTATCTCAGCTCACTGCAACCTCCACCTCCCGGGTTCAAGCACTTCTCCTGCCTCAGCCTCCCAAGTACCTGGGACTACAGGCACATGCCACCACGCCTGGCTAATTTTTGTATTTTTAGTAGAGACAGGGTTTCACCATGTTAGCCAGGATGGTCTCGATCTCTTGACTTCGTGATCCACCCAAAGTGCTGGGATTACAGGCATGAGCCACTGTGCCTGGCCAAGAACATCTTTTTTTGTTTTCTTCTAGAAGCTCTAGATCTGCAATTTACCCTGAAATAATTTTTATTTCCAGTGTGAGGAAGGGTTGGGTTTTCTTCCCCTCAAATCGATATAAAATGTGGGCCTATTTCTGAACCCTCTCTTCTTTGCCATTGATGTGTTTATCCTTTTTTTTTTCTTTTTTGAGACAGAGTCACTCTCTGTCACGAGGCCTGGAGTGCAGTGGCACGATCTCAGCTCACTGCACCCTCCACCTCCCAGGTTCAAGCAATTCTCCTGCCTCAGCTTCCCAAGTAGCTGGGACTACAGGCGCATGTGGCCACGCCCAGCTAATTTTTGTATTTTTTAGTAGAGATGGGGTTTCATCATGTTGGCCAGGATGGTCTCAATCTCTTAACCTCATCACCTGCCTCAGCCTCCCAAAGTGCTGGGATTACAGACATGAACCACCGTGACCAGTCTTCCTTTTTTTTTTTTTTTTTTTTTTAATACTATACTGTCTTGATTACTGTGGCTTTATAGAATCTCTTAAAGTCAAGTATTGTGGGTCCTGCAATTTGTCATTTTTTTTTCCAAGACTGTTTTAGCTACTGTTATTCTTATCTTTGTAGACAATTTTAGAATCAGCTTCTCAAATTCTACTTTAGAAGCCTGCTCAAATTATGATTGGGATGTGTATTAATTTTGTTGCTATGTAAAAAATTATCGCAAATTTAACATCTTAAAACAGCACACATTTATTATCTCACAGTTTCTGTGGGTATGGCTGGGTATGGCTTAGCTGGGTCTTCTCCTCAGGGTCTCACAAGGCTATAATCATAGTGTTGGGTGGAGCTACAATCTTATCTGAAGTCTTTTTCCAGTCTGTTTGTTGCGTTTGTGTGTGTGTGTGTGTGTGTGTGTGTGTGTGTGTGTGTGTGTGTGTGTGTGGCGGTAGGCGGGTTCTGATCTTTATGGTCAGAGAACTAAGGCAGTTTCCTAACACATGACCCTCCCCACAACATGAAACTGCCTCAAGTCCAGCATAACAGCATCTTTCATATTTACAACCTCTCTCCAGGGAAAGTCTGAACCTTATTACAAACGGCTCACTTGGTTAGGTGAAGCCCGCAACAAACTCTCTTTTGATTAATTCAGAGTCAGTTGATTGGGACCTTAACTACATCTGCAAAATTACTTCATCTTTGTCATATAATTAAACCTAATATGGTTATTATCACATCATATCACAAGCCCTGCCTACACTCAAGAGGAAAATATTACACAGGATAAGTGTCACTGGCTATGGGAAATTTAGGGACCATCCTAGAATTCTTTTATAACTATTGATTCTGTAGATCATTCTGGTAATTGACATCTTTAATAACAGCCTGCCAATCTATGAATATAGTATATCTCTACATTTATTTAGATCTTTTTCAATTCCTCATCACTATTTTGCAGTGGTTTTTTTGTTTGTTTGTTTGTTTTGTTGTTTTTTTGTTTTTTTTGAGATGGGAGTTTTACTGGTTGCCCAGGCTAGAGTGCAATGGTTCCATCTCTGCTCACTGCAACTCCCACCTCCTGGGTTCAAGAGATTTTCCTGCCTCAGCCTCCTGAGTAACAAGGATAAAAGGCACCCACCACCACGTCCAGCTAATTTTTGTGTTTTTAGTAGAGATGGGGTTTCACCATGTTGGTCAGGCTGGTCTTAAACTCCTGACCTCAGGTGGTCCACCCCCCTCAGCCTTCCAGAGTGCTGGGATTACAGACATGAGCCACTGCACCCGGCCTATTTTGCAGTTTTGAATAAAAAAGTCTTTCATGTCTTTTGTTAAATTTATTTCTAAATAATTTGGGGAGATTTTAATACTAAATGAAATTTAATTTTTTTCATTTTTTGTTTACATTAAATTAATTACAATTAATTTTTATATATTGACCTTACATCCTGTAACCTTTCTAAATTCACTTATGTCTAGTAGTTGTCAGATTTTCTGTGTAAACAAACAGTCATCTACAAATAGTCAAAATCTTCTTCCTTTCCAATCTTTAAAACTTTTATTTTTCTTCTCATATGCACTGGCTAGGACCACCTCTACAATGTTGTATAAAAGTAGTAGAATCAACATCCTTGTCTTGTTCTCAGTATTGGGAGAAGGCATTTAGTATTTCACTATTATGATGTAAAGTTTTTCAGAGAGGTCTTCTAACAAATTGGAGAAGTTTTCTTCTAGTTTACTAGGTGTCGAATTTTGTCAAATGCTTTTACTGTATCAACTGAGATGATATGGCTTTTCCCGTTTACTCCATTTATATGGTAAGTTATGTTGATTTTCAAGTGTTAAAAGCCAACTTTTGTTCTGGAGATAAACTCACTTGATCATGATGTATTATCCTATTGCTGGATTATTTTGCTAATATTGAGAATACTGTGTCTCTATTTATGAAGGATACTGGTCTGCAATTTTCGTCTGTCGTGATTTTTTTTCAAGTGTTATCAGGTTGAATTTAGGTCTACAATTTTGTTAGTTTTTATTTGTCCTATCTGCTTTTCGTTCAGTACCTCTTGTCTTGCCTTCTATTTGACTAATCAGATATTTTTATGTATTTCATTTGCTTCTTCAATTGACATTTTACCTATGCCTTTGCAAACTTTTGTGCTTAATATCCTATTTTTTATATGTATATACACACACACATACATATATACAAATATACATATATATACATTTTAAATCCTGCAATACAATGATGTAATTTTTAGTTGCATCTTTTTAAAAGAATACATACATATATATTATAAATCCTGTAATACTATGATATAATTTTTTAGTTGTGTCTTTTTAAAAGAAATTATAAGGAAAAAAGATACAATGTAGCTTTATATTTAACTACATTTATAATTTCCATGTTATTCTTGCCGGAATCCAAGTTTCCATGTGGTATTATTTCCTTACAATCTGAAGTACTTCCTTTGACATTTCTTTTTTTGCTTTTGTTTTTTGAGACGGAGCATCACTCTTGTTGCCCAGGCTGGAGTGCAGTGGTGTAATCTTGGCTCACCACAATCTCTGCCTCCCATCCTAGGTTCAAGCGATTCTCCCACCTCAGCCTCCTGAGTAGCTGGGATTACAGGTGCATGCCACCACACCCAGTAATTTTTGTATTTTTAGTAGAGACGGGATTTCTCCATGTTGGTCAGGCTGGTCTCAAACTCCCAACCCCAGGTGATCTGCCTGCCTCAGCCTCTCAAAGCGCCGGAATTACAGGCATGAGCCACCATGCCTGGCCTCCTTTGACATTTCTTGCAAGTCCAGCTTTGCTGGAAACTTCTTCTCTGTCTCTGTTTTCCTTCATTTTTAAAAATTTTAATTGTATTTGGGCTCTGGGGTACGTGTGCACATCCTGTATCCTGCAGGATTGTTACATAGGTACATACATGCCATGGTTTGCTGTCTCAATCCCCCCCACCCCCCACCATTGCCTACATCAGGCATTTCTCCTGGTGTTACCCTCCTCATCCTGCCCGCTCCCCGTCCACCTTGCCCTATGAGTGTTGTTCCCTTCCCTTTGCCCAAGTGTTCTCATTTTTCATCACCCACCTGAGTGAAGACATTCGGTGTTTGGTTTTCTGTTCTTGTGTCAGTTTGCTGAGAATGATGGTTTCCAGATTCATCCATGTCTCTACAAAGTACATGAACTCGTCGTTTTTTTATGGCTGCATAGTATTCCATGGTGTATATGTGCCACATTTTCCCTGTCCAGTCTATCATCAATGGGCATTTGGGTTGGTTCCAGGTCTTTGCTACTGTAAACAGCACCACAGTGAACATACATGCACATGTGTCTTTATAAAAGAACGATTTATAATCCTTTGGGTATGTACCCAGTAATAGGATTGCTGGGTCAAATCGAATTTCTATTTCTAGATCCTTGAGAAATTGCCACATTGTCTTCCCTAATGGTTGAACTAATTTACACCCCCACCAATACTGTAGAAGTGTTCCTATTTCTCCACTTCCTCTCCAGCATCTGTTGTCTCCACATTTTTTAATGATTACCATTCTAACTGGCGTGAGATGGTATCTCAATGTGGTTTTGATTTGCATTTCTCTAATAACCAATAATGATGAGCATTTTTTTATATGTTTGTTGGCTGCATATTTGTCTTCTTTTGAAAACTGCCTGTTCATATCCTTTGCCCACTTTTGAATGGGTTTGTTTTTTTCTTGTAAATCTGTTTTAGTTCTTTTTAGATTCTGGATATTAGCCCTTTGTCTGATGGGTAGATTGCAAAAAATTTTTCCCATTCTGTTGTTTGCCAGCTCACTCTAATGATTGTTTCTTCTGCTGTGCAGAAACTCTTAAGTTTAATTAGATCCCTTTTGTCTATTTTGGCTTTTGTTGCCATTGCTTTTGGTGTTTTAGTCATGAAGTCCCTGCCTGTGCCTATGTCCTGAATGGTGTTGCCTAGGTTTTCTTCTAGGGTTTTTATGGTGTTAGTTCTTATGTTTAAATCTTTAATCCATCTGGAGTTAATTTTTATATAAGGTGTAAGGAAGGGGTCCAGTTTCAGCTTCCTGCATATGGCTAGCCAGTTTCCCCAACACCATTTATTAAACAGGAATCCTTTCCCCATTGCTTGTTTTTGTCAGGTTTGTCAAAGATCAGATGGTTATAGATGTGTGGCGTTGCTTCCAACGCCTCTGTTCTGTTCCATTGGTCTATATCTCTATTTTGGTACCAGTACCATGCTGTTTTGATTACTGTAGCCTTAGAGTATAGCTTAAAGTCAGGTAGCATGATGCCTCCAGCTTTATTCTTTTTGCTTAGGATTGTCTTGGCTATGTGGGCTCTCTTTTGGTTCCATATGAAGTTTAAAGTGGTTTTTTCGAGTTCTGTGAAGAAGGTCAATGATAGCTTGATGGGGATAGCATTGAATCTATACATTACTTTGGGCAGTATGGCCATTTTCACAATATTAATTCTTCCTAACCATTAGCATGAAATATTTTTCCATCTGTTTGTGTCCTCTCTTATTTCCTTGATCGGTGGTTTGTAGTTCTCATTCAAGAGTTCTTTTATATCCTTTGTTAGTTGTATTCCTAGGTATTTTATTCTCTTTGTAGCAATCGTGAATGGGAGTTGGCTCATGATTTGACTCTCTGTTTTTCTGTTATTGGTGTATAGGAATGTTTGTGATTTCTGCTCATTGATTTTGAATCCTGAGACCTTGCTGAAGTTGCTTATCAGCTTACAGAGGTTTTGGGCTGAGCCAATGGGGTCTTCTAAATATATGATCATGTCGTCTGCAAATAGGGACAATTTGACTTCGTCCTTTCCTAATTGAATGCCCTTTATTTATTTTTCTTGCCTAATTGCTCCAGCTAGAACTTCCAATACTATATTGAATAAGAGTGGTGAGAGAGGGCATCCTTGTCTAGTGCCAGTTTTTAAAGGGAATGCTTCTAGTTTTTGCCCATTCAGTATAGATATTGGTTGTGGGTTTCTCGTAAATAGCTTTTATTGTTTTGAGATACATTCCATCAATACCTAGCTTATTGAGAGGTTTTAGCATAAAGGGCTGTTGAATTTTGTCAAAGGCCTTCTCTGCATCAATTGAGATAATCATGTGGTTTTTGTCTTTGGTTCTGTTTATGTGGTGAATTACATTTATAGACTTGCGTATGTTGAACCAACCTTGCATCCCCAGGATGAAGCCTACTTATTCGTGGTGGATAAGCTTTTTGATGTGCTGTTGGATTCAGTTTGCCAGTATTTTATTGAAGTTTTTTCCATCAATGTTCATCACGGATATTGGCCTGTAGTTTTCTTTTTCAGTTGTGTCTCTGCTATATTTTTGGTATCAGGATGATGTTGGTCTCATAGAAAGAGTTAGGATTACCTCTTTTTGTATTGTTTGGAATAGTTTCAACAGGAATGGTACCAGCTCCTCTTTGTATGTCTGGTAGAATTCAACTGTGAACCTGTCTGGACCTGGACTTTTTTTGGTTGGTAGGCTATTAATTGCTGCCTCGACTTCAGGCCTTGTTATTGTTCTGTTCAGGTTTCAACTTCTTGTTGGCTTAGTCTTGGGAGTGTGCAAGTGTCCAGGAATTTATCCATTTCTTCCAGATTTACTGGTTTATGTGCATTGAGTTGTAGTAATGTCTGATGGTAGTTTGTATTTCCAAGGAATCAGTGGTGATCTCCCCTTTATCATTTTTTATTGCTTCTATTCAATTCTTCTCTCTTCTTTTTTATTCATCTAGCTAGCAGTCTGTCTGTTTTGTTGATCTTTTCAAAAAAACAGCTTCTGGATTTATTGATTTTTTGAAGGATTTTTTTGTGTCTCTATCTCCTTCAGTTCTGCTCTGATCTTAGTTATTTCTTGTCTTCTGCTAGCTTTTGAGTTTTTTTAATCTTCCTCCTCTAGCTCTTTCAATTTTGATGATAGGGTGTCGATTTTAGATCTTTCCTTGTTTATCATGTGGGCATTTATTGCTATAAATTTCCCTCTAGACACTGCTTTAACTGTGTCCCATAGGATCTGGTACGTTGTGTCTTCATTCTCGCTGGTTTCAAAGAACATTTTTATTTCTGCCTTCATTTCATTGTTTATCTATTCATCATTCAGGATCAAGTTGTTCAGTTTCCATGTGATTATGCAGTTTTGAGTGTTTTTCTTAATCCTGAGTTCTAATTTGATTTTACTGTGGTCTGAGAGACTGTTATGATTTCCCTTCTTTTTCATTTGCTGAGGAGTGATTTATTTCCAATTATGTGGTCAATTTTGGAGTAAGTGCAATGTGGTGCTGAGAAGAATGTATATTCTGTGAATTTGGGGTGGAGTGTCCTGTAAATGTCTATTAGGTCTGCTTGGTCCAAATCTGCATTCAAGTCCTGGATATCCTTGTTGACTTTCTGTCTCATTGATCTGTCCAGTATTGTCAGTGGAGTGTTAAAGTCTCCCACTATTACTGTGCAGGAGTCTATGTCTCTTTGTAGGTCATTAAGAACTTGCTTTATGTATCTGGGTGCTCCCGCATTGGGTGCATATATGTTTAGGATAGTTAGCTCTTCTTGTTGTATTGATCCTTTTGCCATTATGTAATGCCCTTCTTTGTCTCTTTTGATCTTTGTTGGTTTAAAGTCCATTTTATCAGAGACTAGGATTGCTACCCCTGCTTTTTTTTGCTCTCCATTTGCTTGGTAAATCTTGTTCCATCCCTTTATTTTGAGTCTATGTGAGTCTTTGGATGTCAGATGGGTCTCCTGAATACAGCACACTAATGGGTCTTGACCTTTTATCCAGTTTGCCAGTCTGTATCTTTTGATTGGGGCATTTAGGCCATTTACATCCAATGTTAATATTGTTGTGTTTGAATTTGATCTTGCCATTTTGTTACCGGCTGGTTGTTTTGCCCATTAGTTGATGTGGTGTCTTCATTGCATCATTGTTCTTTACCATTTGGTACGTTTTTGAGTGGCTGGTACTGGTTGCTCCATTCCCTGTTTAGTACTTCCTTCAGAAGCTCTTGTAAGGCAGGTCTTGTAGCAATGAAATCTCTCAGCAATTGCTTGTCCATAAAGGATCTTATTTCTCCTTCACTTTTGAAGCTTAATTTGATCGGATATGAAATTCTGGGTTGTAAGTTCTTTTCTTTAAGGATGTTGACTATTGGCCTCCACTCCCTTCTAGCTTGTAGGGTTTCTGCCGAGACATCCACTGTGAGTCTGATGGTCTTTCCTTTGTGGGTGACTCAACCTTTCTCTCTGGCTGCCCTTAGGATTTTTTCCTTCATTTCAACCCTTGTGAATCTGACAATTATGTGCTTTGGGGCTGCTCTTCTTGAGGAATATCTTTGTGGTGTTCTCTGTATTTCCTGGATTTGAATGTTGGCCTGCATTGTTAGGTTGGGAAAGTTCTCTTGGATAATATCTTGAAGAGTGTTTTCCAACTTGGATTGATCCTCCCCATCACATTCAGGTATGCTGGTTAAGCATAGATTGGGTCTTTTCACATAATCCCATAGTTCTTGAAGGCTTTGTTCATTTTTTTTTTCACTTCTTTCTCTAATCTTGCCTTTTCATTTTATTTCGTTGATTTGATCTTCCATCTCTGATATCCTTTCTTCTGCCTGATCAATACAGCTGTTGAAACTTGTGTATGCTTCATGAAGTTCTCATGCTGTATTTTTCAGCTCCATCAAGTCATTTATGTTCTTCTCTAAGCTGTTTATTCTCATTAGCATTTCGTCAAACCTTTCTTCAAAGTTCTTAGTTTCTTTGCATTGAGTTTGAACATGGTCTTTTAACTCAGAGAAGTTTGTTACCCAATTCTGAAGGCTACTTCTGTCAATTCGTCAAATTTATTCTTTTTTCTTCCCTTGATGGTGAGTTGTGATCCCTGGGAAAGAGGTGTTCTGGTCTTTGATGGTTTCATCCTTTTTGTGCTGTTTTTTTCTTCCCATCTTCATGTATTTATCTCCCTTTGATCTTTGAACTTGGTGATTTCAGGAGCCCTCTCTGAGTGGACTTTTTTTCTGTTGAGTTTGGAGGTATATCTTTTTTGGCCTGTAGAAGGCAACACTGGGCTCTCTCAGGTTCAGTCAGGTTGTTGGGTGGGTGGTCCTTCCCTGGAGTTTGTTTGCAGGTGAGATTGGCCCCACCTTCCCAATGGCGTCTCTCCCAGACCTGGTTGGGGTCAAACTGGTGTATTTGCTGCCAAATTTTGCTGTCTAGCAAGGGCTTCAGTTTGAGTTCTGTGGAGGTGGGGCCTGCCAGGCCTTATGGTCTGTTTCCTGGCTTTCAACTGTGCCTCCCTCTGTGTGATGGTCTGTCCCACTAGCGTTAGTCCAAACTTCTGCCCCGGTCCATGCGATAACTTGCTGCGCTGGGTCGGAGCCGCTGCTCAGATTTGCATGGACAACCCACGGTGCCCCACAGTCTGCCAGGGCTCTCGTGGACTGTGGGTTGTAGGAGGGATGAGGTAAGCACAGGATTCAAATCGGAGCACCAAGAGGGTGAAGTCCCCCCACTGACCCTCCAAGCCGGCTGCACATTTCAGGTGGGGACACCCCCAGCTTGATTCACCCCCTGTGGCTTTTTCCCTGGACTATCAGTCTACTTTTTCTTCAGTGCTCTATCAATTCCACCGAAACGAACCTAGCACCTCATTTGGAATCATAAAGTCCTCCAGCCCTCTGTGTCTCATTCGCTGGGAGCTGCAGTCCAGTGTTGTCTTCTCATGGCCATCTTGGCGCCCTCCCCTCTATTTTCCTTCATTTTTGAGGATATTTTCACTTGATATGGAAGTCTGAGGTATTTTTAATGAAGCATTTTCATGATTATCTCCAATATCAAACTTCATTGTTCCCTTGTATTTACTTGTCTCTTTCTGGTTACATTCAAGGCATTCTGCATATTCAGTTTCCAGAATTTTGACTATACTTGCCTGGGTGTGTGGTGTTTTTTTTTTGTTTTTTTTTTTTTCAATGACAGTTTTTATTTTTTGCTATCCAATTCTTTTGTTTGTTTAGAATTTTTTTTAATTTATTTATTTAACTTTAGATACATACTATATCTGGCATTTCTCCCCATGTTATCCCTCCCCACCCACCCCTCCCTCCCCACTTACCCTTCCCTCCCCACACCCCTGCTGTCTCTTCCCTACTCCCGCAACTATCCCCAGTGCGTGATGCTCCTCTCCCTGAGTCCATGTGTTCTCATTGTTCAACACCCACCTATGAGTGAGAACATGTGGTGCTTGGCTTTCTGTTCTTGTGTCAGTTTACTGAGAACGATGGTTTCCAGATTCAAACAAGTCCCTACCAAGGACATGAACTCATCATTTTTTATGGCTGCGTAGTATTCCATGGTATATGTGTGCCACATTTTCCCTGTCCAGTCTATCATCAATGGGCATTTGGGTTGGTTCCAGGTCTTTGCCATTGTACTCAGGGCTGCAGTGAACATATGTGTGCATGTGTCTTTATAGTATTGCTATTGTACACAGGGCTGCAATGAATATACGTGTGCATGTGTCTTTATAGTAGAACAATTTATAGTTCTTTGGGTATATGTCCAGTAATGGGATTGCTGGGTCAAATGGAATTTCTATTTCTAGATCCTTGAGAAATCGCCACACTCTTCCACAGTGGTTGAACTAATTTACACTCCCACCAACTGTGTAAGAGTGTTCCTTTTTCACCACATCCTCTCCAGCATCTGTTGTCTCCAGATTTTTTAATGATCGCCATTCTAACTGGCACGAGATGATATCTCAATATGGTTTTGATTTGCATTTCTCTAATGATCAGTGGTGATGAGCATTTTTTCATATGTTTGTTGGCCTCATATATGTCTCCTTTTGAAAAGTGTTCATATCCTTCACCCACTTTTGAATGAGGTTCTTTCTTTCTTGTATATCTGTTTTAGTTCTTTGTAGATTCTGGTTATTAGCCCTTATATGTGTAGATTGCAAAAATTTTTTCCCATTCTGTGGGTTGCTGATTCACTCTAATGAGGGTTTCTTTTGCTGTACAGAAGCTCTGAATTTTAATTAGATCCCATTTGTCTATCTTGGCTTTTACTGCCATTGCTTCTGGTGTTTTAGTCATGAAGTCCTTGCCTATGCCTATGTCCTGGTTGGTTTTGCCTACGTTTTCTTCTAGGGTTTTTATGGTGTTAGGTTTTATGTTTAAATCTTTAATCTATCTGGAGTTAATTTTAGTGTAAGGTCACAGGTAAGGGTCCAGTTTCTGCTTTCTGCACATTGCTAGCCAGTTTTCCCAACATCATTTATTAAACATGGAGTCCTTTCCCCATTGCTTGTTTTTGCCAGGTTTGTCAAAGATCAGATGGTTGTAGATGTATAGTGTGTCTTCTGGAGCCTCTGTTCTGTTCCATTGGTCTATGTCTCTGTTTTGGTACCAGCACCATGTCGTTTTGATTACTGTAGCCTTGTAGTATAGTTTGAAGTCCAGCAGTGTGATGCCTCCAGCTTTGTTCTTTTTGCTTAGGACTGTCTTGGGTATGTGGGCTCTCTTGTGATTCCATATGAAGTTTAAAGTGGTTTTTTTCCAGTTCTATGAAGAAGGTCATTGGTAGCTTGTTGGGGATAGCATTGAATCTATAGATTACTGTGGGCAGTATGGCTATTTTCACGATATTAATTCTTCCTAACCATGAGCATGGAATGTTCTTCCATCTGTTTGTGTCCTCTCTTATTTCATTGAGCAATGGTTTGTAGTTCTTGAAGAGGTCCTTTACATCCTTTAGTTGTATTCCTAGGTATTTTATTCTTTTTGTAGCAATTGTGAATGGTAGTTCACTCTTGCTTTGGCTCTCTGTTCGTCTATTATGGGTGTATAGGAATGCTTGTGATTTTTACACATTGATTTTGTATCCTGAGACTTTGCTGAAGTTGCTTATCAGTTTGAGAAGATTTTGGGCTGAGACGATAGGGTCTTCTAGATATACAATCATGTCATCTGCAAATAAAGACAGTTTGACTTCCTCCTTTCCTAATTGAATACACTTTAATTTTTTCTTCTTACCTGATTGCTCTGGCCAGAACTTCCAATACTATATTGAATAGGAGTGGTGAGAGCGGACATCCTTGTCTAGTGCCTGATTTCAAAGGGAATTCTTCCAGCTTTTGCCCATTCAGTATGATATTGGCTGTAAGTTTGTCATATATAGTGTTTATCATTTTATGATACATTCTGTCAATAACTAGTTTATTGAGAGTTTTTAGCATGAAGGGTTGTTGAATTTTGTTGAAGGCCTTCTCTACATGTATTGAGATAATCATGTAGTTTTTGTCTTTGGTTCCATTTATGTGATGGATTACATTTATAGATTTGCATATGTTTAACCGGCCTTGCATCCCCAGGATGAAGCCTACCTGATGGTGATGGATAAGCTTCTTGATGTGCTGTTGCAATCTGTTTGCCAGTATTTTGTTGAAGATTTTTGCATCGATGTTCATCATGGATATTGGACTTAAGATTTCTTTTTTAGTTGAGTCTCTGCCTGGTTTTTGGTATCAGGATGATGTTGGTATCATAAAATGAGTTCGGGAGGATTCCCTCCTTTTGTATTGTTTGATACAGTTTCAGAAGGAATGGAACCAGCTCCTCTTTGTATGTCTCATAGAATTCAGCTGTGAACCCGTCTGTACCTCAGCTTTTTTTGGTTGGTAGGCTATTGATTGCTGCCTCCACTTCAGCCCTTGTTATTGGTCTATTCAGGGTTTCAACTTCCTCCTAGTTTAGTCTTGGTAGAGTACAAGTGTCTAGGCATTTATCCATTTCTTCCTGGTTTACTGGTTTATGTGCATAGAGCTGATTGTAGTAATCTCTGATGGTAGTTTGTATTTCTGTGGGATCAGTGGTGATATCCCCTTTATCGTTTTTTATTGCATCTATTTGATTCTTCTCCTTTTTCTTTTTTATTAATCTGGCTAGCGGTCTATTTTGTTCATCTTTTCAAAAAACCAGCTCCTGGATTTATTGATTTTTTGAAGGGTTTTTTTTTGTGTCTCTATCTCCTTCAGATCCACTCTGATCTTAGTTATTTCTTGTCTTCTGCTAGCTTTTGAGTTTTTTTAATCTTCCTCCTCTAGCTCTTTCAATTTTGATGATAGGGTGTCAATTTTAGATCTTTCCTTGTTTATCATGTGGGCATTTATTGCTATAAATTTCCCTCTCGACACTGCTTTAAAGGTGTCCCAGAGATTCTGGTAAGTTGTGTCTTCATTCTGATTGTTTTCAACAAACATCTTTATTGCTGTCTTCATTTCATTGTTTATGCAGTCGACACTCAAAAGCAAGTTGTTCAGTTTCTAAGTGGTTGTGCGGGTTTGAGTGTGTTTCTTAATCCTGAGTTCTAGTCTGATTGTGCTGTGGTCTGATAGACTGTTATAGTTTCCGTTTTTTTGCATTTGCTGAGGAGTGATTTGCTTCCGATGATGTGGTCAATTTTAGAGTAAGTGCAATGTGATGCTAGAAAAATGTATATTCTGTGGATTTGGAGTGGAGTGTTCTGTATATGTCTATTAGATCTACTTGGTCCAGCTCTGCATTCAAGTCCTGGATATCTGTTAATTTTCTGTCTCGTTGATCTAATATTGACAATGGAGTGTTGAAGTCTCCCACTATTATTGTGTGGGAGTCTAAATCTCGTTTTAGGTCGTTAAGAACTTGCTTTATGTATCTGGGTGCTCCTGTGTTGGGTGCATATATATTTAGGATAGTTGGCTCTTCTTGAATTGATCCTTTTACCATTATGTAGTGTCCTTCTTTGTCTCTTTTGATCTTTGTTGGTTTGAATTCCATTTTATCAGAGACTAGCATTGCAACCCCTGCTTTTTTTGTTGTTCTCCATTTGTTTGGTAAATCTTCTTCCATCCCTTTGAGTCTATATGTGTCTTTGTTTGTGAGATGGGTTTCTGGAATACAGCACACTGATGGGTTCTGACTTTTTATCCAGTTTGTCAGTCTGTGTCTTTTGATTGGGGGGTTTAGGCCGCTTACATTCAATGTTACTATTGTTATGTGTGAATTTGATCTTGCTATTTTGTTACTGGCTGGTTTTCCTTCCCATTAGTTGACTCATTTTCTTCATTGCATTTTTGGTCTTTGCCCACTGGTTTGCTTTTGCAGTGACTGGTACTTATTTCTTTCTGTGCTTAGTGTTTCTTTCAGGAGCTCTTGTAGGGCAGGTCAGGTGGTGACAGAATCTCTCAGCAGTTGCTTGTCCGTAAAGGATTTTATTTCTCCTTCACTTACGAAGCTTAGTTTGGCTGGGTATGAGATTCTGGGTTGAAAGTTCTTTTCTTTAAGGATGTTGAATATTGGCCCCCACTCTCTTCTGTCTTGCAGGGTTTCTGCCAAGAGATCTGCTGTGAGTCTGATGGGCTTCCCTTTGTGGGTGACCTGACCTTTCTCTCTGGCTGCCCTTAGCATTTTTTCCTTCATTTCAACCCTGGTGAATCTGACAATTATGTGCCTTGGGGTTGCTCTTCTTGAGGAATATCTTTGTGGAGTTCTCTGTATTTCTTGAATTTGAAATTTGGACTGCCTTGCTAGGCTTGGGACATTCTCATGGATAGTATCATGGAGCATGTTTTCCAGCTTGGATTCATTCTCCCCATCAGATTCAGGTACACCGATCAAGCGTAGGTTAGGTCTTTTCACATAATCCCACATTTCTTGGAGGCTTTGTTCATTTCTTTTCACTCTTTTTTCTCTTGTCTTGCCTTCTCTCTTTATTCTTATTTTGCTTGATCAATTCGGCTATTAAAACTTGTGTTTGCTTCATGTAGTTCTAGTGCTGTGTTTTCAACTCCATCAAGTCGTTTATGTTCTTCTCTAAGCTGGTTATTCTAGTTAGCATTTCGTCTAATCTTTTTTCAAGGTTTTTAGTTTCTTTGCATTGAGTCAGAACGCGTTCCTTTAGCTCAGAAGAATTTGTTATAATCCACCTTCTGAAGCCTGTTTCTGTCAATTCGTCGCACTCCTTCTCAGTCATGATGTGATCCTGTGTTATTGAGGAGTTGTGATCCCTTGAAGAAGAGGTGTTCTGGTCTTTAATGGTTTCATCTTTTTTGCGCTGGTTTTATCCCATCTTTGTGGGTTTACCTGGCTGTGTTGTCAGGGAGCCACTTGATGAGGTCCCTAGTCTGCCTGTGGAGGCGCTACTGGTTTTCTAGGGACTCCTTCAGGTTACTAGGGAAGCTTCCTCTGTCTTTTTTGTTTATACTGGGAGATTAGGCCAGCCTCTTCCACTGACCTGTAGGCGCTACTGGGTTGTCAAGAATGCCGTCCCGTTGCTACATAGGCTTCCTGTTTTTTGTTAAAACATGTAGTCTAGTCCCACCCCTCTAATGGTGGGTTGTGCCCTTCCTCCACTGGGCTGGCTTCATTCAGGGTTCAGCTCAGACTGTGGCACTGGCTGCGCAACCCGCTAGAGTCAGAGCTTCAGCCCTCTGGGGTTTGTGGGGGAGGGTAGGGACCCGCCCAGCAGCACCCAGCTGTCTCCCACTTTCAGCTTCCTCTCTATCCAGTCATGGGATAGGGGCCCGCCCAGCTGCTACCACTTATAGCTCCCTCTCTCTCCAGGGGGAGGGGGCAATAGCTCAGCCTGCAGGTTCTCCTGGCCGCCTTTTGGGCTTATGCGTCTTTTTAGATCTGTATGCCAATCTGGGACACCGTCCCGATTACTCAATCCTGAGCTTGTAATTCCCAGCACTTGACTGGCAAAGATCCCCTGTTCTGTGTATTGCTGAGGCTTTGGGGGAAGCGCTGTATCTGGACTGGAGTTCCAGAGGGGGAGCCTCCAACAAGCCGGTCAGATGCACTTTCTGGCTGAAGCAGCACCCCTCCCCACCTCAGTCTGCCAAGTGGGCTTTGCTCACTGTCTGACCAGACCCGTTGAAATGCACCTGGTACGTTGGTTGGAGCTAGGAGATCTCTGGATTTCTGCGTCTCTCTCACTGACTGTTGTGCACTGGAGTTGTATCTATTGAGCCATCTTGGATCCTGGATGTGGTTTTTAATTTTTTTTTACCTTGGAATTTTCTAGAGTTCTTGAATCTGTATGTTTGTATTTTTCCCTCAATTGGGACATTTTGAGCCATGATTTATCTTCTCATTTGGAACTCCAGTTACATCTATTTGAGCACTTGATTTCCATAGGTCACTAAAGTTCTTTCCTCTTTTTCCTCTGTTCATATTGGATAATTAATTTTGATCTATAGTCTAGTTCATTGACCTTTCTTCTACTTTTTTTTTGGGGGGGATGGGGTTTCAGTCTCTTGCCGGGGCCAGGGTGCAGTGCCACGATCATCATTCACTGCAGCCTCAAACTCATGGGATGAAATGCCTCAACCTTCCAAGAAGCTAGGACTACAGGCATGTGCCACCATGCCCAACTTTTTTTAATTTTTATTTTGTAGAGATGGGGGGTCTCGCTATTTTGCCCAAGCTGGTCTTTAACTCCTGGACTCAAGCAATCCTCCTACCTCAGCCCTCGCACAGTGTTGGGATTACAGGTATGAGCCACCATTCCTAGCCTTCTAAAAAAAATTATTTCAGATTTTGTCCCAAGTTTATAACTATTATCTATGGGAAGATTAAATTACAATTGAAATCTTGGATTTTTAAAAAACATCCACAGAATCTCTACAAACACTATGATGGCATTAAATAATGCTTCATAGAAAACGTCAAGTAACCAGACCATGGTACGTCATAGCTCCTTGCAGATATGTCTTCACTGACTTGTGATTATGTACTATACTTCAAAAACGTCATTATGGCCTGGTGCAGAGCCTCTGCCTATAGTCCCAGCTATTCAGGAAGCTGAGGCATGAAGGTCACTTGAGCCCAGGAGTTCAGGGCTCTCAGACACCATGATCATGCCTATGAATTGCCATGTGGTGCACCAGCCTGCGCAATGTTAACAAGACCCTATCTTCCAAAAAAAAAAAAAAAAGTCACAATAAGAATCCTTATGCAGTGAATTACTGGTTGAAACTGTTGTTCACTGGCTTTTAGACAAATATAACTGTTCAATTTAAGGAAAATTTTCTCTAAATTGCTGAGCACTTTGCATTCATTCTTCCCAGTGAAGTGACTGTTATCAGCATCCTTTTCTCATACATAACAAAGGCTCAAGAGCTTACCCACACAATTTTAGTCAGCTGGCCAGGCTAGTACTGAAACTTGATGCTGATTACAGACCGGAGATTTCTAACTTGAATATAATGTTTCCTGTTGCACATTCCAGAAACGGGCAAAAAAAAAAAAAAAAAAAATCCTTTTTAGTATGTTTGGCTTTATTACTAAATGCCAGGCATTACTTGAAACCCTCTGGAGGCATGTGTTTTGTTTGCCCTTTCTAGATACAATGCTCCTGAGAAGACAGCATTTTCCCAAGAAGGCTATTTCCTCCCCTGGTGGATTTAAGAGATGGTCCTTTCTGGATACAAAGAATTGAAACAATGGTGACCTCTCCAAGTTGGAACTTTCCGCTTCTGTACAGTGGCAAAACAATGACGTGTAACCTTGCTGTTTATTGTACTTTGTATATTTCCTCTTCAAAGTCTTGCATACTGTGTCCTCTGCACTGTTAATAGTAACCTATGACATAATTGTAAATATTCAGCTTTTTGATAACTTTTGTATTTTGAAATACCTCCTTTAAAATAAAATTGTTGACTAGATATTTGTGACGTTTTCCTGTATCTGGAGACATAAAAAGAGATAAAGGAAGGTAGTTCTGAAGGACATTGTCAAGTGTGGGCAATACAGATGTGAACAGTATAAAAAGCTTGAGTTTATACAAATCATGGCTATTAAGCAGAATCAGAGAAGGAAAACATCAAAAATTAGGAAAACCAATCAAGTAAAGAATGAACAAAACTATAAGCTTTTATCTGCCAAGCCATTCTACTGCATACAACAGAATTCCCATCCCAAAATTAAGTTATTATTTGATTTCCCCTGAAAACAAGCATTATTTGGAATCTTCGAGGCTGTGCAAAGGTTTCTTCCCCATATCACACATACAACACACACCATTCGAACATACACTCTCTCTCCAAGGGAGTCTGTACTTTTCCCATATCAGTATATGCTTCCTTGCCATCCAAGGCCAGATACCAAAGTCTGAGCAGCTAACAGAAATGAGTCAGGGAGTCAACTGTGAATGAATCTGATGATAGGATTTTACAGTTATATCCCCAGCAACCTGAGCATAACAGTGATAGGCAGAAGCCTAAGCTAGGACCCAAGGCGCCAGTAACATATAGCATCCAAGTATCTCACCTGCATGATGCCTCCAACTTTATGACCTGTCTTTCGCTCCCAGTGGCCGGCTGGAGAACAGGCCGGAGGCCTTGGCCTTACTAAGTGGTACAAAGTTAGTTATCTTAAAACCTACCCACAGTCCCCTGCTTCCTCTAATAAGCCTATAGGCATATGGTAAGGTTGTAGGAATAAGAACCACAGCACCTGGCATTGTGAGAGTGGGCGCATTCTATTCCGGGAGTTACAGGCCTTAGACTTCTACCAGTAAGCACACTCATACTGGAGCTTGTTTCGGAAGCTACTCATCCTAGTACAAATCATAATCTACCCCGCAATAAATTTAAGAGATCACATCGGGCCGGGCGCGGTGGCTCAAGCCTGTAATCCCAGCACTTTGGGAGGCCGAGGCGGGTGGATCACGAGGTCAAGAGATCGAGACCATCCTGGTCAACATGGTGAAACCCCGTCTCTACTAAAAATACAAAAAATTAGCTGGGCATGGTGGTGTGTGCCTGTAATCCCAGGTACTCAGGAGGCTGAGGCAGGAGAATTGCCTGAACCCAGGAGGCGGAGGTTGCGGTGAGCCAAGGTGGCGCCATTGCACTCCAGCCTGGGTAACAAGAGCGAAACTCCGTCTCA
>NW_022436945.1:28617157-28629996 GCF_009761245.1 Sapajus apella
CAAAAAAAAAAAAAAAAAAAGAGATCAAATCATGGTGCTATGGAACTACCAACATTTAAGATGAAGGATAAAGCTGACTGGTTTGTAAGTAACAAAATGGCCAAGACTCGACGGATCTCAGGAAGAGCAAGTATACAGTTTTATGCTGCAGAGATGGCATGTGGCATCAAGTTGCTCCAAAAGGCCACATCATTGGTGGCTCCAATGAAGGCTCAACCCCCATTGAGATTCACATCCAAACTGCTGCAGAACCACCAACTCCCTCCTACCATGAGTCTCAGTCATTCACCTCACGGTCATGAGGGCTTCAAAGAGGAATCAAACAGACCTATGCTGCCATCCTCATATAATAAAGGGCATATTTACAATTTTTAATTCTAAAAGAAATGCTATTTATTTTACACACATATCATCCCAATCTTGTGCTTAAAACATTTAAAAACAAAATCACAATGACCAATTGAAGGATACTATGCAGCATTCTGCTGCATGGAGATTCAAGTCCCCTTCCTGGGGCTACAGAAGAACTAGGGAGAAGTGACCTGCATATCCAAAAGGAACAAAAATGGAAGAACATGAATAGGAAAGCCAGCCTCAACATAGTGGTGAGAAAACCTTTCCTGAAGCAGAAGAGTTTCAAGACAGAATTTAACAAAGACAGGGTTATGACTCAGCAGGCAAGGGCTTAAGGCAATGTTTTATTTCCATAATGAGTTAATCTCCTTAAAGGACATTTTTTCACACTGGTAAATACAGTTTAAATGTCTCAAGAACTTTGTCTCATCACCCCAACAAGACTACCAGCTCCTTAAAAGCAGGGAATATGATCCTTATTTTACATTCATTTTAGTATATACCTCACAGAGGCAGCACAGACCTCTGAGCAATTACTGACAAGATTAAAAAACAGCTAGACATCTAAATTCCAGGGCAGGTGCACAGCCTCAGCGCCACTCAACACATACAGTTATAGGAATAACCCCAACTTCCAACAGGGTTCGTGGAAGCCATTGCAGGACAGGACCAGATTTCCTATTGGCAAAGTGAACAAAAAACCAGTGTTCATTTTGTCCTCCACCATAGTGAACTTAATAGCCTGACCCAACCTGGTTCCTACTGGTTTGAACCTGATGGGTTGAGACTCCAGCAGGATAAGAATGTCTGAGAATCTTCTGCAGCCTCCCACGCTGCAAAGCCCCATAACAGACCTCTCCGTGAAATCCTATTCACAGCAGAGACGTAGTCAGCACACACAGAGGGAGTGAGCTGGGAATCTGAGTTCTGACTCCTCAACTGCCAATGTTATGTTTCACACAACAGGTTAGTAAGGAATACAGTGAGCTTTTTGATCCAATCATTTGCAAATTAATAAGTAATATACCAACAGAATATTTTGCTATACAAGATGGGAATCTTAAAAAGAATTTATACATATATGATGTGGAACATTATTATTCCTGATTTATACTTTGAAAGATATCTGATAATGCACAAAGAATACCCAGTTCTAGGTGGTGACTGTTTTGTATAATCATTTATTTACAAAATTTCACCACATAATAGGAACTACCTTTAAAAAAAAAAATGAGCATTGGTCCTATAAAGGCCATTAGGATAAATTCTTAAGCCTACAAAAGATGCCTTAGTATTACTGTTCCCAGGCTCATTATTAACTAAAATCTGACCCCAAAGTCCAGGTGTAGTTTCTAGTTCCAATTCTACAGTCATTCAGAAGCATGTCTAACTAGATTGACAGGGGACAGTGGAGGACCAGGCAGTCCTATCAACCTCTATAAGAGGTGTACATGAGCCTACTGCTCATACCCTTCTAGCTGTACCACCCTTTATTGATAATGGGACACCAGATCATCCCATTATGCTAAAACATGGTTGCTCTGGGAAAAAACAAGGCTTTCTCTAGACCAGCTGGACTGGTCAGGAGGGAGAGTAAAAAGTGGCTGTTGTTAGTGAAAAATGATTTCATTTCTTCGAACTTTTTCCTTTTCCTTTTCTGGACTCCTTATCTTTTTCTGGTTTTGAAGGCTTTGAAGATTTTGTCTTTTTCTGTTGGGGGAGGGAGAAGATAACAAAATAGTTAATAGCTGTGTTTATGAGTAAACAAAATAAGTTCATCTCTACAACAAATCTAATCTTTACCTGCAACTTAATTAAAAAAGAAGAGAGGCTGCAAACATTGAGATCTTGAATGACTGCTACCGTGATGCACTTACTTTCAAACAACAACTGCACTACTTATAGCCTTTAAAAGCTGGCAGTAAAAACTGAGAGGGCATTTAGAATTTAGAACTAAGATTCGTTCCCCATGTAAGGCAGCTTCTTGATTTGAAACAGAGGTATACTTAAGACAAAATAAGCAAGAGAAAATTTACAAATAGGGTAAAGTTTACATGAAGAATTTCCTCTTCTTTCGGTTTCAGATTAGAGGTGTAAACACAGTCATTTTGTGAAAGGGGAAGAGAGACAGACGGACCAGAGAGTCTAAATGAGAGCCACGGTGGAGAAGCCCACTATTCCTTTTCCTGCATATAGAAAACAGAAATGAAGGGCAAGAAGCACCCACAGTCAGCAAAGGAGAGAGGAGGATCGGAAGAGATTCCTTGGCTCAGCCAGCTATAAACAGCAGGCTGATACTACAATTGATTTGCATCTTTCCTAGCAAAAGACAGGAATGTTTTGCTCTGAGAAACTTCTACAAAGCAGTTTAGTGGCTATCGCAAAACATAAACAGCAGAAGAAACTTTTGTTAAAAACCTTTTTCTTGAAACCATGCACCAATGGCCAGATCAATAAAAATGGTACGTTTTCTAACGAAACATATGGCCATCAGTATCATGGCCTGTTTTGTTGTTTGGCTCTTCGACTACTATAAGAAACTGTTTATAAAAATGAAATCTATACCATCTCCACCTTGAACCATGGTGAACAAAAAAACATTATTTTCAATTTACTCTATGTGCTGAAAAGCCCCTATTATTCACCAGGCAAGGAAAGACTATCTACTTTGAGGTCCTCCTGTCTGTGGCTTAAAATACTACCTTGATCATGGCATCAGTCTCTATAGCATCTTGGTCTTTCTCATCAGATTGAGAGTCATCTTCATTTAGCTCTTCATTGTATTCTGAATCCAGGGATGGGCTTGTGCTATGTCTAGATGCCTTTATAGCTTGAAGTGAATATGGAGTAAGGTGGGCTTCCTTATTGTAAGTTCTTGTGAAGGCTGCTTTCACCTATATGAAAGGAGTAGAGGGAGTTTTAAAAAATCTAAGTGCCAAACAATTCTTTTAAACTCTGAAAGTCTAAAGAGACCCTGGAAGCCCCTTGCAACTGTTTGCAAAATATTTATGCATATTTATGTATATTATGCATATACATGTAAATCTAAGCATGTGCATTTTTCTATGGATAAGTTCCATATTTTTCATAGCATTCTTAATAGAGCCCATGACAAAAAAGAGTGAAGGCCGAGCACGGTGGCTCACGCCTCTCCATGAGAATCTTGAACCTGGGAGGCGGAGGTTGCAATGAGCTGAGATCATGCCACTGCACTCCAGCCTGGGTGATAGAGTGAGATTCTGTCTTAAAGAAAAAAAAAAGTTATTTGGGAACTTCAGACAAACAAAAGTTACTTCAAGTCATTATGTTTACCTATTCAGCATTCTCCACATTTCTACAAAGCAGTGAGCAAAGCTAATCAGTGAATCAGTAAATCAAAAAGGGGCTCGGCTGAGCTGGGCACAGTGGCTCACACCTATAATCCCAGCACTTTGGAAGGCCAAGGCAGATCACATGAGGCCAGGAGTTCAAGACCAGCATGGTCAACATGGTGAAACCCCAACTCTACTAAAACTAAAAAAATTAGCTGAGCATGGTGGCATGCAACTATAATCCCAACTACTTGGGAGGCTGAGGCATGAGAATTGCTTCAACCCCAGAGGTGGAGGTTGCAGTGAGCCAAGATTGCACCACTGAACTTCAGCCTGGGCAACAGAGTGAGACTGTCTCAAAAAAAGTGGTGTGTTGCGGGGGGAAGTGGGGGAGGGGTGGTCATGATAAGGTACAAGTTGGCCTTTAATTTCCACAGAATACATGAGTTACCTTTTCCATAATAATAGCAGTTACTTCAAAATACTCAGTAACTTGAAAGCCTTAATCTCAAGCTTCTAAACATAGTTCCTGAATTAGTCCATGAATTCTAACAATGGATGTCTGCTGTGAGAATTTACTGATAAAGTCGGGTAAAAATTCTGAAGAGGGCAAACTAGACACAGAGAAGACACAGAGAATATGTCTTCTAAAACACATTTGTTACACAGGTATAAGAGTAGGGTATTGGATGTTACATATTCCTAATGCATCACTTTAGTTTTTTGTGCTCATTATAAGAAAAGTAGGGATATATTATTACAGAGAAGATTACCCAACTGGAAAAAATACTGAATCCACAGATTAGGTAGACTAAAAAAGAAAATGCACAAAAATCCTCAGCCAGTAAACACATTTTATTTTTACAATCCATTATCACCAGAGCTCATAGCTCACTTAATTCCCTAGGCTCATCCTCCCACCCTTTATAAAGAAGATGTTTATATTTGCTCCTCAAATTTCACTTCTTGCTTTTTCACTGAGCATAAAGCAATGATAGAAATACAAATTGTAAAATCCAGAAGTCTACTCTTAATACTGCATTCAAATAGTATTTTTGGAAAATACAGGAAAAAAGAAGCAACAAGCATTTAAGGGGAAAAATAAGTAAATCTTTTTTAAAGCATCTAAAACACCTCTGAAGTACTGTTAGTACAAACCTGGTAATTACAAAATGATGGAGAACCACTAAGTGATACTATTTACCTTGGGATCCAGCTTTGAAAAGGGACTAGGTTTGCCACCCCAGCTGCTGATTTCCATGATATTCTCAAAGTCTTCTTTCATCAAATAATATGTGTCCATAAGTGCAACAACATCCTGTATTCCATCTACTCCCTGTGAGGTCAGAGGCTGCACAAGTGCATCCCTCAGATGTGACAGGTAATCCATGTTTACCGTCCTTTTGCTGGAGTAAGTTCTGAAACCACAACAAAAGAGACATAGTCAACAGCAAACTATCAAGTCAAGTCATACTGTGCATATCAGCACCGAGTTAATTCAGGCAGAGTCCAACCCAATTTCAACATTGATGAATGGAATGTCTACTATTTGACAGCCAGCTGGTGTAGGGAAAGCCCAGCACCACAGCATGAGAGTAATGGATACACATCAATGTGCCCAACGGAAGTTTTCCATTTACCTATATAGTGATTAAAAAAAACAAATGTGGGTTCTACTTCTACCCTACTCTTAAGGCCCAGGCAACAGAGTGTTTGTGTTCATAAATGTTACTCATTCTAAGTTCCAAAATATTAAAAACATCAATATAAGACAATGAAATAAATTCCCTATCTCAAATGTGTGAATGTGTGTAACACATTTTGGTCTCTGATTATAAGATACAAAATTATATATGAATGCTTCCCTCACATTTCCTAATATTGTTACTCTGAAATCTTTAGTTCTAGAGCTGGCTTTTCCCCAATTTTAAGAAAACTGCAGCGAGTGTTCCCACAAAATCAAAAAGTGATCCACACTGGCCAGAGGAAGGTTTAGGGAAACAGTCTCGTGTGAGAACTAAAATGTTATCATAAAATGACTCTTTCTCTCTTAAATGTTGTCACTTCTTAAAAACAGAAAACTGAAGAAAACAATATTTGAAATGCCACCATCCTAAATCTTTCCAACCCAGCTGCCTCTATCTTCAAACCAGGCAATTACATGTATACATATTTTATGTATTTTTTTTTTTTTTTTGAGACAAAGTCTCACTCTGATTGCCCAGGCTGGAGTGCAGTGGTACAATCTCAGTTCACTTCAACCTCCGCCTCCTGGGTTCAGGCAATTCTCCTGGGAATCAGCCTTCCAAGTAGCTGGCATTACAGTCACCCGCCACCATGCCCAGCTATTTTTGTGTGTGTATTTTTAGTAGAAACAGGGTTTCACTATGTTGGCCAGGCTGGTCTCGAACTCCTCACATCACGTGATCCACCCGCCTTGGCCTCCCAAAGTGCTGGCATTATAGGCATGAGCCGTCATGCCCAGTCTATATACATATTTTAAACAAGTGACCTCAAAAGCTGTTGTTATCAGAACCAGCATCAGAATGAGAAAGAAATGCTTTTTCACAAACTATGGGTTCTGCTCCTGCCTTCAAGGAACTGAGTATGTGAACCACAAGAAGCCACAGCTTTTCTCCTTATCAGAAATCTAGACTCTTGCCCTTGCAGCTATTTTATTACCTAGACAAAGAGGTTTTAAAACTCTTAATTTCATCGAATTCCTCTAGATTTAGTCTTCCATAATTAAGCACATTAGTACTTAAAGAGAGGTAGTGTGAGGTCCTAAGCCACAGTACCCCAAAAAGTCATGAAACCATTTCCAAAATTGTTCTCCTACAATGTTTTCTAATATCATCATCTTCTAGTAGACTCACAGAGTATTAAATCTAGAAAAGTCAAAGATGCCATCTAATGTACCTAAACCAAGGGCTCTTAACCTCAGGAATCTGTAATTCCCCTAAAAGGGGATATTTTCTTTGTGGATCTGTGCATTGTCAGGGGGAAAAAAATCAAAGCATTCATATTCTCAAAGGCATCTATGACTCCAGAAAACATTAAAACCAATAATTAAATCACACCTCCATTTTTTTAAAGAAGAAAAACTGAGAACTACAAAAGTTCAATGACTTGATCAGGGCTAAAAAGTTAAGTAAGAAGGTCTTAATTTACTTTAAAAATTGTGGGTTCACTATAAATGTCCTTGCTGATAATAATGACCTATACTGCTAGTGGACAAAGCCTCAGTTCCTACCCACAAAAATGTTCAGTCTAATGAGGGAAGGGGACAGACATACAGAAGAATACATGGGTAGTAAAAAAGACTCATGCCATAGGTTAGAAAGAGAACAAGAAAACGCAGTAGAATTTTACAGGAACAGAAAACAGGAACTAGCTCAGTTCAGCTCTAACCAAAACTTAAAATTGGAATGAAGGATTAAATATTAATATTCCCTCCAGGGAGCAGATGGCAAATCAAGATCACTTAAGTAGTTCATGGCTAAAAATGAATCCAGAGGCGGGGTGCGGTGGCTCACACCTATAATCCCAGCACTTTGGGGGCTGAGGCAGGGAGATCACTTGGGGTGAGGAGTTCGAGACAAGCCTAGACGACATGATGAAACCCCATATCTACCAAAAAATACAAAAATTAGCTGGGTGTGGTGGCGGGCACCTATAATCCCAGCTACTTGGGGGGTTAAGGTGGGTGAATCACTTGAACCCGGAGGTGGAGACTGCGGTGAGCAGATATCCAAACACTTCATTCCAGCCTGGTTGACAGAGTGAGATCCTGCCTTTAAAAAAAAAAAAAAAAAGTTTCATTTTGTTAGAAAATAAAAAGCTCGGCCGGGTGCGGTGGTTCACGCCTGTAATCCTTGCACTTTGGGAGACCGAAAAGGGTGGATCACCTGAGGTCAGGAGTTCAAGACCAGCCTGGCCATCAGGGTGAAACCCCATCTTTTAAAAAAAAAAAAACAACGACAAAGTTCACCTTGTTAAAAAAAATTTTTTTTAATCCATGAAATGTACTTAATATTTATGTGTATGCACATTTTCCAAAATTCCAAACTTAAACAAAATTGTACCAAATATTTTTTAACTTCCTTAAACTTTTCCAAGCACATTCATTTTTTTTTTTACGAAGCTTTTTTTTTAATTCTTACATTTACATTCACTCATTACTAATTTGAAGTTAATAAAGCTATTAAGTTTAAGTCAATTATATTTGGAGTACATTAAATGTCATATAGGTTGAAGAGGAGTTTCAATAGAATAAAGTTATTTTTAAAGATCTAGCCTAACTTAGCGTAACATTCACCAGAGTGAATCAACAATCTGACCTTCACATTAGTGATTCACAAGCACATTCGTTTTCAATGACCTGAGCAACCTCCTCCTATTACATGCTAACCTGTATTTCCTATCACAAATGACTATGTCAGTTTATTACTAGAAGAATCAGTAAAAAAATAGTTCATTTCAGCCAGGTACAGTGGCTCATGCCTGTAATTCCAGCACTTTGGTAGGCCAAGGCAGGAGGATCACAAGGTCAGGAGATCAAGACCATCCTGGCCAACATGGTAGAACCTAAAAAAAATACTAAAAATACAAAAATTAGCTGGGCGTGGTGGCCTGTGCCTGTAATCCCAGTTACTCGAGAGGCTGAGGCAGGAGAATCACTTGAACCAGGGAGTCGGAGATTGTAGTGAGCCAAGATTGCGCCACTGCACTCCAGCCTGGCGACAGAGCGAGACTCCGTTTCAAAAAAAAAAGAAGTTCATTTCTTTAAACAGTTCATTTTCTTTCCTATTAATTATTCAGAAGCTGTTCCCACTAGTAATAGGCATAATGACAGTAACAATAAATAACAGTGCTACCTAAGACTTATACAGTCTTGAAAATTTTAAATTATGGCATCTACTATTTTATTCTCCAAAGTATCCTTTTAAGTGGTAAAACAAATGTTATACTGATTACAGATGATAAAACTCAGGTCCATAAAATATAAGGAACTTATCCAAGATCATTCATCTAGCTCGCAATAAAATAAAAGCTAAAGCACAATCTTTTGACTCATATGAGCGTTATTAAAGGCCAAATACACCAAATCAATAAAGTACCAGAAACAGAGTCATCCCACCTACCTGAGACTCATATGCAAGGCCAGGTCCTGAACAATGCGATCGTGTTTACCTGTAGATGAATGCTTCCCCAGCCAGCTTGGGAAGGTGGGAAACTGGGTCATGTACCCCCTCATCAACTCTCCAGGAAGAACACTGGCATAAATGGCCTGAAAAAAATCAATTGCAATCCAGAATTTATGTTCGGTACAAAGTTACTTCCTTAGCGGTCATTGGCTTCTAAACGGTCTATGGAAAATAAAGCAACACTATCCCAAATACCTACTGACAGGGCAGTCAGACAACTCTGATCCGCTAGTACAGGAAACTTCTCCCAGAGAAAGCAACAGATTGTGGTACACACCTTGATCCAACATGTTACGGCCCCCAGGGAGATCATCTTCCCAACTCAGCCTCCTCAAGCAACTAATTTCAACATACCAGTTACCTCACCGATGCCAACGTCACAGCAAAGAATTAGCTTAAGAGGGATATAATGGTCTTTAACATAAATGATTGGCCGCATAGGTAGATTAAAGCATGGAAAGACTAATGATTACAGTCAAGTAATCTGGCAAGTCAACTGGCACTTGAGAAAAGTTTTTTTAAAATGTATCTTTAGATGTCTTCTATGTCCACGGTCTCACTTTCTTAAAGGCTGGAATTATAGTCTACATAAATTTTGTATACTACTTTATTCTAGTAATTCCCTCACAAGCACTTTTTCATATTAGATAATCTTTACAAATAGTTTTAAAGGCTATAAATACTACTGCAAGAGGATTCATAATCATTCTCCTATTACTAGACATGGAGATTTTCTCTAATTTTTTGCTATCAGAACTAACCCTTTAGGAAGTATTTTTGTACTTAAGCTTTTCCTGTGTTAAAACATTATGCCTTTAAGGTACAATTATTAAGGAAACAGAACTAAACACATAAAATAGAAAAGAAAAGATTCTGAGCCAGGTGCAGTGTGGCTCATGCCAGTAACCCCAGTACTTTGGGAGATGGGCAAACAGCTTGCATCCAGGAGTTCAAGACCAGCCTGGCCAACACGGCGAAACCCCATCTCTACAAAAAATACAAAAATTAGCTGGCATGGTGGCACACACCTATAGAGCCAGCTACTTGTGGGGCTGAAGCAGGAGGATCACTTGAGCCCAGGAGGTCAAGGCTGCAGTGAGCCATGATCACATCATTGCACTCTAGCCTGGGTAACAGAGTGAGACCTTGTCTTTTAAAAAAAAAAAAAAAAAAAAAATTCTATCTCCAGAATAAAATTTTGTTTCTTATTTTCAAGCAATGTGTGGGTAGAATTAAGAGAAGCATTAGGCCTTCCAGAAGTGTCTTATTTTATTACTCAGGGCAATAATTCTGTATAACTATACAAAAGAACAAATAATGCTCTTAATTACAAATGTCTACCAAATTCTGAGTTAAAGATCTCAACCTAAATATAGTACCCAATATAAAACTACCTTTTAGCAAGGAAGAAGAAAATCCTAATTAATACATCAGAGACATGACTGCTGGCCTGCCCTAGCTGCACTGCTTCTAGGAGCCGCTACTAAGTGACCACCTAGGACGGCCAAAAATATCCAAAAAGAAAAAAACAAGGATTCTTAAAACACAGCAAATGAAACTTTTAATTCAAATCTTACAAGCAAAATCTAATATTCCTATTTCTATGTGTCCATTTACATTAAAAGTTTTTTGAAATACAGAAAAATAAGCCCAAATTAAGAAACAGACAACAGTTACCACAGAGTATTGTAATCTTTAACAGACTGTATTTTTGCCACAAGAGCCATGCCATTTATCTGGTATTTAAAATAACTACAGGATTAGTCAGGCATGGTGGCAGGTACCCGTAGTCCCAGCTACTCTAGAGGCTGAGGCAGGAGAATCTCTTGAACCCAGGAGGCAGAGGCTGCAGTGAGCTGAGATCACACCACTGCACTCCAGCCTGGGTGACAGAGAGAAACTCGATCTCAAAAATAAAATAAGTACAGGAGCTAAAAGCTACTGAGTTCTCTTTTCAGGAAAGCAGAGCCTGCACTTTAGGGAGAACCCTCCGCTCACCTGCGTAGGCAGAAGACTCCAGTTTTGCTTACTCCGAATCTGGCTGTCCACTAAGTCACCATCGCATATGCTGTCTGCTGCTCGGCTTAAAAGCATCAAGTGCTTTTTCATGTCACCCCTGCAGGAAAGAACCTGTCTGGATTATCCCACTCTTCACACCCCAAGTCCCTCCTTCACAAGTATTTAGCCTTCACACTGCTGGGAGGATACTAAGCATGCCTCTCACCAGCTCTGGATACTCACCCTGCAGCTACAGGCTTCACATGAATGTAGTTTTCCTGGACAAAGAGGGGTGCTATTGAATAATCATGAAAAAAGAGATCTGATTTGTCCACAAGTGACATGTGAGCAGTCTCCTCTCCAGCTGCAAACACTTTCCGGGCAACATCAAATGGGCCCTGAAAAAAGGGAGGGACACACCCAATAAAATGGCCAAAATTGAAAATACTAACATCACCAAATGCTAACAAGGGTATGGAACAAGAAGAACTCCATTCATTGCTGGTGGGAATGCAAAACTGTACCATTTGGTAGTTTCTTACAACATTAAACATATTCTTACCATATGATCCAGCAACCATGTTTCCTGGTATTCACCCAAATGAATTAAGAACTATGTTCACACAAAAACCTGCACACGGGTGTTTATAAGCAGCTTTATTTATAATTACCAAAAGTTGGGAGCAACCAAGATGTCCTTTCAGTAGGTAAATGAACAATTAAACTGTGGTACATTCAGACAATGTAATATTATTCAACAATGAAAAGAAGTGAGCTATCAAGTCATGAAAAAACATGGGAAAGGGGGTGGGCACAGTAGGTCACCCGGTAATCCCAGCACTCTGGGAGGCCAAAGTGGGCAGATCACTTGAGGTCAAGAGTTCCAGACCAGCCTGCCCAACTAAGTAAAACCCCATCTGTACTAAAAATAAAAAATTGGCCAGGTGTGGTGGCTGGTGCCTGTAATCCCAGCTACTCGGGAGGCTGAGGTAAGAGAGTCACATGAACCTGGGAGGCGGAGGCTACAGCGAGCCAAGATCACACCACTGTACTGCAGCCTGGGTGACAGAGACTCGGACTCAAAAAAAAAAAATAAAATAAAGACATGGAAGAACCTTATATGCTATTACTAAGTGAAAGAAGCCAATTGAAAAAGTCCACATGCTACATGATTCCAACTATACCACATTCTGGAAAAGGCAAAATTATGGACACAGTAGGATTAGTGGTTGCCAGGGGTTGTAGAGAGGAAGGGAGGAAAAGAAGAATGAATAGGTAGAGCACAGAGGATTTTCAGGACAGTGAAACATGTATACAATGGTGGATACATGTCATTATATTTGTCAAAACCATACAATACACAACACCAAGAGGGAATGCTAATGGATACGATGAACTCTGGGTGATAACGAGGTATCAATGTAGATCCATTGATTATAACAGATATAGCACTCTGGTGGGGGATGTTGGTGGTGGGAGAGGCTGTGTGTGAGGGGGACATGAAGTACGTGAGAACTCTCTGTACCTTCCACTCAATTTTGTGTGAGCCTAAACTGCTCTAAAAAAATAAAGCGTAGGCCAGGCACGGTGTCTTACACCTGTAATCCCAGCACTTTGGGAAGCCTAGGCAGGTGGATCGCAAGGTCAGGAGTTTAAGACCATCCTGGCCAACATGGTGAAACCCGTCTGTACTAAAAATACAAAAATAAGCTGGGTATGGTAGCGCGTTCCTGTAATCCCAGCTACTCAGGAGGCTGAAGCAGGAGAATTGCTTGAACCAGGATCCAGGAGGTGGAGGTTGCAGTGAGCTGAAATTACGCCACTGCACTCCAACCTGGACTACAGAAGGAGACTCTGTTAGAAGGGAGGGTAGGGTAGGGTAGGGAGGAAGGGTGGGTGGGGGAGGGAAGGGATGGGGGGAGGGAAGGAAGGAAGGAAGGAAGGAAGGAAGGAAGGAAGGAAGGAAGGA
>NW_022436945.1:28630006-28632069 GCF_009761245.1 Sapajus apella
GGAAGGAAGGAAGGAAGGAAGGAAGGAAGGAAGGAAGGAAGGAAGGAAGGAAGGAAGGAGGGAAGGAGGGAAGGAGGGAAGGAGGGAAGGAGGGAAGGAGGGAAGGAGGGAAGGAGGGAAGGAAGGAAGGAGGGAGGGAAGGAGGGAAGGAAGGAAGGAGAGAAGGAGGGAAGGAGGGAGGGAGGGAGGAAGGGAGGGAGGGAAGGAGGGAGGGAGGGTATAGGCCAGAGGTGGTGGCTCACACCTGTAATCCAGCACTTTGGGGGCCACAGCAGGAGAATTGCTTGAGGCCAGGAATTCAAGACCAGTCAGGAAAACATTGCGAGAACTTGTCTCTACCAAAAATTTTAAAAATTTAAATAAATAAAAAAGTGTATTAGCTTTTTTAGAATTTGTTTAATCATTGCTCTAATGATAAATTCTGATTAGCAACTAGGTAAAATACAACACAGAGGTAACTGATACAGACCTCTAGTTTCAGAGAGGCTATTAAACTAAACCATTTGACATGGATTATTCTGAACAGTGCAAAACCATTCCAAGCATTTGAAAGCCAAACATAAGGAACTCTGGAAAAGCCCATTTTATAACTGTTGAAGCATGAGTATAATTTAAAATGTATCCCTTTCTCAAAATTTATAATAGACATTGACAATCTTTGAGAAAAAATTCATTTGAATTAGAAACACTTTTAGCAACTGTCTGTACTTCTTACTATAAATATACCTGGATTCCACAGGCATATCAAGAAACTGTATTAACTATTTCTATCCAGCTACCTAGAGAACAAGAAGTGTTTTGGCTTGGGAAAGTAACTAAGACATGGAAATTTATTTTACCATTTTGATATCCTTTTTGGCCCTGTGAGAATCAGCCTTGGCCTGGTCATAGGTTAGTGCTTTACTTCGTGCACACCACATACTCAGATTATGTAAAACCTAGAAGAATCACAAGTAAGATAATGTCAAGATAGGAAAATCCCATTGTTCCCCATCCCTACAACGTTGAAAGCATTAATTAAAAATAATCAGCAACTGTTACATGATATATATTTAATTTACCTGTCTGATATCTTGATTGGCTCCCAAAATTATTTCATTCATAGCTGGAGGGGGAATCTTTAAACCTTCTTTAAATGCAATAGACATCATAGCACCCTGAGATCGACAAGGGAAGAAGCTTCAGTGATTTTTTTTAACTCATATAATCAGATATTAAAATATTTATCAAGGTACTTTTAAAAATTGACCCTTAAATAAATAGACTAATGTGATGGAAAAAAATTTCAATCATCATACCTTAATCTGTTCAACCCGAGGTCTTTGAAAACGAAGATCAAAACAATAATGAACCAGAGAACGAATCTTGGGATGATTTCTATCATTGCACATACAAATAATGGGAATTTTAGTATGTTTTATCAGGCCAATTAATTCCTGAAAGGCAAGTTTGCAACACAAAAATAATTATTTAAAAAATGACAAATACCACACAAGGTATTTTAGGTTCTAAAAATCTCCTCAGCAACATGCCTTAACTGCTATAAATAGGAGAATGACAATGTTTTAAGAATCTAAATATCAATAATGAAACTGCAAAAATACACCACTAGGATTACCTGAATTCCTCCCCTATCCTCATTGCCTGCCATGCCATCTACTTCGTCCATGATGAGAGCATGTTTCGTGCTTACTGAAGAGGCTGCTCCATCTGACCCAGGTTGAGGAGCAACCGGATGAGACAAAAACAAAATAACAATTGTTCAAAAACTGCTTCTCTGTAGAAAGTTAGATAAAACATATTAAACTTCAAACACTACAAGAATATGCAGCATTAGACTAGAGTGTTGTTAAAGAAAAAAAAAAAAAAAGAATACACAGTGAAGAGAAACTCTCCCTGCCACCCCTTCCACTGCAGACCCCAATTCCCTTCCCAGAGGCAAACAATAGTCTCTTATATGTCCCTAAACAGATATTCTACACATAAGTGAATAAAAATATACAACTGAGTTTTGTCTTTTTTTTTTTTTTTTTTTTTTTTTTTTTAGAGGGGTTTTTTTTTTT
>NW_022436945.1:28632169-28665723 GCF_009761245.1 Sapajus apella
TTGTTGCCCAAGCTGGAGTGCAATGGCATGCTCTCAGCCCACTGCAACCTCTGCCTCCCGGGTTCAAGCGATTCTCTTGCCTCAGTCTCCAGAGTAGCTGAGATTACAGGTGTGCACCACCACACCCAGCTAGTTTTTGTATTTTTAGTGGAGACAGGTTTTCACCATGCTGGCCAGGCTAGTCTCGGAACTCCTGACCTCAGGTAATCTGCCCGCCTTGGCCTCCCAAAGTGCTGGGATTACAGGCATGAGCCACCAGGCCTGGCCAGTTTCGTCATTTTTATATATTTTGGTAATTTCATACTTTATCTGTAGATATGGGACACATCATTTTTTAAGGCAATTTAATATTCCATTCTATACTTGTATCACACTTAATCACTATCTATTAATGAAATACATAGGATGCTTCCAGGCTTTTTTCTATTATATCATACTAAATAGCTATCCTTATCTATACGGCATATATATGCCACTTTGCACATATAAAAGCATAACAAATGCTAAATTCCTGGGCTAGAGGGTATACGTAATTTGAGAAATATTGCCGGACTACTCTCCAGAGTTGTCAATTTACCCTCCCACTTGCCGTGTCTAAGAGTGACATTTCCTGAGCAAATTATTTTGCACAATGTGAAGGCACCAAGAGTTCAGGTGACAAAACAACACACTATCGGCTCTAAATAGGCCCTGTGTGGTCCTTCATTTGAGTATCTTATTTTCCATGAACTCAGCTACAACCTGAAACACAGTGGGCATTTGCACACCGTCTTCTCTTCTACTACTTTTGCCTGCAATAACGTCTTCCACCTCCAAATGGTTTTCTTTCTCATTCTTCAAGGTCTTTCCAAACAATTACCACCCCTTTACTCAATGCCCCAAACATAATTATTACTTCATCTGCTGGCCTTAATACCTTACTCATCTTCTTCTGATGGTGAAAAATTGCAAGAGGAAAGCAAAAAATAAAAAATAAATACCTTACTCATCACACTGTATTACATAGTTTTTTTTATTTTCTTTCTCTCTTTACAGGATTCACCTGTGAATCCTCTAAAACCATATAAACAACAAATAAATATGTGCATGTACACATTTTTATCATATTCTCAAAAGCCTCTAAGACCCATGAAAGGGTAAGATACTACCCCATAAAAGTGACATCTGAGGACTTTATTATTCTCTTGTTAGCCCCAGAATTTAATAGGTTGCTTGGCACACAACCTGTGTTCAATACTGGTTACTGAACATTGAAATGAACATATTTTTCTTACATAACAACAACAGCAGTTCAAAAAGCCACATACTTGAATAAAAGCCTTTGATGCTGGTATTGTTCAGTGACTCAGCAACAATTGCCTTCAAACTGTTCTTACTTCGGGTGTCACTTGCATTCAGTTCCACGTAGCTGTATCCCAACTCCTAATCAAAATATTGGAAACCACTGATGGCACAATACAAATTAACTACACCAGCCCCACCGAAAGGCCAGTTAAGAAAGAAAGGGGGTACAAAAATCACATAAAAAACTATAGGTAAAAATTTAAAGTATGATACTAACAGACAATGAGATTAACTATAGTATGCCTTACAATATTAGAAATTTTTAGAATATCATATACATACATAAAACATACACATATAAACACAAATAAGTTTGGTCTTTAAACTTCAGCTGAAATTGCTAATCTGGAAGAGTATATTTGAACAAACAATTTTAGTAAATTTACTTCTTAAAGTCCTCAAAAAAGAATTAAATATAATCATCCCCAAGAATTCAATATCAGACACAGAGTTAATTTATTCTAAGATATGGGCCAGATGCAGTGGCTCACACCAGTAATCCCAGCACTTTTGGGAAGCTGAAGCGGGTAGATCACTTGAGGTCAGGAGTTCGAGACCAGCCTGGCCAACATGGTGAAACACCAACTCGACTAAAAATACAAAAACTTAGCTGGGCATGGTGGCACATGCCTGTAGTCTCAGCTACTCGGGAGGTTGAGGCACAAGAATCACTTGAACCCAGGAGGCAGAGGTTGCAGTGAGCCGAGTTCATGCCATTGCACTCCAGCCTGGGTGGCAGAGCGAAACTGTGTCTCAAAACAGAAGTTAAAAATGAAGATACTAAAAACTAATCCACTCTAAGATAATTTATAAAGTTAAATCATTCTTTGTCAAGCTATCCCAATAAACAATTTTTCTCTGAAATCAGGAAAATGTAAATTATTCTGATTCATTTCCCAAAACTGATCAGCTTATGTCTTAACTCAATTCCTAAAAAACATAATAATAATAAAGGGAGAAAAAGAGTTGTGTTCGCAACTGTAGGGGCTAGGGAAAAAAATATTGTTTTGCTTTTTTGTTGTTTATAAATACAGTGAAAACAGACAAAATTTGTATTTAAATTTTATGCACAGATGCATACAACAAAGACCAAAAGAAACCACAAGCTTATGCAGCAAATGACTGAAATCCAGCAATAAATTTCTAACTCTTATTTCATCATTCTGATACCAACACATGAGCTCTGATCTGCTCTAGTGCCTACACAAGTCAAGTTCTCCCACTGTCTACAGGGAGTCAGCCACAATAGAGACAACAGGAATGAAGGCAGGATCACACAGCACTGAAGAGCAGAACCCTGAGTCGGGTTACCTGGGTGCAAACTGGGCCTCCACCCTCCTCCCTAAGCCTATTTCATTTGACACGTGTGGATGATGGCAGTGCAGATCATTATTGAATACATCGAATTATTACAAGGGCATTAAGATATTTGCATCTTTCAGAGTCTAGAATACATGATTTGTTATCCATAATGCACCCGTGTGCTTAGCACATTGCCTCACTCATAGGTATTACCTATTATTATAATTACCAATATTTTAAAAGGATAAAAATGACAAACATCACCAGAACCAACATAGTTTATATATAGACACCACACACACGCACACACGTGGGCACACGCTTTTATCTGCTAGCCATGACCACTCAAGGTTATCAGTCCAACCACACTGTGACAAAGCACCCACCTGACACACCAGGGAAGCTGTGGTGGTTTTGCCAACACCTGGAGGGCCTGACAGCAACACTGCTTTAAAACTAGAGCCATCATCTTTGCCGGCGAATTTACCAAACTTTGGTGCTGGAAAAAAAGAAGTTCCAGAGTGTTAACCTGTATTGCCTAACAGAAATTCAGGCATGGCAGGAATAGTTGTGCCTAAACTTCGCATAGAGAGCAGACCTCCAGTTTAGTTTTACATTTGCAGAATATTTTCTACAAAGCATAAACAAGTTTCCAGAGCCTTCAGTGACATTCTAATTCCTACCTCACCCCCACCCAAAATAAAAAACTAAAACTAACTGATTTTAAAGCTCTTGATTTGAAATAATAATTGTATGAGTTTCCTTTCCTATGAACGCACAGGCCAAGGAGTAGGCTGCCTGGGCTCGATCCCAACTCCATCCATCCTCATGCCACCTCTCGCCAGCCATGGGTACTTTAGAAGTCACTTAGCCCGTCTCTGCCTGCCTCCTTCCTTGTGAGACGAGCAGAACAACAGTAAAGTTGCTGGTAAGGATACTGTGAGGACGGAATGGCTGAGCACAGAGCCAGTGCATGCTTTGATAAATGTACGCGTAGCAGCTACATGGTCACAAGAAGAAAAAAATGACTTGAAGATGCTGTGTCTGCAACTATCTTGTGACAATCAACACTAGAGCCCTCTCCCTCCCCTCACCACAAGAGCGCCTGGCATATACGTCACACTCAATTCATACTCAATAACTGACAGAGACAATGGTTAAAGCATGGAGACAGGGACTAGAGTTTACCTGAAGCTTTAAAAAAGTCTTCTCAGCCAGGTGCAGTGGCTCACATCTGTAATCTTAGCACTTTGGGAGGCTGAGGTGGGCAGATCACGAGGTCAGGAGTTCAAGACCAGCCTGGCCAGCATGGTGAAACCCCTGTCTCTACTAAAAATATAAAAAATTAGCCAGGCATGGTGGTGCACACCTGTAATCCCAGCTACTTGGGAGGCTGAGGCACAAAAATCAGTTGAACGCAGGAGGCAGAGGTTTCAGTGAGCCGAGATCGTGCCACTGCCTCCAGACTGGGCGATAGAGCAAGATTCTGTCTCAAAAAAAAAAAATGTATTATCCAGGCACATGTTAAATGCCTGTCCCCTCTTTTAAGGCAGATTTTATGAGGTTTCAGAATGGAAAAAAAAAAACGATTTAACTTAAATTTAGTCCTGTATCATTACAATATATTATCTGTTATAAACAAACAGGCCTCATTGGCAATGATGATTGGCACTCTAGTCATCACTGGTCTATGCTGAAAACACTACTACAACATTTGTGATCTGAAACCTCAGTTCTGAAAACACTAGATACATTAAATATATATTGTAGCTTTTCACTCTCCATGACAAATACATCATAAACAAGGAGAGAAACTACAGAAGCACAGGACTCTCAGGCCTTCTGAAGCAAATTGTGCTTGCCTCAGTTATGTATTCACGCCTTTCCTCCTCGTACCCTTGCCACTCAGAGTCTTGCTTTCACATGGCTTCAGACCTGGGGATATGTACTCTTTCCCACCCAACACCCACCCCTCCCTTCGCCTAGCTACCTCCTACTTGGGTTCCAAGTCTGAGCTTAGCCATCCCTTCCTCCAGGATGGGAGCACACACACCCTGGCCCTGACCACACATCTTCATCCTCGCAGCACCCTGGACTTACCCCTATAGCAGTACTTGGCACAATATATTTTAATGGCTGGTTCAGATATGCCTCCCCAACTGCCTGTGAGCTCCTGAGAGGGGCTGTTTTGTTCACAACACCACCAGCAGGGTCTAGTACTGCACCTGGGTTCAGATCAAGCTCTTAATAAATGCTTGCTGACAGATGAATGAACCATTAGATTTTCTCATATATGTGCCACTGAGCAATCACATGTTGAAATACATACACACAAATATGAATGAGGTTGTAAAATCACCGTGTTTTTTATCTTCGGAAGAACTCTTGTGCCAGTTTCGGAGCCAGCGTAGGAGTTTGTTGGCACAGCTCTGGTCACCTTGCTGTCCAATTATGGTCTTGAGCGAGGTTGGCTTATATTTATCCACCCAGAGCAAATTTTCCATTTTGTTTTCACTGCTGCCATCAGCTGAATTTCTAGCCTTGCCGTCACCACTTGTCTCCTCGGCCACCTGCTCCTTGGAATCCAGGCCTCCCCAAAACACGTCTGTTTCCTCTTTTATTGTCTTTGCCGAACTGTCCCTTCTGGAAGTCAACTTGCTCTTTTTAGATTCTGATTCCTTTTTAGATGGACTAATTTTCCTTTTTCCTTGTGCATTTTTTTGGGGAGTTCTCTCCAGTTTGGACTCTTTCTTCATCTTAAAAAGTAGAAAAGTGAGAAAAAAAGAAATCTGACGAAGCATACAGATTTCTATCCTGCTAAATGTACTACAGAGAGCAATCAGAGATAATCAAGTGGGCTACTCGACTTGGGCTGCTCTCTTCACAGTAGACTTTCCTGTTTGTGGAAATCACCACCTTCTAAACTACAAAAATTAACAAACACACCAGAAAGCACCCAAATGCAATTTCTTTTTTTTTTTTTTTTTGAGACGGAGTTTCACTCATGTTACCCAGGCTGGAGTGCAATGGCGCGATCTCGGCTCACCGCAACCTCCGCCTCCTGGGTTCAGGCAATTCTCCTGCCTCAGCCTCCTGAGTAGCTGGGATTACAGGCACGCGCCACCATGCCCAGCTAATGTTTTGTATTTTTAGTAGAGACGGGGTTTCACCATGTTGACCAGGATGGTCTCGATCTCTTGACCTTGTGATCCACCCGCCTCGGCCTCCCAAAGTGCTGGGATTACAGGCTTGAGCCACCATGCCCGGCCCCAAATGCAATTTCTAAAAGTGAGAACATGTTGGTTTTTTAAAAGCAGTAAGTACTCCAATTTTAGTTTGAAAAAAAACAAGGCACAGTGTTAAGAGACTTTGTTTCAAAGTTTTCTAATTAAAAATTAATGCCTCTACAAAAACTTGTAGACAAATGTTCATAACCATATTATAGCTAAAAGATGGAAACAATCCAAATGTCCATCAACTGAAAGATAAACAAAATAGGGTGTATCTACACAATGAAACATTATTTACCCATAACAAAGAGTTAAGTACTGACACATGCCACAACCCAAGTCAACCTTGAAACCACTATACTAAGTGGAAGAAGCCAGACACAAAATGCCACATATTCAAATGTCTCTATTTACACATGAAATGTCCAGAATCCATAGAGACAAGGCAGAGCAGTGATTACCAGGGGAAGGATATGATGAGTGAATGCTGATGGGTACAGGGTTTCTTTTGGGGGTGATGAAAATGTTTTGGAATTACATAGTGCTGATGGTTGCATACTCTTGTTAGTATACTAAAAACCACTGATTTATATGCTTTATAAGGGTGGATTTTACAGTGCATAGTATCTCAATTTTTTAAAAAGTGCCTCTTTAGCAGTGGATGCTAAAATTTGTGTATGAATGTTTAAGGACAAACAGGATATTAACATAGTCTTAAAGTATCTCCCTCTCCTGTGAAGATAGTTATCAATTACAAAGGAAAAAACAGTCACTTTACTAGTGGAGAAATCCAGCATTAGTTTCAGTGGGATGCTGAATCATCTTAACCAAACAATCAAGGTTATCCTCACTAATAAGAAGACATATTGACATCCGGTACCTATGACTGGATGCACTGAGAAGGCCACAAGATCACATCTATGGTGTTCTTAGAAAAAAATGTGTAACCTCAATGTGATCATGAGGAAACATCACAATCCAAAACGAGACGCTCTACAAAGCTGACCACTACTCATTAAAGTGTCAAGGTTGTAAGAAGAAAAGGAAAGTCTAAAGAAATGTCATCAACTGGAAAAGACTAAGAAGACACAACTAAATGCAGTGTTGGACCCTGGAACAGAAGAAGGACTGGGAAAATGTAAGGTCCAAATAACATGTAGAACTTAGTTAACAATATGGCATCGATGTTAATTTCCTGATTTTTATTACTATGCTATGGTTATGTAATTGAAAACCTAGGTGGACCATCCTGCCATCTGGGTGACAGAGCTGGGGACATTAAAATCTTGGGATGCTGGCAATCCTGTGTCCTGTGTGTAAAAAAGGCTGGTATACAGTGGGAATGAATGAGGCTAACTAGGAGAAACAGAGACAGAAACTGAAAGGGTTCTAAAAGCCTTGTCGTCTGTGGATCCAGTAGTTCATAGACTAGACCCTCCCTGCCCATAGTTTAGTTATGAGCCAACATTTTTCCCTTTTTGCAAAAGCTAATACAGGCTAGGTGTCTGTACAACTTAAAAAGTCCTAATATAGTTCTAATTGAAAACAAATCTATCATGCTGATATCTATTAGCATATCCTTTAAGGAATTCTTTTTTTTTTTTTTTTTTTTTTTTTAAATGAGGTTTCACCACATTGGTCACGTTGGTCTTGAACTCCTGACCTCAGGTGATCTGCCCGCCCTGGCCTCCAAAGTGCTTAGATTACAGGCGTGAGCCACCATGCCCGGCCTTTTATTATTATTATTATTTTTTAAGGAACTCTTAAACAATAACCTTTGCATAAAGTCAACATGAGAATATGGCTGGGCACGGTGGCTCACGCCTATAATCCCAGCACTTTGGGAGGCCGGGGCAGGTGGATCATTTGAGGTCAGGAGTTCAAGACCAGCCTGGCCAACATGGTGAAACTCCATCTCTACTAAAAATATAAAAATTAGCCGGGCATGGTGGCAGGTGTCTGTAGTTCCAGCTACTCAGGAGGCTGAGGCAGAAGAATCACTTGAACCCAGGACGCAAAGGCTGAAGCAAGCCGAGATCGCACCATCGCACTCTAGCCTGGGTAACATGACATTACTAGACTCTATCTCAAAAAATTAAATAATAATATGCAAAATAAGGAAAGTGTAATAAGTAGATATATTATATGCAATATACCGTCCTCTCTTTCTCTACTCATATTCCCTGACAAAGATAAGGAAAAACAACAAAGTAGACATGTTGAAGCAGAGATGCTCAAAAGGAACTAAGGTGGTTCATTTGTGGTAGACAGGGAAGTTAATCTTTTGGCCAACAAGCCTGTATCCACCCACAACATATGTCTATGAAATTAAAAAGTTACTATACACCAACTTAAATAAATCATGTTCATTTTATACGAACCTCAGCTTCAACTGCTATTTCGTACTTGGATTTCTTGCCTGGCATAGTTCGAATCAGATTCAACAGGCCATCTTCATCAATAATTTTTGTCCCCAAGGCTGCAGCCTGTTAATTAAAAATGCAAATCATCAAAACTGCATCCTACCATTCCTTTCTGTAAAAACAAAACAAAAAAAAAAATTCTAGGGCCCATTAGTAGGTAAAAAACCACAGGTAAATTAGATAACACTGGAATTAAAAAAGAAAAACAAAAAATAGCACATTTATTGAAAAAATAACATTGAAAAGAAAAAAATAACAGGCACAATCCCTCAGAGCAGCAGGTTGGCACAGGAATTACTACTTTCATAGACTGCTTTACCTTTCCTCCCCTAGGAAGGGGCAATGCCACTAGGACCTAAGACCAGCTCTTCATACCTTCTCCCATATGTAATACATATGACAGACATTTCCCCCACCTTCTTCCCTGCTGATGGAACTCCAATGTGTCCTCCAAGTGATGAATTATGACTAATCTAAGGCAATCAGAAACGTCTTGATTCTTCCCAACCTCCCATATAGCTCTGAGTGCCCAGGTGACAGCTCTGGCCAATGAGACGTGAAATTCTGTAAGAGGTGTTTCTGGGAAAACTCTTTTCAGGCCAGTCACAGCTCTTATGACAGCTTGCCACTGTTCCCTTTTCCTGCCTTGAATAAGAACTTAAATGGCTAGAGCTGCAGCTACCTTACAACCATAAGGCAACATTCATAAGGACAAAAGCTAACACAATAAAGATGACAGAGACAGAGGAACCACATCATTGAGCTGCTGAACTATCCCAGCAATACCTCCAGAATTCTTGTGAGGAAAGTAAGCAGCTGTTTGTTTAAGCCACAGTTAATCAGGTATTCTGTTACTTACAGCTTAAACAGAATCCTACCTAACAGGCGGCTGATTCTTTCCCTAGAGCACTAATTAAAAAAAAAACCTAAGATGGTATATACAGTGGCATATATAGGAATACTTTGGACTGGAAGAAAAAGAAAACTGCATTTGTTTCCATCTTCAAAACTAAAAAAAGATTTAAACTAAATACACTAAGAAAAAGTCAAGTAAACAAGAACTATGCCTTCCAATGGAAAACCAAAATCCTGGCATCGAAGCCAATAACACTTCTGTGGAGAAGAAATAATGTGGGCAAGAAATTACTTTTCTATTTCTTTCCTTCATTTACTCTGAGTAAAGGGCAAATCACATTAAGAGCATGCCAAGGCAAGCAGGAGGTATCACGGTATTGAGAACACAGCAGTACCCACCTTGTCACTCTTGGACTGTCCACTATCACGACCCATGACAAGGTAGTTTGTTTTCTTGCTGACATTTCCTGTTACTTTCCCCCCATAACGTTCAATTAGAGACTTGGCCTCATCTCGCTCAATAGACTCCAGCACGCCTGTGATTACAAACGTGAGGCCTTCCAAGCAATTTTCAGCTCCCTAAAAACCAAAATGTTCAAGCAGAGAGGAAATTACACGGTAGCTTTCCAAAGAAACATTTGGCATCAAAACTGCAGGAAGTTGATTTTTTTCATTTGACATCATAAATAACCTTGGCATGGAAAGTTTGCTGGAAATTTACGGCAAATAGGTACCACCTGAAATCTGATCCTAAGAAATTTTGATATGGCTAACATGTAATAAACTTACAAAACAAGCAGTGAAAAACATACATCCAATACTGTTAGCAAAGCTATTAAAATTACCCATTCATACTATTTTCCATTATGCCCTCTTCATATCTAAACTACTAGTTAACTTGCATAACTGTAAATAAACAATGAAATGCAATCCATCTGCACAAACTCTTGCTTTCAGGAAACTGCTTAGTCTTGAGAACTTTCCCAGAAAGAATTTAACAGAAGCAGGTAAACTTCTATCATTTTGATGTTTCTGTTAATGTTTCCAAACAATGTACTTTAAAGTCACAATCACTTCTTATGATTTTCATGTATTTCTGATGCTTTACATTAGTGATCAGAAATGAGGTAGAATTCCCCAATTCCTGCCCACAAGAGCTAAGTAAGATCTTAACTGTAAGTTGAAGGGAGTTTTCCCCGAACTCATGGATTGTACAAGAATGAACCACTGTTGAGTTAGATGGTCTGCTGACGGACTGTGATGTGGCATATCTGAAGGCTATCAAATGCAACTTGTAATGCTTAATAAAAATCTATACTGTTTTAGGGGAAAAACGGAAGAAAAAAGGCAACTATTGCTATTATTAAAAAGGGAAAGTTTTGATTCTAAAAAGCTAAGCAAGCGTGAGCTCCTGCCCTCCTCTTTGCTCATTACTCTGTGGTAGTAAATCTAACAACCGGCTAGTAACTTAAAGGCAAGATCATATTATCTCTGGATTGGAACGATAACTCTCATAATGTATAATATAATATAAGAGACACTTGCCAAAGACAGCTGGAAGGAAAAAGACATTAAATCTTAATTGGAACTATGTATAGTTATAGATTTTTACAATGGTTCAATAAAATTATACCACCAAACAACATAAAAATTATACATGACATTCCAAGTTACTTATTACTTTTTTAATAGAAAATTGAGATTAACAAACTTAAATCAGGCTTGAAAAGAAGCAGCCAACCAAAATTCAAAGAATGCCCCCATGTAAATTCAATCCTGCACCATTCATGTGAAGACTCTTTCTTAGACAAAAAGGAATAGCTATGAATGTGCTTGGAAAGAAAAGGTCTGACTAACAACATCTCAGGTCCTTTGAAGTCCTTATGGTTCGTGGATGGAAATGATCTACTGTAACACTACAGGAACTAACCTACTTCTGAACAAACTCAAAACAACCCTGGAAAAATTGCACATGCAAGCGAACCCCTTATCCCATATCCCAAATATCTATTATCTCCCAAATTATCACCCACGATGGCTCTAATTATCTTTTTACTTATCTTAGCACCTCTAGCCTCCCTTCCAAACTCTTCTATTCTAGAACTCATCTAAGCTCTTACTCCAGGAGCAGCCAACTACCCAATATCCTCAACCTTTTCTCCAACATTCCCTCCACAGTCTTGCCTTCACTGAAACCTGGCTGTTCCCTCAGTGCACCACTTTGCCTGAAGTCCTCTCAGGCAGAACTTGTTTGGTCTCTCACACCTATGTACAGGAGGCAAGACTGGCATCTTCCTGCAGCCTCCCTAAAACCCATTAGCCCCTTAAGGCTGACTGTCCCGCTCCCTACCCCAGTCCCAACTATACCATCCTCTCCCTCTCTTTATTAGGGAAACTATTAATCTCCGTATGTAGTTACGTATACCAAGCAAACTGAAAATTAAATTTATACATACATTGTATATATATATATCCCCTCCCCTCCTGCCTTCTCAGAAATCTCATACTACAATTGATTCTCCTTCTTTTGTAGGTAAACTTTAATCTCTCCCTTTCTGGTAGGACCTATCCCATTAGCAAAAAGCATGCTTCAAATATCTCCTACCATAAACAAAATACCTCCCCCTAAATCCCACTTTCCATTCTAGCTAGAAGTCATTTCCTCTTGGTCACTATGCTCCAACTACATCATTTTTCTTTCAGTTCCTCAAACATACCACGCAAGAACCTTCCCCCTTCAGGAACATCACACATTCTGGCCCCTCTGACCAGACCACCACACCATCACAAGCCCTTCATACCTGCTGAATCCCTTCAGGTCTCCATGTAAATGTCACATTCCACATGCCCCACCCAGGACCAGTTTCCTCTGTTATACTCTCTAAGGGCATCTTGGATTTTTCCCTCATAGCACATATCCCAATTATAATTAAATTATTTCTTTACTATCTCTTTCTTTAGCCTGTAAGTGTCATGCAAGCAAAAAGCATTGGTCTTGTCAATAGTATATTCTCAAAGCCCAGCCTTTCTAGGGCTGTTATTTAAAGGGAAACTTTTCTAAGAATCAAGCAGTGATTCACAAAGTGAATAAACATCCCTAATTCATGAAGATGGTAACTGAAGCTTTTCTGTTGCTAATTTTTAATTATTAATCTTCTGCTGCTATAAGCATAGTGAATACGTACATGGACCCACAAGGCAGAGGACCCACAATGCTCTCTCAGTATTCTTACCTTCGGTATTTCTTTGGAGCCCAGAGCTTTGGGTCCTTCTCGATTTAAGTAGCTTCGATAAGCTTGGTAATTAGTGCGTTTCTTTTCAGAATCTTCAGGACTTACAGACTTTGGGAAGAGGGAAAGGAAAATGAACAAAGTCATACAAAATTCATGCAAAATTAAAAATACGTATCTAGAAATAAGCATCATTTTTATTATGTCACTTGTATGTCTGGTCATGAAATTAACAGTTGTAGCTGTACAAGTACTTCCTAACTTACAGAGAACTGACTTATGAACATCTCTGCAGCAGCCCTTCTCAAAACTTTCCACTCTCTAAAGCCACACACCTCAGGGCAGATTAGGGGAATAAGCCAAGTTGCCAGCTCCAAGTAAAGAAATGGAAAGTGTTTTTGAAATTCATCTGAATTTTAAATTTTATTCCATGATATATCCATATATCCATGTTTAACAGAAAAATACATTTTTCCCCAAGTAAACCTGATCACCTGAGAAGATATCTTGTGTTAATCCTATGACTTGCATGCCCCTAAACCAGCAGCCTGCATCCCCAGGGATATAAGCATTCCAGTCAGAGAAACTAAGGCTTCTTATAAACTCAGCTCAAAGAAGGGACAAGCTTTACTCCAAAGAGAAGACATGTTATCTATGCTGTTTAATCTCTCCCATTCTACTTCTCTCAGGGGATTTACCATGGGTATATCTCATAAAATCCTAGGGAAATTTTTCAAACTACGCATCCTGAGATCCGCCTCCAAATTTCTCTTTCATAGATATGGGTATGGCTAGAATGTTTTTATGTGAGGGAAAAAATATCCTAGATAGTTCTCATTTAAGAACCACTACAAGATGTTTATTAACTTTCCACTTCCTATTTTAATTATTTTTAACTTGTAAGCAATCCCAAATCCTTTCGAGAGTAGACAAAATAATACTTCTATATAAAGAAATGGCTTAACCAATAAAATATTTAGGCTGGTTTGGCTAAGAGGTCGAGAAGCCATAAATCTAACTCTACTTTCCAACAATGGTTCTCAAATGTTGGTGTGCATGCATATCATATGAGGAGCTTATTAAAATGAGCTGCCCATACCACATGCCCTAGGAAACTCCATATTTTTAACACGTTTCACAAGACAGTCCAGTGCATACCAACTTGGGAAAATGATTAATTTATGACACTAATTCTATGAAAAGAATTCCAAATGATTAATGGCTTATAACTTTGAAGGACACCCAATTTATGAAGTCAGAATTACTTGACCAACACCAACTAAATTTATTAAATAGACTTTATTTGCTGTTTCCAACCAACACTGCTTAAGTTCTGAGTTATTTCTATTCTAACTTTAAAAACTACAATGAGGAGTATCATTTAAAGATTTCCTCTTTCTTCATAAAAATAGACTGCCTCTGTAAATGGAACATGTTTTAGTGTGCCCAAAGAAAATCATTCATCTACCAGATAAGCATTTAATGAAGAAAAATCTGAGACCAAAAAGTTAATTGTTCCTTTAAGCGTATTTATAACGGTGATGCCCAGCTAAAATAGACAATATTCTACTTTTAATCCTAAGTGCCTAAGAGGCATGAATGAATAGCGGTTTCTCCTTATGAATCTAAAGTAGTTGCAAATTGGAGATTCAGAGACCATTCGTTTCTCAAATATATTTCCTAGCAAAACGTTTCAAAGATATTCATTATCTCATTATTTTTTCCTTTAAAAATAATTTCAGTAACTCAACACTATATACAAGAATAAAAAAGAATAAATTCAGAACTAATTGAAATAACAATCATTTTAACAATAATATCTAAGGTGGCACTTATTAGGTCCCAGGCACTGCTCTAAGTGCTTTTACATATGAAGTCAATACGTACTATTATTATTATTCCTATTTTACAAACAGCACTGAAACACAAACAGGGGAGATGACCAAACCTGCTCAGGGGCCCAGCTGTAATTTGAAACTGGCTCCAGGGCCTGCGTGGAGCCACTATGTTATACTGCCTCAGAGGACAACTTCAAGGCTGGCCCTGTCACTTACCAGGTGGATGATCTTGGAATAGTTAAACTCTTTCAGCCTATTTCCTCATCTTTAAAAGTTGAATAATAAAAATAAATACCTCACAGGGTTGTTGTGAACATTATATGAGCTACCATATGTAAAGTATTAGCACAGTATCTGACACACAATAATAAATATTGGCTTACTTAGCTATATTAATACTTTGTATCCTACAACAGCTTCTAAATAAGATCTTAAAAATATTATAATGATTTATGGTCATTAGAAATAAAACTTGAAAACAAATCCAGACTAACACATAGCCCCAAAATATATATAGCAATGCCCCTTTATCCAAGGAGGGTATGTTCCAAGACACCCCAGTAGGTGCCTGAAACCACAGACAGTACCAAACTCTATATATACTTACCAAGTACTGTTTTTTCTATCTAATATCCAAGACAGCTACCAAGTGACTAACGGGGGCAGGGGCAGAGTAGTATATCCTGCATGGATATGCTGGACAAAAAGAAGATTCATGTCCTGGGTGAGATGAAGCTGGCTGGCCAGAAATTTCATTATGTTACTCAGAAGAGTGCACAATTTAAACCTTATTGTTTATTCCTGGAATTTTCCATTTAATCTTTTCAGACCGTGATTAACCACAGGTAACTGAAATTTCAGAAGCCAAAACCATAGATAAGGGAGACTACCATACTTCCTAGAAAGTTCCTACCTCTTTCTTAGCTGGGGAACTTTTGGTTTTCTTAGGAGTTTTTGTTTCTCCTTTCAATTCAATGGCATTTTCTTTTCTTTTTGAGGCAACAGGTTCTATTTCTTTGTAAGAGCTCTCTTCTTTTTTTTTCATAATTGCCAGCTTAGAACTGGCCTTGGGAGAAGAGACTTCTCTTATTTTGTCAGTTGATGACTTGGAATGTTGCTGAGATTCTTTTGAACTTTCATATTTAGTTTGCTTCTTAGGACTGCAGCTCTTTCTTTCATCTGAAAATTGTTCTGTTTTTACTAGGAAGAAAGAAAAGATCATGATTATTGTTTCTGGAAAATGATAACCAATATCAACTTTTCTTTTTCAACTGAGTAATCTTAGCACAGAATACAGCCTGAAGGCTCAAAGTCCTAAAGTGTAAAAACCACTGTTTATAGTAAATCAATAAATAATTTACTTATAGAATTAAGATCATCTAGACTAGTAGATGATTTGCTTTCAGGACCACCAAAGTATAAGACCTACAGCCAATAAGCAGGAGAGCTGAAGATGACCTGGCCATCTATGAGTGAACTCTGAGACTGCCTCTGACATGCAAAGCTCAAAACATCTAGGTCTTCATCTTTATCTATTGAAGTCCACATATTGCACTATTCTTGGAAATTAACAAGAAGCCAGGAGCTATAATACATTTCTCATAATAATCATAAAGCAGATGAGCATTCTGTACCAGCTAGCATCCAAAGAGCTTTCAAAGTATCTAAGTTGAATGTGCTCTAATAGTCCTATGAAATAATGTCTACCTAATAATACATAATTAGTGAATAAAATATTTAAACAAGATTATCATGAATTTAATTCTATAAAGACAATGCTCCATCTTACTTTTTTTCTGCTAGTATTACCTTTATGAGGATATTTAAGTTTTTCTGCTTTACTTAAACTGGCTTGGACAGATGAAAACGTTTCTCCCTCTTCTGTGTCCTTTCGAGCCTAAACAAATTTTAAAAGTGTCAAATGTGACAAATAATAGAAAAACTATTACCATAAGATCTATTGTTAAAATCCATTAAAAGTTTAAGGGTCACCTTCCAAACTAGCAGAACACTATAATAAACTGTCATTCATTCATCCACAAAACTTCCAAGGCAAATGAGGTACGTTTTATTACTTCATGTTACAAATGAATAAACAGATGAAAAGGTATAAAAATACATCTATAAAAATTATCCCTCTTCATCCCAACCTGTAAATCTGGAATTAGAAGCCTTATTTCTGCTTCCTTTATCTCAACTCTCAAATTTTGTTAGTATTAAGCAGTTAAAAACTAAAATCTAAATTTTAGACTAAAATAAAAATAAACTAAAGCTCGAAAGGAAAATGAGAGCACTTTCTCAAAAGAGAAAAAAAAATCCATTCTCTTCAATGCTCCTTCAAAACTCCATTTTATAAAAAGGTCACAAATTAAGGTTTGTGATACAGTAACCTTTAAAGTAATTATAATTTGAGTGTCTTTAGCTGAAGTAAGGCTTTTCAAATGACAAAATCTCTACCACTCCCTACTGCCTTAATATCTGCCTGCTTAGTCTTAGCTCCTGATACATCTAGGTTTACAACTCCCTGCTTTAAAGAAAAGTAAAATCTTTCAAGGTAGTCACATATTGATACTGACAATTACTTTAATAGAATGTGATTCATCAGAAACAAACCTAACCTACTAGAGATCAACTGTTAATTTAAAAAAAAAAAATTAATGTTTTAAAAATTTCCCAAAATAAGGCTGGTGGCACACACTTGTAATCCGAGCTACTTGGGGGGCTGTGGTGAGGGGATCACTTGAGCCAAGGAAGTCAAGGCTGCAGTGAGCTGAGATGATCACACCACTGCATTCCAGACTGGGTGACAAAGTGAGACCTCTCAAAAAAAAAGAAAAAATTCCCCAAAATACACTCATTGTTATATGAGATTGTCATAACATCAATCTTAGAGTTAACTAATTAGAAATGACAAAACTGTGCTTCCTGAACAGACAGTGATTAATATTTTAGTTATTAAACTTGTGTACCAAAGGAATTTTTAGGAGCATTATTTTCTGAACAAGTACTTAACAACTCCTGTGATTAAAGAGAAAGGAAAACATAAACTGGGCGAGGCCTGTAATCCCAACACTTTGGGAGGCCAAGGTGGGAGGATCACTTGAGCCCATGAGTTCGAGGATTCAGTGTGCTATGAACATGCCAGTGTAATCCAGCCTGGGCAACAGAGTAAGATCTTGTCTCTCAAAACAAAAAAACCTAAAAGGCCAGGCATGGTAGCTCACACCTCTAATCCCAGCACTTTGGGAGGCTGAAACAGGCAGATCGCTTGAGCTCCAGAGTTCAAGACCAGCCTGGCCAACAAGACAAAACCTATCTCTGCAAAAGTATACAAAGGTAGCTGGGTGTGGTGGCACATGCCTGTAGTCTCAGCTATTCAGGAGGCTGAGGCAGGTGGATCACTTGAGCTCAGGAGGCAGAAGCTGCACTGAGCCCAGATCACACCACTGCACTGCAGCCTGGGTGGCAACGCAAGACTCTGTCTCAATTAATTAATTAATATTTAAAAAATAAGGAAAGAATATAATTCTTTGTTTTGTGATAAAGGTTCTGGTTTACTTTGACTCTATCACTCTTCTTTTAGGAAGAATAAGTTTCTCAATGAGCTTCCCCAAAAACATTTTTATAAATCAAAACAATCTGGCTTCTTTCTGGAAAAGTTATTCATGTTTTGGCTAGAGCCTAGAACACACAAGTATGAACACTGATCTGTACTGTACGTTCAGAATGCAAACAGCCCAATATTATGCCACCTTTTTGGTCTTGGGTTCTTCATCCAACATGGCTAATGTTCTGGCAAACTCTTCATCTTCATGTAACTGCCTCTCCAGCTGTAAAATGTGTCAGCAAAGTAAGTTGAGTTGCTTTTTTACTTTTTGTAAATAAAAGTTTTAAATGTCTGACTCATATATTTAGAAGAAGCTAGAAAAACAGTTTCCAGAAATCAACTATGACATTTTCCCACTGAACATTAACAGTCAAATAGCACAGGTTTGTTTCACTAAGTTGAATCAGATTTTAGAGCATACAGTTCTGGTTTCGCAGGGATGACAGATAAAGTGAGTGTATTTTTTAAATCACATTTCTTACTTATAAAACATGAGGTCTGTACTTTTTTTCTTAATGGTCCTTATGCAATACAGCTCTCTTATTTCTATTTAACTTAAACTCTGAAAGACCTCTGAAAGGAATCTCAACCTAATAAGAAAACACAATCATCTGGGGAGCACAAAAATAGTGAATCTAAGAATTTAAGAAAATTATACAGTATTTTTTTTTGCACACAATAGTAAGCTATATACAAATGTAAAATCACTTTTACTATCAAACTCCTATTTTCAATTACTAATTCAAATGCATCTGTTCTTACTTTTGAAAATTTAAGTCATCATGTCAGGAGTTCTACTACCATGCTAATGTAACACAGAGACATCCTAGTTATCTCAGTTATTTCAAAATACTTGCACTTTCAGCAAAATAGAGCTCTTCCAAAAGAGAATATGTAGCAGTGGAACATCCTTCTTGCTTACGTGATAGTCAATAAAAACCACCGTACATTATTCAAACAAAGAAAAGGACTTCAAAAATCCACTCAAACTTTTAAAAGTGAAGGGAAAAAAGAAGGGAGGAAAAACTTTTAGAGGGATAATTAGGAAAGACAACTGCATCATTAACACCTAAAAGTCCTTAATCAGATTAATTACCCAAACAAAATTCTGAAACGATGTGATAAAAATGGAAAAATAGGGGATTGTGATACAAAGTACCACACCTGGTTTGGAAAGGATTAGGTAACCCTCTGGTGTCTGGGTCAGATAAGGAGAAATCAGGTTCCTAAAAATTACTTCCTCGTTTGACCTAGGCTATCTGCGCTACCTCGAGTCATGTGGATACTTGTTTGTAGTTTATGTAATTCAGTATGATCAAATAAGATAGAAAAAGACTTTGAAAACACAAACTATAAACTACCAAAGTAATAAATTGTGAACAATCATAATATTGTTCTCTCACAATATTTATCAAGAGCCCATTGTATGCCAGACACTAAGATAAGCACTGATGTAACAATAGTTGAGTGAGACATAAATAGCCCTGGTGAGGGGACCTTACAGCCTATACTTGCTATTATAATTAAATAGCAAGTATAATAAATGATAATAGTAGCTATGACAGGGTATGGCAGAGTATATCACAGGGGTTTCTAATATAGTTGAGGTAGGTCTGGGAAAGTGACACTTAAGCTAAGCAAACTCCGTCTCAAAAAAAAAAAAAAGAGGAAGGGAGTTCCAACAGCAGGTAGCTAAGCCTGGATCCTCTGACAGATGAGCGCTCCTCCTTGAAATGCTTCATTTGGCTTCTGTAAGATATCAACCTCTCCTGATGTTCCTACTTCACTAGCCACTCTCTCCTCTCCTTAGCTGGATCATCCTCCTTTTCCTGACCTCTAAATGTTAACAGTGGCCCAGGGCTCAATCTTGAGACCTTTTTTCTTTTCTATTTGCATTCTCTCCCCATGATCTCACCCCCAGTTACACAGGTTTAAATATTACTCAAGTGCTAATTATTTCCAAAAGTCCATCTTCAGTTTAGAGTTCTCCCCTGAGCTCCAGACCTTCTACCCAACCACCTACTCTGCATTTCCATTTGGAAGTCTATTAGATATCTCAAACTTAACCTGTCCAAAAAGATTTCTCTATACCAAACCTGTTCTGCTTCCTGACATCTCACCCAGTTGTTTAGGCCACAATTGATTTTTTTTTTTTTTTTTTCCCAGAGACAAGGTATTATTCTGTCACCCAGGCTGGCGTGTAGTGGCATAATCACAGCTCACTGCAGCCTGAACCTCCCAGGCTCAAGCAATCCTCCTACCTCTACCTCCCAAGTAGCTGAAACCACAAGCGTGCACCACCATGCCCAGCTAATTTTTGCATTTTTTGTAGAGATGGGATTTCCCTATGCTACCCAGTCTGGTCTCAAACTCCCAGCCTCAAGAGATCCTCCCACCTCGGCCTCCCAAAGTGCTGGGATTACAGGTATGAGTCTCAGCACCCAGCCTCATCTGTGAATCTTCTTCCCTCACACCTTATATCCAATCTGTCAAAAACAACTTGTACCTTCAAGGCACATTCAGGTTATGATCATCTCTCACTGCCTCTTCCTATTACCAGCTGACATCCCTCACCTACAATCACAGTCTGCAAACTGATCTGCTGCTGATCTTACCCCAACATGGACTATTAACATCATCAAAGCCAAACTAATTTTCTTTTAAGAGCCATCAAGTCCTGTCACTTCTCTATTCAAAATTCCAATGGGGCTGGGTGTGGTGGCTCACACCTGAAATCCCAATACCTTGGGAGGCCAAGGAGGGCAGATCACTTCAGGTTAGGAGTTTGAGACCAGCCTGGCAAACATGGTGAAACCCTGTCTCTATTAAAAATACGAAAATTAGCCAGGCATAGTGGTGGGTGCCTGTAGTCCCAGTTACTGGGGCAGGTGAGTCAGGAGCTTCCCTTGAACCCAGGAGATGGAGGTTGCAGTTAGCCAGATGGTACCACTGCACTCCAGCCTGGGAAACAAAGTGAGACTCCATCTCAAACAAAACAAAACAAAAAACACTCCAATGGGTTCCCATTTGGAAGAAACTAAATTCCAAAGTCCTTATTGTTAATATCCTTTTTGTAGGTATCAAAGACCTATCATGACCTATAAGACTTGCTGCTAGCCATTTCTCCAAAATTATCTCACAGCACTCAATCAATCTTCTCTAAAAATAAATCTTTAAGTAATTCTGCCCTGGTCTCATCATTTATCTTGTCTAGAAATTTAGATTTTCATATATTAGATTTTAACTTATTCTATATGTAACTTCCAATGAAGTTCAATTCAAAACCTGGTTGGACTAAATAGCTAGTCACAATATCAAGTTACTAATGATTCTAAGTGAAATGCAAATACCTCTACATCTTCATCAAGCTGTAATTGCTTGGCGATGGCTTCATCATTTAGTCCAGAATCATTTGTATTTTGTGAAGGCTATATTTCAAAGAAAATCAAGCAAAATCAACATAAACCTTAAGTTAAAAATAAGGCCCTTTTTATTGATAATCACTGATTAAATATACCAATGAAAGATAAGTATATCAGTAATAGCTGCAATGTACACCAGCCAGAGAGTCAAATTTATGGCTACTCCCTGACCATATCCAATTCCCTAATAAATAAATAACCTAGAGACAGACACGTCTCACTTAGTTCTATTGATATGTTCGAGAGAAGTACCAGAAATAAAAATAAAAAAAACCCAACCCTGCAGATTAATGTCTTGGCTTGACAAGTAGTCCAGAACATTGGCAAACCAATATGTGAGAATGATCACATTGTTCTATGGAGGAAGTGATAAAATCAACAAACACAATATGTGGCAGGCTTTAACTCAGGGAACTACTTTCACCATAATTCATCTGGTATCTCTGTTTCCTAAATGGCTAGAAACAGATGAATCCAATATCTGTCAAAGTAAAGAATGTTAAAAGTACAGCATATGTATGCTCTATTTATAAGGAATATATTTATTATCTCATTTGGAAACAAATTTCTATCTAAATATTGACTGGCTGAGATTGCATTCTGAGAACCCAATTTAAATTCTAATGATTACAATTTTTTCTTATGGCTTAAATAATCTTCTCCCACTTTCAAGAATTAAAAAGTTAAATATGTAATAGTCTAATTTCCTCATCCTTTAAAATGAGGGCAATAAATTTTATCCATAATCATAGGAAAATTATTTTAATTATTAATACATATTGACCGGTTTACTATTTCTCCTGTTATTAATATCAGTGAATGGGTATAAATCCTGAGCATACTTGCTTATATGTAGAATACTTACCTCTTTTCTTTTGCTTGACACCATCTTCTTCTTAGATCTTTGGACGCTTCCAGTTCCAAAATAATCAAGCACTGATGTGGGTGTAAGTTTTATTGGTGATAAAGGTTTATTCTTGGTCTTAGTGTTTTCTTCATTCTTTTTCACATCTGATGTTCCAAGGTGACTATTTGTAGATCTTCCATTCTCTTTTGATTTAGAGGCTGCCTTCTTACACATAAAGTCATCTTCTTCATCTTAAATATCATGTAATATTGTATTTATTATATTATAATATTATTTGTTTACATATATATATTATATAACCAAATACTTTTTATAAAACATCAATTCAGTTATATAAAGAAATACTTCTACCAACTTTATAAAAAGTATACAAGAGGTTAGACATGGTGGCTCATGCTTGTAATCCAGCATTTTGGGAGGCCAAGATGGGAGGATCATTTGTTCTCAGGAGTTCAAGACCAGTCTGGCCAACATTATGAAACTCCATCTCTGCAAAAAATCAGCGAGGCATGGTGGTGCACACCTGTAGTCCCAGTTACTAGGGAGGCTGAGGTGAGAGGATATGAGCCCAGGAGGTTGAGGCTACAGTTAGCTGTGATTGCACCACTGCACTCCAGCCTGAACAATAAAGACCCTGTCTCAAAAACAAAGTAAGTATACAAGAAGTTTGAGATGCTAATAACTTTTTTCCTTCTATCTCCTAAATTCAACCATCATACCCACATTTACCAGAGCCAGGCCTGTCTCCCCCAATTACTACTCAGAGTACACAAATATTACGGAGCACGCATTATGTACCAAGCACTTAAGATACAGCAGTGAATAAAAAAGACGAAAGCCCTGCCCTCAAGGAACTTGGACTCTAGAAGAGGAAACAGACACACAGATAAACAAATATACACTGTCAAGTTAAATGTTCTATGAATATGAAATAAAATAGGGTGAAAGAATTAAAGAGTGATGAAGGATACTCTTTGAGATAGGTAGTCAGGGAATGCCTCTTTTGATAAGCAACATTTTAACAGAGGCCTGAAATGAAGATACCTCAGGCAAGAATATTCAGGCAATTAAAACTACAAATGCAAAAGCCAGGACGGGAGTGTGCTTGGAGATCAATGTGACTGCAGCACAACGTGGAGAGGTATTCCAGAAGAGTTTGGGTGAAAGAGGTAGGGGCCAAATCCTGGAGGACTTTCTAAGTGATAGAAATAATGTTAGGCTTTATTATAGAATGGGAATCCACTGGAGAATTTTGAGCATAGTTTGTGACCCAACTTAAGGTCTGTCCTTTGGAGAACACGCTGCAGAGGGAAGAAAGTGAATGCAGGGAAGCCACTTAGAAAGCTACCGCAGTTCCAGATAAGATGCAGAAGGCTCCGACTGTGGTGACATTTGCATAAGTGCTACGTTGTCAGGTTCTAGCTATATATTGCAAGTGAACTATCTACTGATATCTAACCATTCATTTAAGACCAGAAACTCTTTGCATTTATTTTTCTAAAAACTCTCCATAAAACATCTGGCTTTAAAAGTCTTTTTAAGCATTCATGACAATGTTTTGATGATTAGAAGCCCCAAAAATGTACCTCAAAAGAGCCTCAATAAATTTTTTTGCTTCAGTGATTCACAAGAAAAAAAGCTTTTCAATTTGGCCTACAAACAAACAAAAGAAATCCAATAAAAAGTAAAATCTGAGAGACAAACATGAGTCCAGGCACGGAAGCAAATATCTGTCATCCTAGTACTTTGGGAGGCCGAGGCAGAAGATTACTTGAGCCCAGGAACTCAAGATCAGCCTGGGCAACATAGTGAGACTCCATCTCTACCAAAAAACAATTTAAAAATTAGCTGGGAGAAGGGCAGATCACTTGAGGTCAGGAGTTCAAGACCAGCCTGGCCCACATGGTGAAACCCCATCGTTACTAAAATTTCAAAACTTAGCTGGGCATGGTGGCACGTGCCTATAGTCCCAGATACTTTGGAGGCTGAGGCAGGAGAATGGCTTGAACCCAGGAGGCAGAGGGTGCAGTGAGCTGAGATCGTACCTCTGCACATCAGCCTGGGTGACAGAACAAGACTGCGTCTCAAAAAAAAAAAAATTAGCTGGGCATGGTGGTGCAGGCCTGTATTCCCAGCTACTCAGAAGGCTAAGGTAGTAGGAGCATCACTTGAGACCAAGAGATGGAGGCTGCAGTGAGCCTCAATCATACCACTGCACTAAAAACATTTTTTTAAATAAAATTAAAAACAGGCCGGGCATGGTGGCTCACGCCTGTATTCCAAGCACTTTGGAGGCCAAGGCAGGCGGATCACCTGAGGTCAGGAGTTCAAGACCAGCCTGACCAACATGGTGAAACCTCATCTTTAAATTTAAAATAATTAATTAATTAATTAAAAAATAAATAAGCGGCCGAACGCAGCTCACAGCTGTAATCCCAGCCCTTTGGGAGGCCAAGATGGGCAGATCATTTGAGGTCACGAGTTCAAAACCAGTTTGGCCAACATGGTAAGACCCCATCTCTACTAAAAATATAAAAATTAGCCAGGCATGGTGGCATGCGTCTTTAATCCCAGCTACTTGGGAGGCTGAGGCAGGAGAATCACTTGAGCCCAGAAGGCAGAGGTTGCAGTGAGCTAAGATCACGCCATTGAGCTCCAGCCTGGGCAACAGCGAGACTCCATCTCAAAAAATAATAATTTAAAATAAAAGACAACCATGAAGACTAGATGGTGGGGATGGGGGAGTTCACTTTATAAACTTGGTATGCAAAGCCACATATGAGTGGCTCTTATATCCTCTCAACTGCTCCTTCATTCAACTGCCAACATTTGCCAAAGGCCTTACATCCCAGGCACTGTGTTATCCTTAGATGGCTGCCATTTCAAACATGAAAGTATCTAATAATATGTGAAAATCAAAAGGATTTAGCCATACTTTCTAATTATTATATTTATATTAAAATGAAGCTATAAATTTGGCAACCCATGACTTTTCCAGATTTCCGATTACTAAATGTAAAAAGTAACCCACTGCTTAAAGCAAGCATGTAGTAGACATCTCTGAGGATGCCAGTGTCCTTCACTACAAGCACATTTTCTCTAATAATTTACAGCTCACCCCACCTTCCAAGGGCCTCCAAAAACCACAGATATATGTATTAGATGGATCCACACTCTTGGCCACAATGGACTAGACCAGGAGTGAGCACTTGAGCAAGGTGGGACCAACTTTATCCTTGATTTACTGAACCACTGTGTACAAACCAAGATGCTAAAGGTTTATTTCTACACTCGGTGAGATAGGTTAGTAGGCTCCTAATAAATTCCCCCAGTTTGCTTACACTAAAGTGTTTCTTTTTTTAAACCTGAAACCGAAAGATTTAAATTAAAACATACTTGTTTCACTTCTCTTCAACTAGTCAATCTAAGGTCAAGCTTTAATAAAAATTTATCCATAACTCTTTCTAGAGCACATCCAAGGCCTAATACAATTAACAGATTTCAGTTCAACCGTATATTACATATGTTACATATGTTACAAAGAGTCAACAGATGAGATTCAGTCACTCACATCTGTTCTCCTTACCTAACTACTGGTTCTTCTCTGCCTCTTTGCCAGAAAGGAAAAGGTGTCTGATTCACAAGGTTATTTTAAGTGGAATAGGTAACATCACAATTCCACTTAAAATAACCACATGGATCACTCATAATAGTCCTAGTAACTAACCATTGAGAATATAATCTCAAGTCCTTTTCTTTTCTCTAAAACAGTAACACAATGACTATGGTATTACAGAAACTCAAATTTTTTTATACTTGGCAGCTGACCAATTATACCCAGTATACGTAAAATTTCTTATCTTATTAAATTTTATAATATTTATTTGCTTTAAGTTCCACAATTGTACTTCTGGGCAAGAGGAAGTCCCTTAATGGAGAAAGAAAAACTTAAATTATCTCTGTGAAATTATGGTGCTCTACTAGTTTCCCTTGACCTTAAAAATTCCAAAAATACTAATATTCCATTTCCACTACACCTAGCTGCGCTTATAAGCAATATGACAGAAAACTCCAGAGCTGGAGTAAGATCTCCAGCTCTGGAGTAAGATCAACTACTATGGAGAACAGATTGGAATAAAATAGAAAGACAAAAATTAAATGACCATGTAGGCAAGATGGCTTCAACTATAATAACGGCAATACAAATAGAGAGATGTATTGTTTATAATGTGGGGAAACAACCTAAGTATCTATTAATATATATATATTCAACCATGTAACAAAATCTCTGCAAATATAAAAATTATAATAAATATTCATATTTACTGATAGAAATATATTCGTATGTTTATTAGGTGACAAAAGCAGATGACATAGTATGTTTAATGACAGTCTATATATATAACTTTTAAATTTACATTCTAAAATCTGAAAATAATCAATAAAACATTAACAATTTTTATCTCTAATTAGGGAAATATGGGTAATTTTCAGGGTTTTTTTTGGGTTTTTTTTTTTTAGATAAAGTCTTGTTCCGTTGTCAGGCTGGAGTGCAGTGGCGCAATCTTGGCTCACTGCAACCTCCAACTCCCAGGTTCAAGCGATTCTTCTGCCTCGGTGCCTCCCAAGTAGATGGAATTACAGGCATGTGCCACCATGCCCAGCTAATTTTTGTATTTTTAGTAGAGACAGGGTTTCACCGTGTTGACCAAGATGGTCTCAAACTCCTGACCTTGAGATCCGCCCGCCTCGGCCTCCCAAAGTGCTGGGACTACAGGCATGAGCAACCGCACCTGGCCAATTTTCAAGTTTTCTTCATACCTTTTGGTACAGTTTGGCTGTCTCTCTAACCCAAATCTCATCTTGAATTCCCACGTGTTGTGGGAGGGACCCAGAGGGAGGTTTTTAAATCATGGGGGCAGAGCTTTCACATGCTGTTCTCATGATAGTGAGTAAGTCTCACGAGATCTGATGGTTTTATAAACGGGAGTTACCCTGCACAAGCTCTCTTCTCTGGTCTGCCACCACTTGAGACGTGCCTTTTACCTTCCACCATGATTGTGAGGTCCCTAGCCACGTAGAACTGTAAGTCCAATAAACCTCTTTCTCTTATAAATTGCCCAGTCTCAAGTATGTCTTTATCAGAAGCGTGAAAACTGACTAATACACCCTTTTCTCCATCTAATGTTTTACAAATTAACTACATCCTAGAACTCTCTGACCACTTAGCTTTCAGAATCAGTGCTTTAGTTTTTCCCTCCTCTCCACTCTTCTTTGCTCACTTCTGCTCATTTTTCATCAGCATCTCTGTTACTCTGTTGCTGACTTCAAAGACATCATGTTATCTTTTTACTATTAATAAGTTATTATTATTGAACATTAAACTTCATGCCAAGAACTTTATAATAAATTATCTTTAGTCAACTAGTCTTACCTCCTTATTCAATATATAGACCCCATTTTCCACATTCCTAACAAAAAAATTAAGACTAGGCTTAAATACTTTCAAAATCGAGCAATGTTAATTCACCCTCTTCCTTCAGTGAATAGCAAAATATTGTACTGCTTAGGAAAGTTTTTCCTTATATTAAGTCAAAATACTTCCTGTTAACTCCATACTACTTTCCTTAATCTATCCTCTGAACAGGGAGAAAAAGTGTATCTACTTTTTCCACATTCAGCATCTAAAGACTGCCCTTATTTCCTCCTTACGTCCCCTTCTCCATACAGGTATTGATCGACTTACGACCTATGCAACTTATGACCATTCGACTTTACGACCACAATCGCTAGCCACGACTGCTCCACGTCTGGCAGCGCAAACATTGCCCAGCTGGGCATACGACAGTGCGGACCAGCTTCCGGCAGCACTACCATCTCCGCGTGCATATAGCCTACTCAACTTACGACCAAATCGTGTTATGACCGGTCTGTCGGAACCAATTGTGGTCATAAGTCGAGCACTAGCTGTAAATAGTAAAACAGTTTCAAGCCGCTCAACATTTAGGTTACTGGAAAGATTAAATTTTTCTTAAAGGGCTGGACATGGTGGCCTATGCCTATAATCCCAGCACTGTGGGAGGCCAAGACAGGAGGATCACTTGAGCCCAAGAGTTCAAAGGAATGAGACCCTCATCTCTACAAATAAAATAAACTAAGACAAAATTTTAAAGGCTAAGTGCCCAGTGTCACACCTCACCATGTTAACAGCCATTGAATAAATAAAAGTAGTATTCTCTGGTAAAAACAACGCTGAACCAGAAAGAAGTCTAGAAAACTAAAATTCTAGACTAAGTTTGACTTACTATTTTTATTTTAATTAATCATCTGGGTTTCACCGTGGTCTTCTGTAAAATGTTGGACCAAACAAACTCAAGATTTTTCCCCTCCACAATTTTATGACTCTATGGAGAGCCATATAGATTTTTTTTTAATATTACTGTATATACAATGTTGGTGAAAATGTAATGAGTTTGTACTAATAAAAACACTAATTATAAAAGTGTAAATTAGTGTAACTTTTCTAGAAAGCAATTTGCTAGAACATATCCAGAACCTTAAAGAAGTTCACATCCTTTAGCATAGTAACTCTTGGAGATAATCAGAGGTGATGGCAAGTATTTACATATAAATATAGTCTAGTCATTACACTATTAGGAACATGGAAAGTGTAAGCAACTGAAATGCTTGAAATCAAGAAAAGACTCACATAAATTATGGTCTAACTATACAATGGACTCATGCAACCATGAAAAAATTAAGCCCAAGTTTCAAGGCTCAAAAAAAAAAACTCATGAAAACAGCAAAATTAAGCTGTCAAAAAAACAAAACGCATCACTCTGTTCTTTTACGTATGCCCTAATGTTATAGGTATAAATATCACCCCTATAAGGGGAGGTTCTTGTCATGAGCCTCCTCTACCAGAGATCTCTATACAATAGTGGAGGGTAAAAGAGCCCTTCTCTGACTGAATACATGAATTTAAATTAAGCAATGTCTTCAAGCTATAGGTCAAAAAAGTGTACTATACCTAAACACAGGCATAATTTTATAAACATTTTTATAATTTGAGTAAAAATGCAATTAAACATGGATCTGCAAAGAAAAAATATGGGAGTGTTCTACAAGATACTTCAAGTATGTTTTCATTGTGTTAAACAAAAATTGCAAATAAGCCTCCTTTTTCTCTTTTAACTACAAAATTAATACCTCTCTAGGTCCCTTTGAAGGCACAAGTAACTCTAGTAATACACAGTTATGAAAAGAAAAAAGGAGGGTAATTCCCAAGGACTGGCTCCCTTGCTTTAATACTTAGTGCCTCCTGATTTGTCAATGTCCCCCTGCTCCTTACAGTTATAACTATCATGAAAAAAAGTAAATTCATGATCCTAAGCATTGAGATATTTCTCACAAATAGAAAGGATTTCATATTTATTCTATAATATGGTATCCGATAAGCCACAGGCATATCTGAAAACCCTGTAATCTTGCCTTGATGACACCAGAAAACTTGAAGAACGAGTAGTCCTACTGTTTTTCTACTATATCTTCTAAACTAGTTGTCTTAAAGTTTCTTTGCCCTTAACATTTTAAAGCCTATACCAATATATTATGGAAAGAAGACAAAACAGGCCAAGGATGCAACTAGCTACTTGCAACAGTAACTTAACAGGTGTTGCTGTGAGGATCCGCATATAAAATAAATATTTTACAACCCTACACAATGTATAGAGATGAAACATTCCAAATGAAGTGGTAGTTTTTCTTCTTTTTTAACATTTGTTCCTGTTTTCTAAGCTTAAATTGGATTCCGCCTCATAGGAAGCCAAAGGCAAACTATGTTCTCTTCTCCCCGGAAACTTACAATAAAATAATGATAAACAGATCTAAGTCAAATTGAGGAGAACTGGTTGAAAATCATGGACAATTGAACACTTAGAATTTCCCTCTAGGATATCTGTCTTCTTGTTAAAAATGCCATTTATTTTTATTTATAGACAACATAACCTCAAATGTGGTACCAACAACCACACAAACTACCATTATCACATTATCCTACACACAGCAGAGGAATTGCCTGGGAGAGAAGATTGTTTTGACATTCTAAGTTAGATACATTCATTTATCTAGAAGAATAATAAAAATAAATAAAAAATATGGGGGGTCCATATAAAAATCTATTTATAAGAAGGAAAAAAAATCTAATTCTGGAATTCATACTGCTAAGAATCTAGTCTTTCCAAACAGATCTCTGAATTCTAATTCTGTGATTTTCTTTTCTTTGGTCTAGAATATACAAAAAGCAAATTAATGAAGAGATTCAGTTACAGAAATTAAAAATTATTTAGCAACAACTCAAAAACTAAAATAAGAATCAAGGTATTTAAAGCCTTTTTCTATAAAGCTTCTTTTCAATATTTCCTTGAGTCAAAAATCTAAACTGTCATTTTGGTTTTGGAGGCAGAAAAAGGTTCATATATGTGCCAAGCCTTCAATAAATACTGGTTTAATTAAGTGGATGGAAGAGAAACTAAACATACCACCTTTACCCATTTATGTGGTGAATCAGGCATTCTATACTATTGGCATAATAAAATAAAACTTCTAAGACTGCTCATCTTCAATCAAGAAACCAGTGATCTTGGGCCCAGCGCAGTGGCTCACACCCGTAATCCCAGCACTTTAGGAGGCCAAGGCAGGCAGATCATGAGCTCAGGAGATGGAGACCATCCTGGCTAACACAGTGAAACCTCATCTCTACTAAAAATACAAAAAAACTAGCCAGGTATGGTGGTGGGGCCTGTTATTCCAGCTACTTGGGAGGCTGAGGCAGGAGAATCACTTGAACCCAGAAGGCAGAGGTTGCAGTGAGCCAAGATTGTACCATTGCACTCCAGCCTGGGCAACAAAGCCAGACTCCATCTCAAAAAAAAAAAGAAAGAAAAAAAGAAACCAGAGATCTCATGATTCACTACAAATGAATCCTCTTAGAATCAAATAGTCAATTATATTTTTAAAATAAACTTTATTTTATAATTTGTGGGGTCTAGTGAGGTAGCTGAGTAATGATAAATAAGAAAAAAGATGTATTGGCTTAAAATGTGATGTTATCCACCACACAGGTAACAAGTCTACTGGAATGCCTAAGTAAGAAAAAGTAGGGGGACGGTTGGCCACAAGTATATTACCCAGAGCTTCTTAAAATTCTAAGGCATAAAACAGGCAACAGAAGGAAACCTGCCTGGCCAGAGAGTTAAGGGAGTGATTCCATATGCAATTTCCCCACTGCCGTTCACATATCTTCCCCCAAAAAGAGGAGAGAACAGTGGTGGTCTGAGTATGAAGGCCAAGTATAAATCATTTGTATATTATTTTATTATTATATATTGTATTGTATATTATTAGTACTTAATGATATTTTCATAACACAATCCTACTTCCTTGGCATTATGGAATACAGTCCTACGTCTCTCAGTTTCACAAGTGCCTGACAGCAAAGTACATGTCTCCAGAACAGTCTGTTAATTTCCAAAGATGCTTCGGAACCTCAAAAATCTTAGTGTCTCATTATTTACTGTCCCCTTATCAAATGTCCTTCCTCTCCATACGCCACTTAATTTTTTTCAGGTCTCATAATATACACTAATAAAAGAGAACTGAAGAACAAATTAGCAGAAAAGATTATAAGAAAGCATCTAGCTGTCATAAATATGTGCATTTGCGGACAAAATTGCTAAAGCACTATCAGTGACCTTTGACTCATCATATAAAATAGAAGTCCCTGAAGATTAAAGAGAAGAAATGAAGTCCTAATTGTCAAAAAAGAGAAAGGGCCAGGCATGGTGGCTCACGCCTGTAATCCCAGCACTCTGGGAGGCCAAGGTGAGCGCATCAACTGAGATCAGTAGTTCGAGACCAGCCTAACCAACCTGGTGAAACCCTGTCTCTACTAAAAATACAGAATTAGCCAGGGATGATGGCACATGCCTGTAATCCCAGCTATTCAGGTGGCTGAGACAGTAGAATTGCTTGAACCCAGGAGGTGGAGGTTGCAATGAGCCAAGATCTCGCCACTACACTCCAGCCTAGGTAACTGAGCAAGACTCCATCTCAAAAAAAAAAAAAAAAAAGAGAGAGAGAGAGAGAGAGGAAGGAAAATCTGCAACCACAGAACTACAGAAGATGACAGGTTTAGTGACAATGCTATGCAGTAACATCATAAACAGGTCAAGATGAGCATACGGCACTCAACTGAAGTGGACAAGAGCTCACTGAGAATAACTAAAGGCCTAAGCCTTCATTTACTCCGTGAGTTATCAGACTAAATGAATACCAAAAACAAGAGACATCTGTACTTAAAATATCTACCAAATTATCTTCTGGTAAGAGTACGGCAGGGTTTCTAACCTTTGCGTTACTGACATTTTAAGCCCAGTAACTCTGTCCTGTATATTGCAGGATGCTTAGCTGAACACCTGGCCTCTACCAATCACATGCCATAGCATCCCCCAGTTATGACAAACAAAAATGTCTGCAGATATTGCCAAAGGTCCCCCAGAAGGCAGTATCACCCTTGGTTGAGAAACACTGATTTATGTCAAGCTAGAAAAATACAAAATAATAGTCATTACTAAGATTCATAAGTAATTAGACAGCTATTCATAAGAAACTAAACAGCTATATCCAGGGTACTGATGAAGATTCAAAGCAAATTTTGAAACAACTTTATTTGCCCCTTAATGCTAAAAAATTTTAATAATGATTCAGGAAGAAACACAAAGATAAATCTATCAAATTTGTAGAAGATATAAAACTAAATGACATGAAAAAATAAGTATATGAAAGACATCTAAAGATCTACTGGATTCTTCTACTGGGAGGGAAGGAAGAAGAGAAAGGTAAGGCATTAAGTTATAAAAAGGCAAGCTCTAGAAATTTTACAATAAGATGCTACTCAAGTGTGTGCGAGTGTGTGTGTATGTGTGTGTAAAGCTGGATGAGGGAATGAAACATTTACTTAAGTAATTTAAAATAATATTAATTTAGGGCCAGGCGCGGTGGCTCAAGCCTGTAATCCCAGCACTTTGGGAGGCCGAGGCAGGTGGATCACGAGGTCAAGAGATCGAGACCATCCTGGTCAACATGGTGAAACCCCGTCTCTACTAAAAATACAAAACATTAGCTGGGCATGGTGGCGCACACCTGTAATCCCAGCTACTCAGGAGGCTGAGGCAGGAGAATTGCCTGAACCCAGGAGGCGGAGGTTGCGGTCAGCCGAGATCACGCCATTGCACTCCAGCCTGGGTAACAAGAGGGAGACTCCCTCTCAAAAAAAAAAAAAAAAGAAAATAATAATAATAATAATAATAATAATTTAAATAGTTCATCTTCAAAATTCTAAATTTATTTTTTATGCAGAATTTCAGTGTACAAAT
>NW_022436945.1:28665733-28712466 GCF_009761245.1 Sapajus apella
TTCAAAATTCTAAATTTATTTTTTATGCAGAATTTCAGTGTACAAATTAATATTAATTTTTGAACAAGTATAATCAAAGAAATATAATGCTCACTTGAAGGAAATTTTCTGCCTTAATCATTCTAGGTTTCCCTGAAAACATTTAAGAGAAGCTCTCTATCATATACAGAATTTATACCTATTTGTCTGAAATACAAAACTGTGTGTCTCTAAAAGTTAGCAAAGAGAATGTTACACAGATCCCCAGGAATATTTTCTGCTGCTAGTTCCAAAGTCACAAGTCACTGTTATTACATGGTAACCCGTAACCTAGAGAACACAACATCGCCAATTTTTTTCCCATTTAACACTTCTCAAATAATTATAACTTGAGCAGCACTAACTGCCTCAGGAATTATGTGCACAATTAAAATTACCGGTCAAACAATTCAAGACAGGAAAAACCCCCACCATTTTCGATCAAACAGCAGGCCATGATGAAACCATAACAAAAGGTCAATCTTTGCCAAACAAGGCTCAAGGTCTCTCACTTCATTAAACAGATAAAAGTAAATATATTTACCCAGTACAACAAGTATTTGGGTTTTTACCAACCTTGAAGAACATTTTACTAGAGTCAATAGTTGGCTACAAAGATATTTATAAGCAATTCCTTCCTTTTCTTGTAACTTGGGAAATTAATGTGGCTAAATTAGTTTTTAAAAATCAATAAATCCTAGAAGACAGATTTAATCAAGGTGATGATGAAAAATATTTCTCCTGGAGTGAAACAGAAAGCCTAAAAATCTGTATAACAATAGTCTAAAAAGGTAGCTATATAACAATATGAGCAAAAATACCTGAAACCTATATTTTTCCTAAATCTGTTTTTCATTGTTTATAAAGCACTATGCAATAGAAATAAAATGCAAGCCACATATAAAATTTAAAATTTTCTCATAGTCACATTTTTAAAAGTAGAAAGAAGTGAAATTAATTTTAACTTCATATTTTATCTAACCCAATAGATGTAAATTATTAGCATTTTAAAATGCTATCAGTAACAAAAAATTAACAAAGTATTTTGCCTTTTTGTGTAGGAAGTCTTCAAAATCTGTGTTTTTACAAATAATTTTTTTTTTTTTTTTTAGTGTGAGTCTCACTCTATCACCCATGCTGGAGTGCCATGGCACCATCTCGGCTCACTGCACCTCCGCCTCCTGGGTTCAAGCAATCCTCCTGCCTCAGCCTCCAGAGTAGCTGGGATTACAGGCACCTGCCATCATGCCCAGCTAATTTTTGTATTTGTTTCACCATGTTGGCTAGGCTGGTCTTGAACTCCTGACCTCAAGTGATCCGCCTGCCTCGGCCTCCCAAAGTACTAGGATTACAGGCTTAAGCCACCACACCCAGCCTTTAAAATAAATTTTATTGTATATATCTAAAGTATACAACATGATGTTAGCGGATATATAGATAGTAAAATAATTACTATAGTGAAGCAAATTAACATATCATCTCACATAGTTACTCTTTTTTATTTTTGAGGCAAGAGCAACTAAAACTCATTTAGCAGGAATCTCAAATACAGTAAACTTTATTCACTATAGTCCTCATGTTATACACTAGATCTGTGGACTCGTTCATCCCATGTATCTGCTGTAATATTCCATTATTATATATACCACAATTCCTTCATCCATCCACCATCAGACACTTAGGCTGTCTCCATATCTTGGCTATTGTACATAATGCTGCAATGAATACAGAGTGCAGATAACTTTCTGAGGTGGTGATTTCACTTCCTTTAGGTATATGCTCAGAAGAGAGATCACTGGGTCATATGGTGGCTTTATTTTAATTTCATTGGGCTTCTCCATACCGTTTTCCATAATGGCTACACCAATCTACATTCCCACCAATGGTGTACAAGGTTCCCTTTTCTGCACACCCTGAATAACATTTGACATCTCTTTACTCTTTGATAATAACCATCCCAATGGTTTGCATTTCCCTAAGGATTAATGATATTAAGCACATTTTCATATACCTGTTGGCCACTTTTATGTATTCTTTGGAGAAGTGTCTATTCAGGTTCTTTGCCCATTTTTTAATTTGTTTGTTTTTCTACTGTTGAATTTTATGAATTCTTTATATATTTTGGGTATCAACCCCTTACCAGATATATGATTTGCAACTATTTTTTCCCAAACTGTAGGTTGTAATTTCATTTTGTTGATTGTTTCCTCTGCTGTGTGAAATCCGTATTTTACATTTACAGCATTCTCAATTCAGGCTAAGCACATTTCAAGTGCTCAATGGCCACAAATAACTAGTAGTTCCCATAATGGACCACACAAATCCATAACATAAGTGAGCCAAATATCATTTCCAAATTTCTAAAGCTCAGTTACAAAATAAACGGAAAGCCCTAAGTATCTAAACAAATACCAAATGTCTTTAAAGGCAGATGTAGGCTTATAATAGTGTCAAAACATAAGAATAACAGTTAATACTTATTGAGCATTTACTACTTTAGACCCTAAGTCGGACCCTATTTTAAATGCTTTTCAAGGATTATCTCATTTGATTGTCACAAAGGCAGTTGATATAGGTACTAGTAAAGTCTCCATTTTACATATAAGTACATTAAAACACAAGGAAAGTTAAGTAAAGATTAACCCGGGCCATGCTTTTAAACAGTATACATGCTATGCTGCAAGAAAAATGCCAATAGAACCAAAGGTTGTTTCTGAAATCAGAGTACAGAAGAGAAGTAAGAAATAATGAAGAAAAAATTATATCTTTTGGAATTAACAGGTTTTTTAAAACTGAATCATGTCATATGATAACTTTTCCACAAGAAGCTCCAATCTCCAGATAAACAATACAGTTTTTGATTCAAATTTTTATTGTTAAACTATTAGACGAATATTGGGAACATTCATTCTATTTTATGGAATGAGGTATTGCCCAATTCTATTACACACACACACACAAACACACACACACACACACACACACACACACACACATTTATTAAACCTTATACTGGCAATATAAAACAAAAATGTTTATGACCTAATATTGAAAAGTATGGTTTTAGTTTAAAGGGTAACGAAAGTATTATTTTAAGGTCAAGGATTTTCCAGTGCTTGAAAAGCTGTACTTTTCTTTTTTGAAACGCTTATATTTGTGATTTTATTATGCCAATCTTATTGTGGACATTTTTTTAATAGTCTCATTCTCTTACATGGAGGAAAAGGCTATCTTCCTCCCATTCACCTATCATTTCAAACAATAAAGTATGAAAAGATAAAACAGGCAATAATAAAGACAGCTTCTTCCCAACATCTCAATTCTAAGAAAACAACAGAATAATGCATAATACTGACTTCCACCTTAGACAGGTACATCACACCCCAAGTTTTTTAGCTAAAACAAGGGGACAATGTTTACTTTCACATGTACAACAGCTACCAGCAAAATGACACAAATACTGCCTAATGTTCATAAAAAGTTCAGATAAAAAGCTAGATATCTCTTCAGAAAATAACATTCAAAAATTGCTCATCTTAATGAATGATTTGATACAGAAAGAAAAAAAATTCCTTCTCTGAAATAAACAGTTCCATGTGAAAGAAAATCTGTGATCACAGCTTAAATTGTCTGACCTTTTTGTTTACTTAAAATCGAAAGATAACAACAGCCTTGATCCACAGTTGAAGGCCATGGCTGGCTGCACACTAACTTTGACGTTTTTCAGGGTGTCACTGGCTGATCACACCACCTTCAGTTACATAACAAACCTATCACCATACTGTTCTTACTCTCCCCTCCCACATATTCAAAACTTCACAAAGGTGGCCAGAGGTAAAGGGAAGCCTCTTAAGAGTTCGTTTGCACAATGTGCCTGAGCAGATATTTAGCAACAGCACAAAAAGGTTAAGTCAATCAGCCACCTGCCCATAACAAAGAAACATCTCAGTTTACTAAAACTTTTCCAAAAAATATGTTCATAACACTTATATTTTGTCTTTGATATTCTGAAACAATTTCATCAGTAAATGTTTCATATAACTTATAAAGTTCACCTATGGATTTTGTTTTTCTTTTTATTTTTTCCTTTTGCCTGCAAACTGTACGTGTCAGGCACTGGGTTTGGCCCTTCATGTACATCTTCCCATATTATTCTGGTATGGTCTCCTCTAAGGGTTAACAACATTACAATAAAAATGATTTCGCCACTAAATCTGAGTTTTTCTTCTAGAATGACAATATAACTCTGGAATCCTTACATAAAAGAACAGTATCCAGCCAGGCGCAGTGGCTCATGCCTGTAATCCCAGTACTTTGAGAGGCCAAGGCAGGCGGATCACGAGGTCAGGAGTTCGAGACCAGCCTGACCAACATGGTGAAACTCCTTCTCTACTAGAAATGCAAAAATTAGCCAGGCGTGGTGGCACGTGCCTGTCATCCCAGCTACTCAGGAGGCTGAAGCAGGAGAACCACTTGAACCTGTGAGGCGAAGGCTGCAATGAGCTGAGATCATGCCATGCACTTCAGCCTGGGCGACAGAGTGAGACTGTCTCAAAAAGAACAGTATCCCTGTAACAATTATTTAGATGACAAAATTTTTAAGATTAGCACACAATTATTTATAAATGTCCTTTGCACTTTGATTACTCTTAAAACAGATCTAGCAGAAATAAATTTAAGTACAAAACAATCTTTTTTAAAAAACCAATACTTAATGTTTTAGTGTCACCAGAGAATATAAAGAATTCAACTCACATCCATGCTAAATAAATCATAATGTGAGTAATCACCATACACTTAGATTATGACTTTAGCATGCCAGATTAAAAACTTACATTATAAAAGTAGTTCCAAAACAACCCAGTACTATTTTAATATGTGATTCAAGATTAAGCTTCAACTTATATGATTCAACATAGAGTACTTAAAAAAAAAAAAATTCCAAGGGCCAATTTCCCTGTAATTGATCCTTAATCCACAGGAAATGCCAAAGATGATCACAGCCTTCTCTGATAAATGTAACTCAACAAAGCAAAAAGGCAGTAGAAATTCCATTCACGGTGAAGGAAGTACATTTAGACACCAACAAAAAAACTCAAGAACATTAACACACACTGCATCTCACATACCACAATGTAACCTTACCTGTTTCTGAAATGTATGTAACAGGATCCTGCCGTGAAATGTTACCGGGTTTAGAAGACACTGGCGTTTTTTCTGGTTGCTTTTTGGCGTTTTTTACCTGCAACGTCTCCTCTGACTCTGAGTCTGTATGTGAGAGAAAAATAAAACAAAACTTTAAAAAGAACTATTATAGTGCATTTTTAAAGTAGTCATGGTGAACTGATGCCTCAAGGTCTTTTTCAAGGCACATGTCTTCTGTGAATTCTCACAGGTTACTTTTACTCAGTGTTAAGCCTATGTATTAGTTTTCTATTGCAGCTGTAATAAATGACCACAAACTTAGTGACTTAAAACAACTAACCCACTAAATTTATTATCTTCCGGTTCTGGAGGTTAGATTGCCAATATGGGTCTCACTGGGCCAGTCAAGGTAGCAGCAGGGGTATGTTCCTTTCTGGATACTCTAAGAAAGAATTTTCTTTGCCTTTTCTAGTCTCTAGTGGCTGCCAGCATTTCTTGGCTCAAGGACCCCTCCATCTTCAATGCCAGCAATATCAAGTGAGAGCCCTCATGTTGCCATCTCCCAGATCCTCTAACCTTCTTCACAGTTAATCTCGCTCTCTAAACCCTTCTTCTGCCTCCTTATGCCTTGTGACTACTGAGTCCACCCAAATAATCCAAGATAATCTCCCTATTTTTTTTTTCTCCTTTTTGAGACGGAGCCTCGCTCTGTTGCCCGAGCTGGAGTGCAGTGGCATTACCTCAGCTCACTGCAAACTCTACCTTCTGGTTCAAGCAATTCTCCTGCCTCAGCCTCCTGAGTAGCTGGGGCTATAGGCGCATGCCACCACACCCAGTTAATTTTTGTATTTTTAGTAGAGACAAGGTTTTACTATGTTGGCCCAGCTGGTCTGGAATTTCTGACCTCAAGTGATCTGCCCGCCTCGGCCTCCAAAAGTGCTGGGATTACAGGCATGAGCCACCGAGCCTGGCCTAATCTCCCTGTTTTTAAGGTCATCTGATTAGCAATCTTAACACCATCTATAACTTTTATTTCCCTTTGCCATATAACCTAATATAGTTACAGGTTCTAGGAATTAGGCTGTGTATATCTTTTGGGGCCACTATACTGTCTATCACAGCCTAATCTCCCAGGACACTTAAATATAAATCAGGAACAAAGTGTGAGTACCTGGCATAGAACCTGGTATAAAACACATGTTTCATGAACTTTAGTGTCCCTCCTCTTCCCCTCGATCATGCATTTATAAATCCTGCCACACTGTAGTAAACTGTTTCAAACAAATTTCCAGTTTCCCAACAAACAAAATTCCAGGGAATAATAATAGGGCCGCGTGCAGAGGCCCATGCCTGTAATCCCAACACTCTGAGAGGCCAAGGAAGGTGAATTGCTTGAGGCCAGGAGTTTGAGATCAGCCTGGGCTACATGGTAAAACTCCATCTCTACTAAAAATGCAAAAATTAGCTGGACATGGTGGTGCATACCTGTAGTTCCAGCTACTGGGGTGGCTGAGGCACAAGAATCGCTGGAACCCAGGAAGCAGAGGTTGCAGTAAGCCAAAATCACACCACTGCATTCCAACCTGGGCAACAGGCCAAGACTATCTCTAAGTAAATTAGCTAAATTAAATTAAAACACATATATCACATTCAAAATAAGTTTGACAAATGCTGCATACTCTAATGTTTTCTGAAGGAATCAATAATACAAACATATTTTGGTTCTGATAAGTTCTATAGTAAAATGAAATTGTTTGAAATTTTACTTGAGCATACAGCCCTCTTCTCACAACTCTTAACATCACAGAGAGCTATGTGTCTCAGAACATAGTTTATGTATTTTTAATTTTTTTTTTTTTTTGAGATAAAGTCTCACTCTGTCACCCAGATTGGAGTGCAGTGGTGATCTCAGCTCACTGCAGCCTCTGCCTCCAGGGTTCAACAATTCTCATGCCTCAGCCTCCCGAGTAGCTGGGATAGCAGACGCGTGCCACCACACCCAGCCAATTTTTGTAATTTTAGTAGAAACAGGGTCTCACCATGTTGGCCAGGCTGGTCTCGAACTCTTGACCTTCAAGTGATCTTGGCTTCCTTCAAGCCCATCTTGGCTTCCCAAAGTGCTGGGATTACAGGCGTCAGCCACCACACCCAGCCTCAGAACATAGTTTAGAAAGCCCTATTCTACGGGATATACAATAACTTTAAAACTTTAAAGCTCCTCAGAAGAAATATTACCTGAATCATAGATGATCCTCTTTTTCTTGTTTGGTTGCTTTTGTTTAAGGTCATCCTCTTTACGGGAGTTATTTACCTAAAAACATCACAGCATAATTAGAACTTAAAGAAGCCCATATAATTATCCTTTTTTCTTGGGCTCAGTCTTTTTAACCAGGGGCAATTTTGCACCCCCGCCCCCAGGAGACATTTCCAATGTCTAGAAACAATTTCACTTGTCACGAATTCAGTTAGGGAGGTTCACTGTCATCTAACAGGTAGATCAGGAATGCTACTAAACATCTTACAATGTACAGCAAAGAATTATCCAGCCCTAACTGTAAATAATACCGTTGCTGGGCTAAAAATAGGCCAGACAATAACTGTACCACGATGGGAAAAAAATAAATTATAGAAAAAGCTATATTATTATTCGGCTCCACTTTCAACACTAACGTATGTATATAGCAAAGAATAAAAGGGTATCAGATAATACAAGGCAAGTACTTCCTAAAAATGAAGACAGAAACAGGAATAAATGCTAAGCTAGTGGCCCACCACTAACCAATGGCTATTAGAAAACTAAATAAAACCAATGCAAAAGGTATTATTTATATTTTGTAGTTAAACATCACATTTCTAACATATTCAAATTTTCTCAGAAAGCAGAGAGTGAAAAAACTGATTATAATCAATTACATGGTAGAAATAGAAACTATTTCTATTGGCCGGGCGCGGTGGCTCAAGCCTGTAATCCCAGCACTTTGGGAGGCCAAGGCGGGTGGATCACGAGGTCAAGAGATCGAGACCATCCTGGTCAACATGGTGAAAACCCATCTCTACTAAAAATAAAAAAAATTAAAAAAAAAGAAAGAAACTATTTCTATCCATTGTAATAAAACCTCAAATGGCCAGGCACGGTGGCTCACCCCTGTAATCCCAGCACTTTGGGAGGCCAAGGTGAGCAGATCACTTGAAGTCAGGAGTTTGAGATCAGCCTGGCCAACAGGAGGAAATCCTGTCTCTACTAAAAATACAAAAATTAGCCAGGCATGGTGGCAGGCACCTGTAATCCCAGCTACTCCAGAGGCTGAGGCAGGAGAACTGCTTGACCCTAGGAGGCAGAGGTTGCAGTGAGCCAAGATCATTCCACTGCATTCCAGCCTGGGCGAGACTCCAGTACAGCGAGACTCTGTTTAAAAAAAAAAAACTTCAAAAACATAAGAACAATCAACTAGGTTGCAAGAAAATGGAAGAAGTAAGGAATTATAATTGACATATACCACTGGATCAAGGACAGAGTCAGAATCAACTACAACAACTCAAAACTAAGAGAAGAAGGTATCAAAGAAAGGAGAAAACCACAGAAAGGAATCCCAAATTCTGCCTGTAAACCTTACCCAAACCTCTGGCTATCTCCTGAACTATACATGTGTGGAACAACTCCTACTGCTTTAGCTAAGGTTAAAAAAATTGAATAAAGATTTCAGCTGCTGCCCATTACAAGGGAGACAAAGAGTTTAGAGCATGAGTACAGCCAAGTTCAATGCCTGATAAACCAAAAGAATTAACACTCTTTGAAGGAATATAACAGGATCCAAAGTCCCTATACTGCATCATTCACAATGTCCAAGATAAATCCAAAATAACTAGAACATACAAAGAAAGAGGAACTGTGACCTGTGGAGGTTAATTTTATGTGTAAACCTGACTGAACCACAAGATGTCCAGATATTTCATCAAACATTATACTGGGTGTTTCAGCTCAAGATGTTTTTGGATGAGCTTAATATTTAAATCAACAGATTAAGTGAAGCAGATTGCCCTCCCTGATGGCATTAAGCCTCATCTAATCAGCTGAAGGCCTGAAAAGAACAAAGGCTAACCCTCTCCTGAATGAGACAGAACTCCTCCTGCCTGACTGCCTTAGATCTGGGACGTCTCTGGGATACTTTCTTCCTGCCTTTGGACTCCAACTAAAACACCAGCTCTTTTTTTTTTGAGACGGAGTTTCACTTTTGTTGCCCAAGCTGGAGTGCAGTGGCATGATCTCAGCTCACCACAACCTCCGCCTCCCAGGTTCAGGCAATTCTCCTGACTCAGCCTCCCGAGTAGCTGGGGTTACAGCCATGCACCACCACGCCTGGCTAATTTTTTGTATTTTTAGTAGAGACGAGGTTTCTCTATGTTGGTCAGACTGGTCTTGAACTCCCGAACTCAGGTGATCCACCTGCCTCGGCCTCCCAAAGTGCTGAGATTACAGGCATGAGCCACCACGCCCAGCTAACATCAGCTCTTTCTACTAATTCTTTGTAATAAATCTCTCTATGTATACATACACATACATCCTATTGGTTGTTTCTCTACAGAACGCTGACCGTATAATATAGCTTTTGGTACCAAGAAATAGGGTACTACTGTTAAAAAAAAAAAACTAAAATACAGAAGTGACTTTGGAATTGAGTAGAGACTAGAGACGTTTTAAGGTACATGCTAGAAAAGGCCTAGACTGCAATAAAGGAACTGCTGGTAGAAATATGAATGCTAAATGTAATATCAATGAGAGCTGATGAAGAAATGAGAAGATCAATCAAAGAAGCCTCTTTCTTCTCAGAGAATACATACATTATCATGAACAGAATGTTGGTATAAATAAATATGAATGTTAAAGGCCAAGCTGTAACGTTTTAGATGGAAATGAGAAAGAGACTATTGGAAATTGGAAGAAAGGCAATTCTTATTATAAAGAACTTGGCCAAGTTGTGTTCTAGTGCTTTGTGAAAGAGGAAACTTGTGAACCATGAAATCAGATATTTAGCTGAGGAGATTTAAAAGCAAAGTGTTGAAGACGCGGGCTGAGTCCTCTGACTATTTATAGTCAAACGCAAAAGGGAAGAGATGAACTAAAGAAAAAAACTGTTCAACAAAAAGGGACCATAACTTGAAGATTTGTAAAATTCTCAACCTGTCCATATTTCAAAAAAGCATGTTCTGGGCTGGGCGTGATGGCTGATGCCTATAATCCCAGCACTTTGGGAGGTCAAGGCAGGCAAATCACTTGAGGTCAGGAGTTTGAGACCAGCCTGGACACTATGGTGAAACCCTCATCTACAGAAAAAATACAAACAATTAGTCGGACATGGTGGCATTCGACTATAGTCCCAGCTACTCTGGGGGCTGAGGCAGGAGAATCACTTGAACCTGGAAGACAGAGGTTGCAGTGAGTTGGGATCGCGCCACTGCACTCCAGTCTGGGCAAGAGAGTCTGTTTCAAAGAAAAAAGACAAGACAAAGTGTGTTCTAAAGAGAACAGCAAGAGAGTAGCTGGAGTATCTCTTGATAAAGAGATTACGGGATTACATAAGTAAAAACACTGTCAGTTTGAACTGAAGAGGATGGAGAAAGGACAAAAATGAAGGAAGGCTGTCAGATTTCTGAGATTCCAGTGACAGGACAACAGGGCTATTCTTCAAGAAAAGGGAAGAATGGCCCCAAAGGCAATTCAGAGATCAACCATCAGAATCACCTCTTCAAAAGATGGAGCTTGGTTTCCACAGATCAGAAAGCCCAAAGCCTTGTGGGCAGGATGGTCTAGCAGAGCTGCAGCAGCAGGACAGCCGCCTATGGTTGTAGAGGCAGAGCATCAAGCCAAAGAGGATTATTTTCAAGGCTTAAGTTCTAATGGAATTTGCCTTGCTAGGTTTTGGACTTGTTTGGGATCCATCACCCCTCCCTTCCTTCTGATTTCTCCTCTTTAGAATGGTAATGTCTATCGTATATGCCTGTTCTACTATCATGTTTTAGAGGCACATTCCTTATCTGGTTTCACAGGTTCACAGCTAGCGAGAAATTTTGCCTCAGGATGATTCATACCTCAAGTCTCACCCATATCTGATTTGGATGATATTTACATGAGACTGTGGACTTCAGACTTGATACTGAAATGAGTTAAGAATTTGGGGGCTGTTACATTGGAGTGAATGTATTTTGCATGCAAGAAGGACATAAATTTTGGGTGGCCATGGATAGAATGTTATGTCCTGAATGTCTGTGTCCCCAAAATTCACATGTTGAAGCCCTAACCCTCAGGGTGGATTCACCAGCCTGGAGGTGGAACCTCTAAACAAGTAATTATGGATAAATAAGGTCATAAGGGTGGGGCTCTGATCTGACAGGATTCGCATTCTTATAAGAACAGACATCAGACTGCTCATTCAATCTCTCTCTCTTTTTCCACCGGAGTACTCAATCTCTCTCTCCACCCATACACACTGAGAAGTTACGTGAGGATATAGTAAGAAGGCGGCCATGTACAAACCAGGAAAAAAGCCCTCACCAGACACCTAATCAGCCAGCACCATCAATTCTATAGTATTTTGTTATGATGGCCTGAACTGACTAACACATGATCCAAAGAATCAAGACAAAAGGCACTTAATAAAGACCAATCTTGATATAACCCAGATGTCAGAATTAGCAGACAAGAATTTTAAAGTAGCTACTGTAACTACACTCAAGGACATAGAGAAACTAAAGCTATGAAAAAGAAAATGAAAATTCTAGAATTGAAAAATACAATATTTAAAATAACAATTCACTAGATAGCCTTAACAGCAAGTTGGCGATAAAAGAATCAATGAACTTAAAGACAGAAAAAGAGAAAGCACTCAATCTGAAAAAAAGACTGATAATATCAAAACTCTAACATTTATGTAATTGTAATTCAAGAAAGAGAAAAATGAGGCAGAAAAAATATTTGAAGAAATTATAGCAAAAAGTTCCCAATTTTGATAAAAGATATAAATTTACAGATTAAAGAAGCTCAGAAACCCAAAACACAATAAACACAAGAAAAATCACACTCAGGTACGCCACAGTCAAACTACTGAAAACCAAAAATTAAAAAACAAGAGAGAGAGATAAGGGAGGGAGGAAAGGACAGATGGAGAGAGAGAGGCAGGGAGAGACAGAAAGAACGAACAGCCTCATTACTTCTCCTCTTCCTGCTAAATGAGTTGAAAGCTACACTTACTCAAGTTTCCCAAGATATAAAGTATAAGAACTGAGCTTATTTTACATTTCATACAATGCAAAATTTTACCCGGAAAACTAACCTTGATTTCCTTTATTCCTTTCTTTGCTTTCAAAGTTTCTTCATCAGACTTTGTTTTCTCACTCTTCTTTACTGTTTCACTTACAAGTTTCTTTCCACTTGGTATTACTCCAAAGAATTTCCGAATGTCCTAAAAGCAAAAACAGGAGATTAATGAATAAACATTAACTGCATACAATAATAATTTCAATTGTAATTTTTACACACACACTGGCTCACCCTGAGTAATTTCTCCATATCATCATAGTTCCATGAATACAGCATCTTTCTTTTCATGCGCAAAAGTTAACTGATAACTTTACCTGAGTTAAGAATACTTTGTTGGCCAGGCAAACATGCCTATAATCCCTGCACTCTGGGAGGCCGAGGTGGGTGGATCACTTGAGGTCCGGAGTTTAAGACCAGCCTGGCCAACATGGTGAAACCCCGTCACTACTAAAAACACAAAAAATTAGCCAGACATGGTGGCAGGTACCTGTAATCCCAGCTACTCCGGAGCTGAGGCAGGAGAATCACTTGAACCCAGGAGGCAGAGGTTGCAGTGAGCCAAGGTCACACCACTGCACTCCAGCCTGGGTGACAGAGCAAGACTTCTTCTCAAAAAAAAAAAAAAAAGAACAATTTGTCTAATGAAAAGTAACATAAATTCTCAGAATCAGGCCAAAATAAGCAAGTGATAGTTTTTGCTAATGACAGCACAGTTATTAGCGAGGCAAGTAGCAGTTACTTATTATTGATCATGTAAGCACATCCACATTTACATCCCATCATCCCAGGCACAGCCTAAAGCTGGATAATATGATCCTTGTCTGTGGGACATATACTCCAGTCTGAGAGAAGAATAACTCACAATCCTAATCATTCCTGGCAACTAAAAACCTTCAAACTGTTTTCCTTTGTATGATTTTTCTACATTCCAAAGGAAAAAACCTTTGATGCTTATTACAATATGCTCTTTAATTCCTCTATCCCATGTTAAACCACAGAATTCAAATTAATCATACTGAAACATTTACAATGTAATTTACAACTAAAATCACTTGCTTTTCCTAACCATTGCATATATATTCTTCCCTACCTCTCTAAAATGTAGTTTAAGAAACTGTGGTATCGAACAGACCTTAGAATCATAAGTCTTAATTCAAATCTGTGCTCTAGTGCTTTTTACCTGTGTGATCTTGGGCAAGCTACTTTATTATTTTCTCCTCAGTAAAGTGGGACTAATACTGACCCATTTTTTTTTTTTTTTTTTGAGACGGAGTTTCGCTCTTGTTACCCAGGCTGGAGTGCAATGGCGCGATCTCGGCTCACCGCAACCTCCGCCTCCCGGATTCAGGCAATTCTCCTGCCTCAGCCTCCTGAGTAGCTGGGATTACAGGCACGTGCCACCATGCCCAGCTGATTTTTTGTATTTTTAGTAGAGACGGGGTTTCACCATGTTGACCAGGATGGTCTCGATCTCTTGACCTCGTGATCCACCCGCCTCGGCCTCCCAAAGTGCTGGGATTACAGGCGTGAGCCACCGCGCCCGGCCTAATACTGACCCTTTATGTGCATTAATTATGCATCTATCACAATTCTGGCTCAGTAAAAAGCTTCCCCTCACCTCATTTCTGAACTATCGTCCCTTCATATTACTGAAACACTCTGTTTATCAATATCTCTGCTCATAGAGAAGGGTATAAGGAAGAAAAAATAATGAGAAGTAAGAGCTGAATTCCAAAGAACTGGTTTTAAGAACCAGCTGTATCATTGTCCCTCTTCCTATCCTTGATGGTTGTAATCACTAGTTTTTATTTATTTTTATTCCTACAACCTACCTCTCTTTACTGCATGAGAGAAATGCCTACAAAAGTACTTTGTAAAGTATAAGAAAAGTTAGCAATTATTTCCTAAATCCTGACAATAATTGTCACACTCCTACAATGTCAAAAGTCCCAAACAAGTGTTGCGCCACACACACACACACCTTTGTGGCTAAGCCAATAAACAAAGCAGATAATTGAGGTACATGGCATGTTAAATAAATCTTTTAAAAAGGCCACGCGCCGGGCGCGGTGGCTCAAGCCTGTAATCCCAGCACTTTGGGAGGCCGAGGCGGGTGGATCACGAGGTCAAGAGATCGAGACCATCCTGGTCAACATGGTGAAACCCCGTCTCTACTAAAAATACAAAAAATTAGCTGGGCATGGTGGTGCGTGCCTGTAATCCCAGCTACTCGGAGGCTGAGGCAGGAGAACTGCCTGAACCCAGGAGGCGGAGGTTGCGGTGAGCCGAGATCGCGCCATTGCACTCCAGCCTGGATAACAAGAGCGAAACCCCGTCTCAAAAAAAAAAAAAAAAAAGGCCACGCAAGGTGGCTCATGCCTGTAAACCCAGCTCTTTGGGAGGCCGATCCAGGAGGATCGCTTGAGGCCAGAAGTTTAAGACCAGCCTAGTCAACATGGTGAAACCCCATTTCTACTAAAAATATAAAAATTAGCCATGCATAGTGGCACATGCCTATAATCCAGCTACTCAGAAGACTGAGGCATGAGAACCACTTGAACCCAGGAGGCAGATGTTGCCGTGCGCCAAGATTGCATCACTGCACTCCAGCCTGAGCGACAGAACAAGCACTCTGTCACTAAATAAATAAATAAGATAAAAAGACTTCTCTGACTTTATAGCCTCTTTTGTAAATTTAGTTGCAAATCCATCCTAATGAAGTCTAAGTTTAAAAGATATTGCTTACAGAATGGATATCTCAGCTATGAAACTGAGACATCTGTGTCAGATGCTAAAGAGGCGAAGAACAATAAAGGAAACCATAGTCTTTCCTCTATAGACTACAGAGAAGCAAGTCTGAGGCTGACAACTACTTTATTGCTTCTAGAGCAAGTGAGTTCCACATCAGAGTTTCAAGTTTGAAATTACACAGTGATTCTTCATTCAAACGACAGTGACTGTCCTAAGAGAGCTCATAGTTGAAAATGTTTAAAAATAAAAAATTTAAATGTTGATTGCTTAAACACACAGAAAGAAAGACAGAATGATAGTGCATGTGTGCCATGGAAATAACCAAACTGTAAATTAATAATCTGGGTAAAGCAAGTGGTGGTTTTCAATCTGTTGAAAAATGCTTAAGGCTGAAAAGAGAAAGAAAAAACTGTAAATCAGGGAACACAGCTACTGGTAACATTGAGCTGTGTGGTTTCTGTCTGCATAAAAATCTGCACTGCCACTCCTTAGCACTATTACACCATTTCCTCCCTAAGTAATTATTTCCACTCACATCCTCCTTTCTTTCCTTTCACATTATTTTACCCTCCTCCCCTAAACTCACCCACACTCTGATGCCGACACAAGAGTTAAAGAAATTACAGCATCCTAATCTAACTCAGTATACACTAAAATTCAAAGCTTTTAGGATATAATTTTCCTTAGAATGGAAGCCATTCTACTCATACTTTATGACAAATATCCCCAGTGCAAAGGTCAGCAATTTGTCCTTAATTTATAGTGTGTGACTTCACCTGACTCTCCAATTAACATTCTCTGTCCAGTGCTTCAGGCCTTCAAAGATTTCATGAAATGCAGAAAAACAAGTCTAACTCCCAAAAAATAGATCTAAATACTTCCCTTGCTGGCACAGAATAATTCTTGTTGAGCATATGGGTGGAGAAATGAAAAAATATTTTAACTGATTTTTCAATCTTGGCAAGTAGAAGGCCCTCAAAGCAAAACATCAAGGCCAGAAACCATCCCTAAAGAAAGGTAGATTTTACTACAAAAAACTAGAAGTGCCAGAAACAAAGTTAAAATACAAGCAAAAGAGCTGGGCACTGTATGGTGCTCACCTATAGTTCCAGCTGCTAGAGAGGCTAAGACAAGAGCCTCAGGCTGAACTTGAATCCAGAAGTTCAGCCTGGACAACATAGTGAGACTATCTCAAAAAAAAAAAAAAGAAAAACCTTAAAAATATTTAAAACAGGGGGCCATGGGCGATGGCTCACGCCTGTAATCCCCAACATTTTGGGAGGCCCAGGCAGGTAGATCACGAGGTCAGGAGACCCAGACCATCCAGGCCAACATAGTGAAACCTCACCTCTACTAAAAATACAAAAATTAGCTGGGCATGGTGGCGCGAGCCTGTAATCCCAGCTACTTGGGAGGCTGAGGCAGGAGAATTGCTTGAACCCAGGAGGCAGAGGTTACAGTGAGCCAATTGCACCATTGTACTCCAGCCTGATCGACAGAGCAAGACTGTCTAAAAGGAAAAAAAAAGATATTTGGGAGGAGGCAGAATCAAAAGAGTAAAAGAGTAGTAATTAGCTCTTCTTACTTTTTTAGTGACTATTAATTGAACAAACAGGTTGGTTCAAGCAAAGCAAAATATTTAGGCAAAGATCACATAAAAGTTAAAACGAGTTTTAGTAGCGGCAACTAATATGTTTTCCATGCTTTACTTAGAGCCAGTGGACATAGACTTATGTCTTTTGTTGATCCTATGAGGTAAAGAGGTAAATAGGGCAAACAAAATTAGAATGATACACCCTGTTTTATAGATGAGTAAGTAGAATGGTTTAGTATGACAAACATGGGCTTTATGTCAGTTTGCCACTTATTAAGGGACACTAGAAATGAGTTACTTCATTTCTCTGTCCCTTAGTTTACTCACAAGACCACTTGCCTCACATGACCCCTGTGAGGATTAGAAGTGGCACACCAGCTCGGGCACAGTGGCTCACACCTGTAATCCCAGCACTTAGGGAGGCCAAGGTGGGCAGATCACCTGACAGCAGGTGTTCAGAACCAACCCGACAAATATGGTGAAACCCCATCTCTACTTGAAATACAAAAAAATTAGCCGAATGTGGTGATGCACACCCGTAGTCCCAGCTACTTGGTAGGCTTAAGCAGAAGAATCACTTGAACCCAAATGGTGGAGGTTGTAGTGAGCCAAGATCACGCCACTGTACTCCATCCTGGGTGAGACACTGTCTCAAAAGAAAAAAATAAAACAATAAATAAATAAATAAGAAAAAAAATGAAGTGGCACATCAAAAGCCTCCACAATGGAACCTACTCCTTCAACTCCAAATCTCTATCATACTTTTTCACTTAACTATGACTGCTGCAAAGCAGCCATTCCCCACAAATTCCCTACAACTAGCAAAGTGGCCTTTCCCTTGTCATTATTCCTGATATATTTCATTCTTGCATGCTCATAGGCAGGCACTGTGCCAGGGACTTGGGACACAAGTGAGCATTCCTTTTTTTTTTGAGACGGAGTTTCGCTCTCGTTACCCAGGCTGGAGCGCAATGGCGCGATCTCGGCTCACCACAGCCTCCGCCTCCTGGGTTCGGGCAATTTTCCTGCCTCAGCCTCCTGAGTAGCTGGGATTACAGGCACGCGCCACCATGCCCAGCTAATTTTTTGTATTTTTAGTAGAGACGGGGTTTCACCATGTTGACCAGGATGGTCTCAATCTCTTGACCTCATGATCCACCCGCCTCGGCCTCCCAAAGTGCTGGGATTACAGGCGTGAGCCACCGCGCCCGGCTTGAGCATTCCTTTATGAGGATAAATGTCCTTATGAAGCTACCTGGGAGACAAACTAGTATACAGAATTAAATATTAGGCTATGAGAGTATAGGAAGCACCTATTATAGAGGACCTCAGGGACCACATCTCAAAAGAAGAAACACCTGAACTGAGTCTTAAAATGACTGGGAGATCCAGCAATCCCACTAAAACATATTTATCCAAAGGAAATGAAGTCAGCATGCCAAAGACATATCTGCACTCTAATGTAATTTTATTACAGCACTATTCACAATAGCAAAGATTTGGAATCAACTTAAGTGTCCACCAACAACAAACAAATGGATAAAGAAAATGTAATATATGTACCCAATGGAATACATTTAGCCAAAAAAAATAATAAAATCCTGTCATTTGGGGAAACATGAATAAACCTGGAGGACACTATTTTAAGTGAAATAAGCTAGGCACAGAAAGACAAATAATACTGCATCATCTCACTCACGTGGAATAGAAAATAGTTGATCTTACAGGTAGAGAGTACAATATTCATGACTAAAGGCTAGCAGGGGAAGGGGAAGAAGAAAGAAGGAGGAGGAAGGAGAGAGGTTGGTCAAGAGGTACCAAGTTACAGTTAGATAAGAGAAATAAGTTCTGGTGTTCTGTTATATAGTAGAATGACTACAGTTAACAATAATGTATTGTACACTTCAAAACAGCTAGAAGAGGCCAGGTGTGGTGGCTCATGCCTGTGATTCCAGCAGATCATTTGAGGTCAGGAGTTCAAGATCGGCCTGGCCAACATGGTAAAACCCAGTATCTACTAAAAATTAAAAAAAATTAGCCGGGCATGGTGGTGCTCCCCTGTAATCCTAGCTACTCAGTAGGCTGAGGCAGGAGAAGTGCTTGAACCTGGGAGGCGGAGGTTGCAGTGAGCCAAGATCATGCCACTGCACTCCAGCTTACCCACCACTGTATCTCACGTACCGGGCCCAGATAAGCTTTCCATTGAATGGAAAGGCACAGTGGCTCACACCTGTAATCTCAGCACTTTGAGAGGCTGAGGTGGGTGGATTACCTGAGGTCAGTAGTTTGAGACCAGCCTGGCCAAAATGGTGAAACCCTGTCTCTACTAAAAATACAAAATTAGCCAGGTGTGGTGGCACATGTCTGTAATCCTAGCTACTAGGGAGGCTGAGGCAGGAGAATCGCTTGAACCTTGAACTCAGGAGGCAGAGGTTGTAGTGGGCCAAGATCATGCCACTGCACTCCAGCCTGGGGAAAAAGAGCAAAACTCCATCTCAAAAAAAATAATAATTAATTGAACACATGAATGGTTATTCCTCAGGCCACTGTCCTTCACAACTGTACTCAAAAAGAAAGCTTCTTGATTATGGAAAATAAAATTAATGGTAGATTTGTTTTTATGTATTATTTTTAAAAATAAAGATTATTAAAAGAATCTTTTAGATTAACTGTGCTATGACTTTAAGACATTTTTTAAAGTCTTAATGCTGATTATGTATTATTTTTGAGCTAAGTTATATTTGATTTTCTATAATTGATCTTTCTGTTACTCTCATATCATATTACAATACTGTGGCTACAAAAAACAAAAATATATTTTCACTTTTAGTAGTGAGGGAATGTGTTCTCTTTCCGGGTCCATGAAGGGGCATAGCTCTAAGGGCAAGAATTTACCAGCGCCATGCCCCCTCCCATCTCTCTCCATCCAGGAGATTCAACAGTTTATGTTTGAATTTTGCAGGCGCAAGTAGAAACTAAAAGTCAATCGCTCCAGCCCAAATTCTAAGGAACTCCTTTCATTGGCCCAGAGTATTGGAGAAGGTGGAGGTTCCTCCCAGGATAAAAGTCCGTGCTCCCTCACCTGCACCGGATTTCCAACTTTCTGGAACCCCCTCCCACACAGTGGGCGTTCCCTCCGGGATTTCCCCTCTGGAATCCCCTTCTTCATGGAAGACTTTCTCTTCTCTTTTCCTTCTCTTTTCTCTACCTAAATAAAATCACCTTTCTGCAACACTGTTTTGGGTCCGAAATTTTACTTTGCGAGCATACAGTGCAGCTGAAGCGCCCCACTGCTTATTCTTTAAGAAGTTGGAGGCCAAGGACACACAACATCCAAGAAGAAACCAGGATACAGTAGGACATTTCCTCTTCTTTAAAATTTAAGCCAAACAAAACAAACAAAATAAAAAAACTTAAAAAAATTAAGCCAAACAAATAACTTTTTTTAAGAAATTAGAAATTCTCTAGATTTATAACTGATGTTACTAATGTAACAGTCTAGCATGGACCTCAAAAACTTATCTGAGGAAAACACTGGTGAGTGAAATATAAGTGTAGTTTGAAAAACCTCTGAACAGTAACAAATCCTAGCTAGGAAGAATTTTAAGAGCCCACATCAACTTTTTTCATTCAATCATTCATTTATCCATTCAAGAAATATGAGAGCCTTTTATGGGCCAAGAACTGTTCTTGATGCTTGGGATAAACAAAACAGACTAGGTTTCTGTTCTCGTGAAGCTTTCCTTCTACGTTCTGTTCCTAATCTTTCTTTAATCGGTCTTTAGAAAACAAAGCACAGCATAGAAAAGAAAGAAAAGATGAAATAAAACACACTGAGGGAACAGAAATAGAGAATACAAACAATTCCTCTACTCACGCAGGATCTGTTAAGTCTACCTGAGAAGTCACTCACATGACAGCCAAAAGACCCATTTCTACAGCTGTCGTGCCAAGGAGGATATATAAGATTCTGAAGTCATAATATTTACTATCATTGCACTTTAGACTATGCACTCAATGAAATACTCTATCACAGAGAGGTACCTGATCCAAAAATACAAACCAACACTGGCAAGTTAAATAGCAAATGGAAATAATTATCTACTTTAGATTTTAAAAAATAAGTTCTCCTTTAATACCTGCATAACTGGGATAACGAAAGCATTTGAGACTGTTTATGCCTGATCTAATGGTTTATTTCAGAATGTTGACATTTAAGCCAAAATGGGTGCCAAGGAAACAAAGCAAGTGCTCTCCCACTAATCATGCCAATTGTTTGTATGCTTTTGTGGATGAAAGTTATGTATATTTTCCACAGAAATGTAAAAAAACAAACATATGCACAAAACTTTGTATTCAATTTTAGGGGTTTTCACCTAAAGCCTATCAGGAACTCCAAGTCAAAACTCTGGAAACACACACTCACACGGTGCAAACTCACACGTACATAACCCCATCACTACTTACGTACATACTGGTATCTTCTAAATCTTGTGTCTCTTTCTCCAGACCAGCTCTGAGCTCCATAGCCATGCAGCCAAAATGCAGCCAGATCCACCTCTGTGCAAAGGCCCCAAAGGTGCCACCAACTAATAATGTCCTCAGCTAAATTTATCTTCAGCTGAGACTTGCTTCTTTCCCATTATTCCCCATCTCCATGCATAATACCACCACTCACCCAAAACAGAAACGTGGCCACTGCTTTTTCTCCTCACTCTGACCCTCCACCTAATCATCCAACCTAAACTATTTCCCATATACTGCTGTCTTCTCCCCTCTATTCCCACTGCCTCTGCCCTGATTCAGGATTTCTTTTGTTTACTTAACACACCTTTCTATAGCCCTCACTCTGTGCCATGCAATGATTTGAACACTTTTAACATATTAACTCATTCAGCCCATCGATCAATGAGTAGATAAAGAAACTGTGGGATATATAGATATACATAGATATAAATATAGATATATAGATACAGATATATATACACACACACACAACAGAATACTACTCAGCCATAAAAAAGAATGAATTAATGTAATGGTACTGGCAGGAACCCAGACTGGACTGGAGACTATTATTCTAAGTGAAGTAACTCAGGAATGGAAAACCAAACACTGTATGTCCTCACTTATAAGTGGGAGCTAAGCTATGAGGATGCAAAGGCATAAGAATTATACAGTGGACTCTGGGGACTCAGGAAGAAATGGTAGGACGAAAGTGAGGGATAAAAGAGTACAAACTAGATTCAGTGTATTCTGCCCGGGTGATGGGTGCACCAAAATCTCACAAATCATCGCTAACGAACTTACTCATGTACCCAAATACCACCTGTTCCCCAAAAACCCACGGAAATAAAAAATGTTTTTTAAAATAATAAATAAATAAAAATGAAGGCAACACAAAGATATTCTCTCTTTTTTCGGCTGGGTGCAGTGGCTCCACCTGTAATCCCAGTACTTTGGGAAGCCAAGGTAGGTGGATCACTTGAGGTCAGGAGTTTGAGACCAGCCTAGCCAATATGGTGAAACCCCATCACTACCAAAAATACAAAATTCAGCCAGGTCGATGGCTCACGCTTATAATACCAGCACTTTGGGAGGCCAAGGCAGGCGGATCACCTAAGGTCAGAAGTTCTACAACAGCCTGGCCAATAGGACAAAATCCCGTCTCTACTAAAAATACAAAAAAATTAGCTGGACATGGTGGCATGCACCTGTAGTCCCAGCTATTAGGGAGTCTGAGGCAAAAGAATCGCTGAATCGCTTGAACTGTGCACCAGAGGTTGGCAGTGAGCTGAGATCGCACCACTCCACTCCAGCCTAGGTGACAGAGCGAGACTCTATCTCTATTAAAAAAAAAAATAAGCCAGGAGTGGTGGTGGGCACCTGTAGTCCCAGCTACTTAGGAGGCTGAGGCAGGAGAATTGCTTGAACCGGTGAGGCAGAGGTTGCAGTGAGCTGAGATTGTATCTCAAAAAACAGAGGAGAGAAAGCAAATTATGTCACTATATTCATTTATCTTTGAAGAGTACATGGTTTTATGCAAAATAAGTACAGCAGTACGCCACAGAGTGGTTGTCAAAATACTGTATTTTGGTTTTACTTCTCTATTTTGAAGGTAATAAAGAAATACAAGTATTTCTGGTAAATATTTTAAAACAGTCCATCAAATCCACGAGTAGAAATTGATTATCATCAATATACTTCACAAAAATCTATCCAAGTATAAAAATCTTTTATCCTGAAAACCATTAAAATGCAAAATCATATATGTGAATAAAATATATAATGGTTTAACTGGTGGCCACACAGAAAAAAAAAAAATCATGAAATAATTTTAAAGTACTTTAAGTCAGGCGCAGTGGCTCACGCCTGTAATCCCAACACTTTAGGAGACTGAGGCAGGCAGATCACCTGGGGCCAGGAGCGCGAGACCACCCTGGCTGACAGGATGAAACGCCATCTCTACTAAAAACAGAAAAATTAGTCAGGAGTGGTGGCACATGCCTGTAATCGCAGCTACTTGGGAGGCTGAGGCACAAGAATTGCTTGAACCTGAGAGGTAGGAGTTGCAGTGAGCTGAGTTCATGTCACTGCACTCCAGCCTAAGCTACAGCGGGACTCTGTTTCAATAAATAAATAAAAGTATTTAAAATTATATTAAGACCTTATACTTTGGAAGCAAAAAGTGGTTGGAAGGCTTTCCCCCTAAAATCAGGAAAAAGACAGTATGTCTGCTCTTGCGACTTGTACTCAAATGTTGTAAGAGTTTCTAGCAAAGGAATTAGGCAATAAAATGAAACAAAAGGCATCTATATTGAACAAGAAGTAAATGCATCTGTTTACAGATGAAACAATCTTACAGAAAAATGTACAAAATCCACTGAAAGACTCAGTATTAATAATGATCAACGGACAGGCTCCATGGCTCAAACCTGTTAATCTCAGCACTTAGGGAGGCCAAGGCAGGCAGATCATGAGGTTGAGGAGTTCGAGACCAGCCTGACCAACATGGGGAAACCCTGTCTCTACTAAAAATACAAAAATTTAGCCGGGCGTGGTGGCAAGCACCTGTAATCTCAGCTACTCAGGAAGCTCAGGCAGCAGAATCGCGTGAACCTGGGAGGTGGAGGTTGCAGTGAGTCAATATCATACCACTGCACTCCAGCCTGGGCAAAAGTGCAAGATTCTCTCTCAAAAATAAAAATAAAAAATAATGAGTTCAGCAAGGATACAAGATCAATATACAAAAATAAACTGTATTTCTAACCGGGAACAGTGGCTCAAGCCTGTAATCCCAGCACTTTGGGAGGCCGAGGTGGGTGGATCATGAGGTCCTAAGTTCAAGACCAGCCTGGCCAAGACAGTGAAACCCCATCTCTATCAAAAATATAAAAATTAGCCAGGGGTGGTGGTGGGCACTCTATAACCCCAGCTACTTAGGAGGCTGAGGCAGAGAACTGCCTGAACCCAGGAAGCAGAGGTTGCAGTGAGCCACGGTCACACCAATGCACTCCAACCTGGGGGACCAAGCGAGATTCCGTCTCAAAAAATATGTATATTACAAAGCCACAGTACCACAGTGTGTTGCTGGCATTAAGACAGATATATAGATCAATGGAACAGAACTGGGAGTTTAGAAAACCACCCTCACAACTGCAGCCAACTAATTTTTGACAAAGGTGTCAAGACAATTCAATGAGGAAAGAAGAATCTTTTCAAAAAATGGTGCTGGAACAACTAGATGTCCACATATGAAAGAAAATTGGACCTTTATACTTCACAACCTATATAAAAACTCAAAAATGGATAAAAGTCCTTCATTTATAAAAGTTTTATAAATGAAGTATAAAACCCATACTGTGAAAAACTACAAAATACTGTTTAAACAAACTGAAGACCTCAACAAATGAAGGCATCCCACATTCATGGATCGAAAGATTTAACTGTTAAGATGGCAATAATACAAAAACTACAAACTACTACTAAAACTATTTTAGTTTTAAGAGCTAAAACTACAAAACTCTTAAGTATAAATCTTCATGACCTTGGATTAGGCAAGAGAAACTTAAACGATGAAAAAAAAAAAGGAGACATGCAAGGACGTGGAGGAAGAGTATTTCAAAGAGAAAATAGCAACAACAAAAGTCCTGAAAGAGAAACAGAACCAACCTAACATACTCAAAAAACAGAGAGAGAAAATCAGAGACGGAGGTAAGGGCCTTATAGGCCAAGTTCAGGTACATATGCATGCCAAAAGCCAGTCAAGCACTGCTCCAGGGAAACCATTCCACATAGAAAACCAGGATGTGAAAGGTGCCTTGAAGAGAGGAGCAATGAAACAGTTCAGACCACAATTTATTTAAACTGACCTCACTGTTCTTCAAAAGGCTGTTCCTTAAGTGTCATATGTGTTTAATTCAATCCTATGCATATTTTCAATAATTAAACCAACCAATTAATTATATATGCTGACTTCTTAAAAATGGCATCTCTCAGGTTTTATTCACATTTTGTACAATTAAATCTCAGTGCAATTCAAACTGTCTTCATGGCTTCTTTTTATTTTATTTTTAATTTTCTTTCTATTCCTTTAGTAGATAATATATTCACATGATTCAAATTTCAAAAGGGTAAAAAAAATCTCCCTCTTAACCTGCCTCTCAGACACATACTTCCCATCTCTGGAGACAAAAAATGTTATCAGTTGGTTCCTTGTTTATCTTTCCAGAGAGATTTTGTATTTTGACAATCGTTTTATATCAGAGTATAAAGTTTTCTCATTTTTCTAAAGGTTGCATAGTATTCCATTGTGTGGATACACACACTTTATTTCTTTATTGATAACTTTTCATTGGAATTTTTTTTTTAATGCAGCTCCCAGGGCAAGAGCCATCTATGGATGGGCTTCAGAAGGTAAGTGAATAGGCCAGGCACAGTGGCTCACGCCTGTAATCTCAGCACTTTAGGAGGCCGGGGCAGGTGGATCAGCTTGAGGCCAGGAGTTCTAGACCAGCCTGGCCAACGTGGTGAAACTTCATCTCTACTAAAAAAAAAAAAAAACAAAAAAAAAACAGCTGGGCATGGTGGTGTATACCTGTAATCTCAGCTACTGGGGAGGCTGAGGCATGAAAATCGCTTGAACCTGGGAGGCGGAGGTTGCAGTGAGCCAAAACTGTACCACTGTCACCACTGTACTCCAGCCTCGGCTACCCAGGAAGACTCTATCTCAAAAAAAAAAAAAAAAAAAACAACAACCTTTGGGAGGCCGAGGCAGGCGGATCACAAGGTCAGGAGATTGAGACCATCCTGGCCAACATGGTGAAACCCCGTCTCTACTAAAAATATAAAAATTAGCCAGATGTGGTGGCAGGTGCCCGTAGTCCCAGCTACTGGAGAGGCTGAGGCAGGAGAATCGCTTGAACCCCGGAGGTGGAGGTTGCACTGAGTTGAGATCACGCCACTGCACTACAGCCTGGCGACAGAACGAAACTCCATCTCAAAAAAAAAAAAAAAAAGAAGAAGAAAAGTGAATAGGCCAGGCACAGTGGCTCACGCCTGTAATCCCAATGCTTTGGGAGGCCAGGGTGGAAGGATCGCTGTACCCAGGAATTAGAGGCGCCAGTGAGCTATCATCACACCACTGAACTCCAGCCTGGGCAACAGAGCAAGACCTTGTCTTCAAAAACAAGAAAAAAAAAAAAAAAAAAAAAGACAGGCAAATCCCTTAATATGGTGTATAAGTGCCTATACGCATTTCTCTGGACAGAAATTTGCATACCATTCACTATATTTATCAAAGGGAACTGTGACCGAAACAAAGATTGAGAACTACTCTCCTTCATACCCAATGACACAGTTTGAGGGAAAGAAAAAAAAAAAAAACAACTTTGCACAGGTGTTCAATAAACATTTGTTGAATCAATTTTAGTCCCCGGGCGCAGTGGCTCACGCCTGTAATCCCAGCACTTTGGGAGGCCAAGGAGGGTGGATCATGAGGTCAGGATATTGAGACCACCAAACCCTGTCTCTACTAAAAATGCAAAAAAATTAGCCAAATGTGATGACGTGCGCCTGTAGTCCCAGCTACTGGGGAGGCTGAGGCAGGAGAATCACTTGAATCCAGGAAACGCAAGTTGCAGTGAGCTGAGATCGCACCACTGCACTCCAGCCTGGCGACAGAGCAAGTTGCCATCTCCAAAAAAATAAAAAATGGAAAAAAAAGCATCAATTTTAGTCTAGAGTTTTGCTAATTGTTGTACTAAAGACTAGAGAGCTAAATTAAATACCAATATAATACAAAATTCTTATCTAGCTCATAGAACCTTTTCCCATTAACACCAAAACTGACCAGTTTGACCTATTTCTTTTCTGAGGTCTATTTTTTCGTCTGCGCCATGAACAGGGGTACTAAAGAAAGAAAAGAACCAAAATAAAACCACCTGAACGATCAAAAGTTGACCACAAAAGCTGTGTTCACTATAAATGACATCAGAGGACTCTACCATGCCTCTTAAAATCTATGTAACTTTCCATAGAGCCCTTTCTGAGAAAATCGATCATTGGTAGCTGCGTAATTGCCTTACATGGCATGCAGTAGAAAAGAAGCTTTACATATACATCTTGCTTAATCCCAAAACAATCACTATGGCAGCTATTATTTTGCTCTCTTTTATAGATAAGGAAACAGAAGCTTAAAGAGATTAAACTTAAGCTATTTACTTGCCGAAGACCACATAACTATTAAACTAGACTATACTAATATAGTAATACAACTATAATCTATAAATCATTAAACTAAAACATCACCACGTTCTTCATCTTCAAGACTCCAAATCTCTTCAAGCTTCCAAAATACCATGGTTCCTTGACCTCCAAAATGTATTTTTTTTTTTTTTGTATTTTTTTTTTTAGTAGAGACGGGGTTTCACCACGTTGACCAGGATGGTCTCGATCTCTTGACCTCGTGATCCGCCCGCCTCGGCCTCCCAAAGTGCTGGGATTACAGGCGTGAGCCACCGTGCCCGGCCCTTCCAAAATGTATTATTATGGGGAGGTGGTATAACATGGTGGTCAGAAACACCAAGATTCTAATTCTAGTTCAACCACCTATTTGTTGTATGACACATTATTTAAATTCCAAGAGGTGCTTTCACCATCTGTAAAGCTGCATCCATGTGGGTAGAAATGAAAAACAAGCATGAAAAACCAACAGTTCACATACTGACCTGAAGAAGATGCTTGGTACAAGGTAGCTACTATCATTACTGTTGCCCTTTTTTGAGAAAAAACACAAAGGACTGCAAGGTTCCCCAATGCGGCATAAAATTTTCAACCCCTAGAATACTGTCACTGTGACAAGTTGCCCAATGATTGAAAAAAATTATATCGGATTATCTTCGAGCTTAATGGAACATTTTAAATTGTTCTTTGAATTAAAAATACTTCAAACGTATAGCCTTATCCATTGCCATACCATCATGACTGTCTGCTTTGCTCGCTGCATAATTATTTCACTTTCAATTTGTTTGAATGTTTTATCCAGAATTATGCAGTGAGGTTTGAGTGTTTTTTTAAAGATTATTTTTAACATCAGGTGATAAGAAGATGACAGCTGTCAAATGTCTTACATCTTTATTCTCTGTATTTCTTTTTCCTAGTAAACCGTGTTATCCCTTTGACGCCTATGAACTCATCTAAACAGAATAAAATACTCTTTCCATGCCCTCGGTCTCAACACTGCTCAGGTGATCGTTAACGAAGAGAGGAGATAAGACTAGCCGAGTTGTTAACGAGAAAAGTTTAAGGCCCTACGCAACACATTCCTAAGAAAGAAAAGTTTGTTACATTCTTCTCCCTCATGACCCAAAGCTTGAAATCCACGCTTTAGGCAGTACTCAAACTGAGGTTTGGAGCAACGCCGAACAAGAAAATAACTTTACCCATGCATTCCAAAACCACTAACCTTACTCCCTTCCCCCAAGAGTGAGGGGAAAAAGTGCAAGTACACGTAGCAACAAAATCCCTGCGCGCTGGCTACCGCCCAAAGCTGGAGCCCGCGGTGCTAGGAAAGTTGGGCGTCCAGCGCCTGGTGTGCGGCCCCTTCTCTGCCTTCGCTCGCCTCCGGAGCCACCCACCGCCATCCTCCCCCACCCTGCATACCAGGAGTGCCCTGTCCACACGAGGCCTGCAAAGCCTCCCCAGACACCGAGCCGCACGGCCGCCCCCAGTGGCTCACCATCGCAGACCCAGGATAAAGGCGCTGGCTGGCGGGTCGGCCGGTTGAGGAATCCGTTATCGGGGATCGGGATCCATTCGCGCCAACAACTTCTCCCGCGAAGTGGAAGAAGGCGAAGACAGCGGCGCGCGGCGATGACGTAGGAAGCGCGCGCTTTCCTTCCGTCCCGCCCAGAGGCGGGAGGTGCGACGCCTGCCCAGGTGTCGCAGGGAGGGCAGGGGGGCCGCTGCCACCGCCGGGAGCCACGATGTGAGCTTGGTTTTTGGCGGTGGCGCTAAAGTAGGGGGATCCAACATTGGTTTCCTTGGAAGGTGAGGTATTCAAGTACCTCCCGGTTACATGTCTGGACAGTGCACTTCCCTACAGTAACTTTCAAAAGTTTTTACTACCAACTGCAACAAGATCAACATTTCAGCTGTGCATTTCACATATTACATATAAATATCTATTCTGTAATAAATTTTCATCAAGCGGCCGGGCCCGGTGGCTCAGGCCTGTAATCCCAGCACTTTGGGTGGCCGAGGTGGGTGGATCACCTGAGGTCAGGAGTTCAAGACCAGCCTGACCAATATGGTGAAACCCCGTCTCTACTAAAAATCCAAAAATTAGCCGGGCATGCTGACGTGTGCCTGTAGTCCCAGCTACTTGGGAGGCTGAGACAGGAGAATTGCTTGAACCCGGGAGGCGAAGGTTGCAGTGAGCCGAGATGGTGCTGCTACTGCACTCCAGCCTGGGCGACAGAGCAAGACTCCATCTCAAAAAAAAAAAAAAGAAAAAAAAGATACCAAAAGCTTTGAAGTAAGCCAGTTTTATATGAATAAATAAGCAATTGAATCGTGAAATAGAATGGAACATTTGCATATGATTTTGAGAAACAAATGACACCATAAAGAGTTCAATGGAGAAAGCAGTATCTCCAGCTTTGGCTCTATATACACTTTTGAAATTCTCACCCATCCACCCACTGTTGGGTTTTGCACTTTATGACACCAACATCTCTAGGACAAAAGATAGGTAGCAAAGCCTGGACTACAACAGAGGCTGAGCATGGACAGCTTGTATTTATTAAACGTCTATGGTTGGCCAAGCACAGTGGCTCACGCCGGGAATCCGAGCACTTTGGGAGGCCAGGGTGGGCAGATGACTAGGTAAAGAAATCGAGACAATCCTGGCCAACATGGTGAAACCCCGTTTCTACTAAAAATACAAAAATTAGCTGGGCTTGGTGGCGCGTGCCTGTAGTCCCAGCTACTCAGGAGGCTGCGGCAGGAAAATCGCTTGAACACGGGAGGTGGAGGTTGCAGTGAGCCAAGATCTTGCCACTGTATTCTTGCCTGGCAACACAGTGAGACTCCATCTCAAAAAAGAAAAAACAAAAGGCCAGGCGCAGTGACTCACACCTGTAATCCCAGTACTTTGGGAGGTCGAGGCGGGTGGATCACAAGGCCAGCAGATCAAGACCATCCTGGCCGACATGGTGAAAACCCTTCTCTGCTAAAACACAAAAAACTAGCCCAGGTGTGGTGGCGCGCGCCTGTAGTCCCAGCTACCCGGGAGGCTGAGGCAGGGGAATTGCCTGGACCCCGGAGGTGGCAGTTGCAGTGAGCCAAGATCAGGCCACTGCACTCCACCCTCCTGACTCAGCAAGACTCTGTCTCAAAAAAAGAAAAAAAAAAAAAAACGACTATTGTTATATGTGCAGCTCTGGACTAGCCTAGTTTAGCTCATTTTATCCCCAAGATGACACTGACTACTGTTATGCCCAGTTTACAAACAGACTGTTACTCATGAACAGGGCCTCACTGCACTGGTCCCTCTGAAGCCAGTATGCTAGGTCCCCAGCCCCACCACATGCTATTTATCTGACCAAGGGCAAGTTACTGTGCCTTAGTATTCTCTTAGGAGACACATCACACAAATTTTTGCCCATAATTTTAGAGGACCTACATTGTGTTATAAATCAATAAATGAGTAAATAAGACACATAAAAAGTACATATATTTTATATTACATTACTCTTTTGCATTCCTTTTTTTTTTTTTTTTTTTTTTCATTTGAAGTCTTCCTTGAGCTTAAGTGAGACTTAAGTCAGGAGCCTGTAACTTCTTTGTGAGATTGTTTTCTTTAGGAATATTTATTTACTTGAAAATACTCTTTCTCAGAAATATACCAGATTTAAAATGACTGCGTATGATTTTAAACTCCTCCCTTGAACCTGGACTGGCCTGTGACTGATTTGCCAAAGAATACAGTGGAAGTGATACCATGCCAATTCCAGACCTAAGGTTTAAGAAGACCAGCAGCTCCTGTCTTGCTCTCTTGGAACACCACCTAAAGCTAGAGAGGGGTCATCTGAGACCAGCCTTATAGCCATCTACACCAGGTGCCATGCATGTAAATAAAGCCATCTACAATCACCATCCCAGCAACTGATGGAATTCCACTAGCTTTTTTGACCCCAGTCAACACCTGGGAGAGCACAAAAATCACCTAGTCAAGGCCTGTCCAAATTTCCTGATCCACAGTAGCATGAACATATTTAAATGATTGCTCTGTTAAGGTAATAGGTATTGGAATGGTTTCTTGTAAAGCAATAGATAATAGATATTCAGAATGGAAATATTTTTGAAGACCTAAAATAGGGCTGAGCACGGTGGCACGTACCTATTATCCTAGCACTTTGAGAGGCCCTGTCTCAAAAAAAAAAAAAAAAAAAGGGAAACCAATCAGAAAAGATGTCCCTGCTAATCCATGCCTTTTAGTTAGCAGAATAATGGAATGGAAAGAAATTCACTCCTTGAAAACAGTACGGATGTAAGCTTTTGCCTGTCACAGCAAATTTACATTTATGGATGCCTGCTGCATTAGTACATGTCAGCACCGTTACTCCCTCTTTCACATCCTTAATTCCTTTATGGGCTAGCTTATCAGCTGTAGTTAGTATCTATCTGGGGCAATAACACCAAAACAGTGATGTTTCAGCCATATTATAGACTTGGTCGGGTGTCAGGATTTTCATCAGTGATAATATTGGCAAATTCATCAACAAATTTCTCCATTGCTTTGTGATCAGCAGATGCTTTATCTCCACAGATTTTTGAAAAATTTAACACCCTGTCTTTCCTTAAATTTCTGCAACCAGCCTGTTGAATATTCACAATTCCCTTCAATTTTTAGTTCATTGTAGTAGAGCTTTGTTTGCTTCATGATCAGCATACCATTACATGGCATGTGTTCATTATGATGCTTATCAATTTACTCTTTCAATACATGATTGGGATTTTCATTTTTAGTTTAATGTAGTTGGGGGGGGGGGTTTTTTTTGGTTTTTTGTTTTTTTTTTTTACTTTTCATTAACTTCTGTTCATCACTTTCAGCATAAACCTTCAACAGTTTCTCCTTCTGTTTCTTCAAGTCATACATGGTAGTGATTCCAATTCCATACTCTTTTGTAAGATTTTCACACTTATACTGCTGTCCACCTTCTCCAACAGTTTGACTTTCTGTGCTACAGATAAACATAAATGCTTCCTTGTTTTCTCATCACTCTTACCCAAAGGGGTATCTGAGGGCCTTTTTGACATTTTCAGCAATATCTTTATACCACAAAGTGAGAATAATCAAAAAGCCACAGAAGGCCAGCCAGGCACAGTGGCTCACGCCTATAATCCCAACACTCTGGGATGCCAAGGAAGGAGTATTGCTTGAGGCCAGGAGTTCAAGACCAGCCTGGGAAACAGAACGAGACCCTGTCTCAAAAACAAAACAAAACAAAAAACCACTGTAAACAATCTGAGTATTAACTATAAAGAAAATGGATAAATTGATATATATTCATACAACAATAAAAAATCAATGAAATACAGATCATACATCATACAACACTACAGATCAGTCATATATATATATATATATATTTTTTTTTTTTTTTTTTTTTTTGAGATGGAGTCTTGCTCTGTTACCCAGTCTGTAGTGCAGTGACACAATCTCGGCTCACTGCGACCTCTGCCTCCCAGGTTCAAGCAATTCTCCTGCTTCAGCCTCCCAAGTAGCTGGGATTACAGGTGCCTGCCATCACACCCAGCTAAGTTTTGTATTTTTAGTAAAGATGGGGTTTCATCATGTTGGTCAAACTGGTCTCAGACTCCTGACCTCAGGTGATCCACTGACCTCAGCCTCCCAAAGTGGTGGGATAACAGGCATGAGCCACCACACCTGGCTCAGTCTTATATACTGATATGGTTTGGCTCTATGTCCCCACCCAAAACTCATCTTCTTTTTTTTTAAAGACGGGGTTTCACCATGTTGGTCAGGCTGGTCTTGAACTCCCAACCTCAGGTGATTTGCCTGCCTTGGCCTCCAAAGTGCTTGGATTACAGGCATGAGCCACCACACCCGGCCCAAAACTCATCTTCTAACGCCTGTAATTCTCATGTGTTGTGGGAGGGACCCAGTAGGGAGATGATTGAATCATGAGGGCAGGTCTTTCCTGTGCTGTTCTCCTGATAGTGAATGGATCTCATGAGATCTGATGGTTTTAAAAATGGAAATTTCTCTGCACAAGCTCTCTTTGCCTGCTGCCATCCATGTAAGATGTGACTTGCTCCTCCTTGCCTTCTAACATGATTGTGAGGCCTACTCAGCCCTGTGGAACTGCAAGTCCAATAAATTTCTTTCTTTTGTAAATTGCTCAGTCTTGGGTATGTCTTTACCAGCAGCATGAAAACGGACTAATACAGTAAATTGGTACCAGTAGAGTGGGGCCTTGCTAAAAAGATACCGAAAAATATGAAAGCAACTTTGGAACTGGGTAACAGGCAGAGGTTGGAACAGTTTGGAGGGCTCAGAGAAGACAGAAAAATGTAGGAAAGTTTGGAACTTCCTAGAGACTTGCTGAATGACTTTGACAAAAATGCTGATAGTGATATGAACAATAAGGTCCAGGCTGAGGTGGTCTCAGATGGAGATGAGGAACTTGTTGGGGACTGGAGCAAAGATGACTTTTGTTATGTTTTAGCAAAGAGACTGGCAGCACTTTGCTAAAGAGACTGGCAGCACTGCCCTAGAGATTTTTGGAACTTTGAACTCGAGAGAGATGATTAGGGTATATGGTAAAAGAAATTCCTAAGCAGCGAAGCATTCAAGAGGTGACTTGGGTGCTGTTAAAGGCATTCAGTTTTAAAAGGAAAAAAGAGTATAAAAGTTTAGACAATTTGCAGCCTGACAACACAATAGAAAACAAAATCCCATTATTTAAGGAGAAATTCAAGCCAGCTGCAGAAATTTGCATAAGTAACCAGGTGTCTAATATTAATCACTGAGACAATGGGGGAAAATGTCTCCAGGGCGTGTCAGAGACCTTTGCAGCAGCCCCTCCCATCACAGGCCCAGAGGCCTCGGAAGAAAAAGTGGTTTCATGAGCCAGGCCCAGGGTCCCTGTGCTGTGTGCAGCCTAGGGACTTGGTGCCCTGTGTCCCAGCCACTTCAGCCGTGGCTGAAAGGAGCCAACACAGAGCTCAGGCTGTGGCTTCAGAGGATTCAAGCCTCAAGCCTTGGCAGCTTTCATGTGATGTTGAGCCCGCAAGTGCACAGAAGTCAAGAATTGAGGTTTGGGAGCCTCCACCTGGATATCTTCAGATGTATGGAAATGCCTGGATGCCCAGAGAGAAGTTTGCTATAGGGGAGGGGACCTCATGGAGAACATCTGCGAGAGCAGTGCAGAAGGAAAATGTGAGGTCAGAGCCACCACACAGAGTTTCCACTGGGGCACCACCTAGTGGAGCTGTGAGAAGAGGGCCACCAACCTCCAGATGCCAGAATGGTAGATCCACTGACAGCTTCCACCATACACCTAGAAAAGCCGCAAATACTCAATGCCAGCCCATGAAAGCAGCTGGGAGGGAGGCTGGGCCCTGCAAAACCACAGGAGTGGAGCTGCCCAAGACCATGGAAACCCACCTCTTGCATCAGCATGACCTGGATGTGAGACATGGAGTCAAAGGAGATCATTTTGGAGCTTTAAGATTTGACTGCCCTGCTGGATTTCAGACTTGCATTGGGCTGTAGCACCTTTGTTTTGGCCAATTTCTCCGATTTGGAATGGCTGTATATACCCAATGTTTACACCCTCATTGTATCTAAGAAGTAACTAACTTGCTTTTGATTTTACAGGCTCATAGGCAGAAGGGACTTGCCTTGTCTTGGATGAAACTTTGGACTGTGGACTTTTGTGTTAATGCTGAAATGAGTTAAGACTTTGAGGGACTGTTGGAAAGGCATGATTGGTTTTGAAATGTGAAGATATGAGATTTGGGAGGGGCCGGGGTGGAACGATATGGTTTGGCTCTGTGTTCCTACCCAAATCTCATCTTGTAGCACCCATAATTCCCACATGTTGTGGGAGGGACCCAGGGGGAGATGACTGAATCGTGAGGGAGGGTCTTTCCCGTGCTGTTCTCTTGATAGTGAATGGGTCTCATGAGAGCTGATGGTTTTAAAAACCATAATCTCATTTTTGAGATTATGAAATAATTTTAGTATGTCATAAAGTTGTCAGTAATTACCAATAATACAAAATTTCTTTTAGTTTAAGCTGCACATAATCTCTATCTTTGCCTGCTGCCATCCATGTAAGTTGTGACTTACTCCTCCTTGCCTTCCGCCATGATTGTGAGGCCTCCCCAGCCGTGTGGAACTTTAAGTCCAATAAATTTCTTTCTTTTGTAAATTACCAAGTCTTGGGTATATCTTTATCAGCAGTGTGAAAAGGGACTAATACATAAACCATTGAGCAAAAAAAGCATCTATTCCACATGGAGTATATTTTGCTGACTGCTCAGGCTGAATGGAAAGATCAGTAAAAACTTTCCCGACCTCAGTGAACTTTATGAATGAAATGAGGAAAAATATTTACACAGCACTTAAAAAAAATAACATCTGTATCTCTGTGAAGTAGGTAACAACAGCATAGGTTGTATTTAGCAAATAGAGAAATAATTTTAGTATGTCATAAAGTTGTCAGTAATTACCAATAATACAAAATTTCTTTTAGTTTAAGTCTATTACTTATTCAATCATTCCTAATTACCAGTCACCTATACTTTTATTTTCAGAACATTTGACACCAGTGGAATCTTATTTTATTTTATTTTATTTATTTTGTTTTTGTAGAGATAGGATCTCACTTTGTTGCCCAGGCCAGGCTCAAACTCCTGGCCTCAAGTGACCCTTCCACCTTGGCCTCCCAAAGTGCTGGGATTACAGGCAGGAGCCACTGTGCCCGGCCTCCAGTGGGAATATTAATAGCAGTATTTAAATGCTGCACAAGCCGGGCCTGGTGGCTCACGCCTGTAATCCCAGCACTTTGGGAGGCCGAGGCGGGTGGATCACAAGGTCAAGAGATCGAGACCAACCTGGTCAACATGGTGAAACCCCGTCTCTACTAAAACTACAAAAAATCAGCTGGGCATGGTGGCACATGCCTGTAATCCCAGCTACTCAGGAGGCTGAGGCAGGAGAATTGCCTGAACCTAGGAGGCGGAGGTTGCGGTGAGCCGAGATCGCGCCATTGCACTCCAGCCTGGGTAACAAGAGTGAAACTCTGCCTCAAAAAAAATAAATAAATAAATAAATAAATAAATAAAAAATAAATGCTGCACAAACCTATAATGCAGGGTGTGTGAATGAGGAAACTATAACAACTTCTAAACAGAAGATATCCTATTATATACAGATTAAATATACATATATTTCTTAGAGACATCTCTAAGAAAAATATTTCTTTAACTCTGATTTGCTGAAAATTGTGAACTACTCTGTCTTCATTTTATGCAATTTTAATAATCTTTCTTGACTTTCTTAAAGTCAATCAGTAGGAGAAGGGAAAAGAGGTGAAATTCAACTATAGTAGTGAGTTTCAAGTTATAGTTTTGCAAATCACGCTTTTTTTTGTTTGTTTGTTTGTTTGTTTTGAGACAGAGCCTTCCTCTGTTGCCCAGGCTGGAGTGCAGTGGTGAGATCTCAGCTCACTGCAACCTCCACCTCCCAGGTTCAGGCAGTTGTCCTGCCTCAGCCTCCAGAGTAACTGGGATTACAGGCATGCACCACCACCCCTAGGTAATTTTTGTATTTTTAGTAGAGACAGGGTTTCCCCCTTGCTGTCCAGGCTGGTCTCAAACTCCTGACCTCAATTGATCTGCCCACCTCAGCCTCCCAAACTGTTGAGATTAGAGGCATGAGCTACCACGCCCAGCCCACACTCTTAAACTAAAACATTTTCTTAAAGATGTCTAGAGAATCAGCCAGGTGCAATGGCTCACATCTGTAATCCCAGCACTTTGGGAGGCCGAGGTGGGCAGATCACCTGAGGTTGGAGTTCAAGACCAGCCTGACCAACATGGAGAAACTCCGTCTTTACTAAAAATACAAGATTAACCCAACGTGGTAGCTCATGCCTATAATCCCAGCTACTTGGGAGGCTGAGGCAGGAAAATCGCTTGAACCCAGGAGGCGGAGGTTGAAGTAAGCCAAGATCGCGCCACTGCACTCAGCCTGGGCAACAAAAGCAAAACTCTGTCTCAAAAAAAAAAAAAAAAAGTCTAGAGAATCTCAGATATTAGTGATAAACTTTATTTACTTCATCAAGGGCTTACCACTATCCAGAGCTAATGATAATATTTATATGAAGCCGTCAAGCCAGGTGTAATATTTTAAAACGTAGAGTCCAAAGCACTTACCTTATTTGTGCTGAAACAACGTTAGCTCTCTTCATAGCAACTAGCAATTTAAATGGATATGTTAAAGGTATTGTTTATATCTTCTTGTGGTCATGAACCAGACTTTATCTGAGTAAGATTTTTGCTGTATATTTTATAGAAGATGTGAATGTATTGAGATTCCTTTTTCATGTCTTTCCTACTTTAGTCTGTGTTTATTTGTAAAATTTTATTTATTTATTTATTTGAGACAGGCTCTCACTGTGTTGCCCAGGCTGGAGTGCAGTAGCGCAGTCTCAGCTCACTGCATCCTCCACCTCCTAGGTTCAAGCGATTCAAGAGATTCTCATGCCTTAGCCTCCCAAATAGCTGGGACTACAGGTGCACGCCACCACACCTGGTTAATTTTTGCATGTTCTGAAGAGACGGAGTTGCGCCCTGATGGCCAGGCTAGTCTGGAACTCCTGACCTCAAACAATCCACCCACCTCGGCCTTCCAGAGTGCTGGCATTAGAGGCGTGAGGTCATGCTGGACCTATTTGTAAAATTTTAAAAAGTCTAATTTACACTACACTTTATAAACTGATGATCATATTTAATTCTGTTTAAACTTTATGTCAAGAAAGAAAACGTGAGATTTCCATGAAAGTTCAAAATGTATTTTTATCACAAATATTGCTGAAATATGAAGGAGAATTCTGGGCATACCTTATCATAGCATTTCAGATTTTCAAAGGTCCTAAGGGTCGGGAATATCCAGGTATGTGATCATCCCTAACATAGCAGCAGTTCTCAGGTAACTGAAGGTAGTTTTTTTTTATTTGCTACACTTCACATTATTTCTAAAAAGAACCAGGTTTTTTTTATTTGCTACACTTCACATTATTTCTAAAAAATTCCAGATTTTTAAAAATCCTGGAATTACTTTGACTTATGGAACTAAAAAAAGATTAATCATAAAATCTACTATCACTACAAATTGCTGATGGAATTCCTGTCACTCTATTCATACATAACTGTAAAATTGTCAATGAATATTTTAGGAATTAATTCGTGACTTGACACACATTATATATGTAATCAAATGTGTATCTCAACAATAAAGTTATATGGTTTTGTTAAATTTACTATTTAAAATATAAATGTTTCTTCTTACCTAAGTGATGATACTGATTTACTTGGAAAAAACTTTGTTATTTCAGGCTATAAAAATGATCAGGCAAGTTTATATAAACTTAGCTTAGGCATAATCATATTAAGAGGGTTAAATGGATATCACCCAAGAATTAAGATAAATGGCATAGTTAGTGCCCAATTTCCTAAATTAGAATATGTGCACTTTAATAGTGACAAATTATGATTTAATGATAATGTTCATAAATGGATTATAAGGTCAACATTACCGGTCAAGACCTGCAGTCATCACGAACACAGAAAAGAGTAAGCTGCTTAATAGACTGTTGTCTATAAGAAAAATGTTCCAGTAAACTCTGACAAAGCAGGACATGCTAATATTTATCCAGAGGGCAGAAAGTCACATTTGTTGGTGCACAGTGAAAATTCTATTGATTTCTGTTGAGTTTCTAAAGTCTAGTGAAAGACAATGTGATTATTGTGCTTCTGAAAAAGATTTCAGAAGTGACTTTAAGAGTTACATCTATCATGATAAGTGAACTAAGGCAGATGTATTAACACTAAGCATTTACTTTGACCATTTCAGTTGTTTTTCACTTACACACAGTAGGAGTTACACTGCGAGGAAGGACCAAAATGCAGATCATGTACTTTCTGACTAATATACAACTTTCAGTCATTTCAGGAGGGCTATGATTTATCTCTCTGTATATGCTATGGAAAGAACCAATTACTATAAGCATAATCCAATTATTCTCGTATTTAGAAACATTCAGATAAAGATGTGAATGTAAATACTCTAAATTTGGGGGTAGGGTTTTTCATGGAATGTAAACTCTTCTTCCGCCAGTGGTATATTTTTAAGGGTGGATGAGCATGAAATAGATCCCACTTTCACAAAATTGGCTTCATTGATAAAGTTTTCCCTAACAAACTCTCTCTCTTTTTTTTTTTTTTTTTTTTTTGCCCATTTTTTGCATCTTCTTAAGCATTTGTCCTTTGTATTACAAACAATACAATTATACTATTTTATTTATTTTTAAATGTACAGTTAAGTTATTATTGCCAGGCAGGGTGGCACATGCCTGTAATTCCAGCTACTCGGGAGGCTGAGCCCAGGAGTTCTGGGCTGTAGTGTACTATGCTGATCAGGTGTCCACACTAAGTTCATCATCAATATGGCGACCTCCCAGGAGCAGGGGACCACCAGGTTGCCTAAGGAGGGGTGAACCGGTCCAGGTGGGAAACAGAGCAGGTCAAAACTCCCATGCTGATCAGTATGAGATCACGCCTGTGAATAGCCACCATACTCCAGGATAGGCAACACAGCGAGACCCCATCTCTAAAAAAAAAAAAAAAAAAAAAAAAAAGTTATTATTGACTCTAGTCACCCTGTTGTGCTATCAAGTACTAGATCTTATTCATTCTATTTTTTTGTATCAAGTAACCATCCTCACCACGCACTACTCTTCCCAGGCTCTGCTAACCAGTTTTCTACTCTCTATGTTCATGAGTTCAACCATTTTGATTTTAGATCCCACAAATAAGTGAGAACATGTGATGTTTGTATTTCTGTGCCTGGCTTATTTCACTTAACATAATGACTTCCAGTTCCAACCATATTGTTACAAATAACAGAATCTCAATTTTTATTATGGCTAAATAGTACTTCCTTGTGTATAAGTACCACTTTTTTAATCCATTTATCTGTTCATGCATACTTAGGTTGTTTCCAAATCTTAGGTATTGTGAACAGTGCTACAACAAACATGGGAGTGTTTATATATCTTCAATATACTGATTTCCTTTCTTTTGGATATATACTCAGCAGTGGGATTGCTGGATCATACAGTAGTTCTATTTTTACTTTTTTGAGGAACCTCCAAATTGTTGTCTATGGTGGCTATATTAATTTCCCACCAACGGTGTTTCAGGATTCCCTTTTCTCCACATCTTTGCCAGCAATGGTTATTGTTTCTTTTAGATATAAGCCATTTTAATTGGGGTGAGATAATAGCTCATTGTAGTTTTGATTCGCATTTCTCTGATGATCTGTGATGTCAAGCACGTTTTCATATGCCTGTTTGCTATTTGTATGTCTTCTTTTGAAAAATGTCTATTCAAATCTTTGGCCCATTTTTAAAATCAGATTATTAGATTATTTTCCTATAGAGTTGTTTGCACTCCTTATATATTATGGTTATTAATCCCTTGTCAGATGGATAGTCTCTGCAAATATGGGAGAAAATATTCTCCCATTCTGTGGGTTTCCGCTTCACTTTGTTGTTTCCCTTTCTGTGCAGAAGCTTTTTAACTTGATGTGATCCCATTTGTCCGTTTTGACTTTGGTTGCCTGTGCTAGTGGGGTATTACTCAAGAAATGTTGGCCAATGTCTTGGAAAGTATCCCCGATGTTTCCTTGCAGCAGGTCCATATTATGAGGTCTTAGATTTAAGTCCTTAATCCATTTTGTTTTGACTTTTGTGTATGGCGAAGGATAGGAGCCTAATATCATTCTTCTGTGTGTGGATATCTAATTTTCCCAGCACCATTAATTGAAGAGACAGTCTTTTCCCAGTGTATGCTCTTGGCACCTTTGTCAAAAATGAGTTCACTGTAGGTGTGTGGATTTGTTTCTGGGTTCTCTATTTCGTTGCATTGGTCTATGTGTTGGTTTTTATGCCAGTACCATGGTGTTTTGGTTACTATAGTTCTGTAGTATAATTTTAAGTCAGGTAACGTGATTACTGCAGTTTTATCTTTTTGCTTAGGATAGCTTTGACTATTCTGGGTCTTTGTAGCTCCCTATAAATATTAGGATTGTGTTTATTTCTGTTAAGAATGCCCTTGGTATTTTGATAGGGATTGCATTGAATCTGTAGATTGCACTTTAACAATATTAATTATTCCAATCCATGGTGCGGTGGCTAACGCCTGTAATCCCAGCACTTTGAGAGGCCAAGGCAGGCAGATCACGAGGTCAAGAGATCGAGATCATCCTGGCCAACATGGTGAAACCCTGTCTCTACTAAAAAAATACAAAAATTAGCTGGGCATGGTGACATGTGCCTGCCATCCCAGGTACTTGGGAGGCTGAGGCAGGAGAATTGCTTGAACCCGGGAGGCGGAGGTTGCAGTTAGCCAAGATTGCACCACTGCACTCCAGCCTGGCGTCTGGTGATAGAGCAAGAATCTGTCTTAAAAAAACAAAAACGAAAACAAATTATTCCAATTCATGAACACGGAATATCTTTCCATTTTTTTGGTGTCCTCTTCAATTTCTTTCATCAGTGTTTTATGATTTTCATTGTGGATGTCTTTTACTTCTTAGGTTGTTAATTCCTAGGTACTTAATTTTATTCATGGCTATTGTAAATAGGATTACTTTTTGTTTGTTTTTTGTTTGTTGGTTGGTTGGTTTTTAAGACTGAGTCTCACTCTGTTGCCCAGGGTGGAGTGCAGTGGTATGATCTCAGCTCACTGCAACCTCTGCCTGCCAGGTTCAAACAATTCTCCTGCCTCAGCCTCCTGACTAGCTGGGATTACAGGTGCCTGCCACCATGCCCAGCTAATTTTTTTATTTTTAGTAAAGAAGGGGTTTCACCATGTTGGCCAGGCTGGTCTCAAACTCCTGACCTCAGATGTTCTGCCCGCCTCAACCTCCCTAAGTGCCCAGTGAGCCACCATGCCTGGCCTGTAAATAGGATTACTTTTCTATTTTTCAGATTGTTCACTGTTGGCATATAGAAATGCTACTGATTTTTGGGAATAGGCTGGGCGCGGTGGCTCACACCTGTAATCCCAGCACTTTGGAAGGCCGAGGGGGGTGGATCACCTGAGGTGAGGAGTTTGAGACCAGCCTGGCCAACATGGAGAAACCCAATCTCAAAAAAAAAAAAAAAAAAAAAAAAAAATGCTACTGATTTTTGTATGTTGAATCTTGTATTCTGTAACTTTACTGAATTTGTTTTATCAGTTCTAATAGTTTTTTGGTAGAGTCTTTAGGTTTTTCTGAATAGAAGATTATATTATCTTCGAACAAAGATAATTTGACTTATCCTTTTCAATTTGTATGCCCTTTATTTGTTTCCCTTCTTCTGATTCCTCTAGCTAGGACTTCCAGTATTATGTTGAATAACAATGGTGAAAGTGGGTATCCTGTTGTGGTCCAGAACTTAGAGGAAAGGCTTTCAGGTTTTCCCCATTTGATATAATACTAGTTGTAGGTCTGTCATATATGGCTTTTATTATGTTGAAGTGTATTCCTTATATACTGAGTTTTTTTAGGGTTTTTAACATGAAGGAATGTTGAATTTTATCAAATGCTTTTTCAGGATTAATTGAGATGGTCAAATAGTTTTTATCCTTCATTCTGTTGATATGATGTATCACATTGATTGATTTGCATATGTTGAACCATCCTTGCATCCCAGTGATAAATTCAACATGGTCATGATGAACGATCTTTTCAATGTATTGTTAAATTTCATTTACTAGTATTTTGCTGAGGACTTTCGTGTCAATATTCATCAGAGATATTGGCCCGCAGTTTTTTTTTAATGTGTGTTTGTCTGGCTTTGATATCAGGGTAATACTAGCCTCATAGAATGGAGTTTGGAAGTGCTCCCTCCTCCTCTATTTTTTGGAATACTTTGAGTAGGATTAGTAATACTTCTTTAAATTTTTGGTAGAATTCAGCAGTGAAGCCATTAGGTCTCAGGTTTTTCTTTACTGAGAGACTTTTTATTATGGCTTCCATTTTGTTTTATTGTTGTTGTTGCTGCTGTTGTTTTATGTTATTTGTTTTTAGAGACAGGGTTTTGCCATGTTGGCCAGGCTGGTCTTGAACTCCTGAGCTCAGGCGATCCACCCATTTCAGCCTCCCAAAGTGCTGGAATTACAAGCATGAGCCATCATGCCCGGCCTATGGCTTCCATTTTGTTACTTGTTATTGGCCTGTTCAGGATTTGGATTTCTTCCTGGTTCAATCTTGGTTGGTTGTGTGTGTCTAGGCATTTGTCGGTTTCTCCTAGTTTCCAATTTATTGGCATATAGTTGCTCATAGTAGCCACTAATCCTTTGAGTTTCCATGGTATCAGTTATAATATCTCCTTTTTCATATCTGATTTTATTTATTTGAATCTTTCCTTTTTTCTTCTTTACCAGTTAGGCTAAGGTTTGTCAATATTGTTTAACTTTTCAAAAAAATATTTTTGTTTCATTCTTCTTTTCTATTGTTTTCTTCATTTCAATTTCATTTATTTCTGCCCTAATCTTTATTATTTCTTGTCTTCCACTAATGGGTTTGGTTTGCTCCTGTTTTTCTAGGTCTTTAAGACGCATCACTAGCTTGTTTATTCAAAATTTTTCTTCCTTTTTGATATAGACACTTACAACTATAATCTTTTCTGTTAGTACTGCTTTTGCTGTATCCCATATATTTTGGTATGTTGTGTTTCCATTATCATTTGTTTCAAGAATTTTTTTTTAATTTCTTCATTTACTTATTCAGGAACATGTTGTTTAATTTCCATGTATTTGTATAGTTTCCAAAATTCCTCTTGTCACTGATTTCTATTTTTATTTCATTGGGGTTAGAGAAGATGTTTTGTATTATTTCCATTTTTTGAATGTTTAAGACTTGTTTTGCGACCTAATAAATGGTCTGTCCTTGAGAATGATCCATGTGCTGAGGAAAAGAATGTGTATTCTGTAGCCATTAGATGAAATATTCTGCAAATATCTATTAGGTCCATTTGGTGTACAGTGCAGATAAGTGTAATTTTTTGTTGTTGATTTTCTATCTGGAAGATCTGTCCATTGCTGAAAGTGGGGTGTTGAAGTCTCCACCTGATATTGCATTGGGGCCTATCTTTCTCTTTAGCTTTAATAATATTTGTTTTACATATCTGGGTATTCTACTGGTGGGTGCATATATATTTAAATTGTTATAGCCTCTTGCTGAATTGACCCTCTATCATTATATAATGATCTTCTCTGTCTCTTCTTTTTTTTTTTTTTTTGAGACGGAGTTTCACTCTTGTTACCCAGGCTGGACTGCAATGGCGCGGTCTTGGCTCACCGCAACCTCCGCCTCCTGGGTTCAGGCAATTCTCCTGCCTCAGCCTCCTGAGTAGCTGGGATTACAGGCATGCGCCACCATGCCCAGCTGATTTTTTGTATTTTTAGTAGAGACGGGGTTTCACCATGTTGACCAGGATGGTCTTGATCTCTTGACCTCGTGATCCACCCACCAAAGTACTGGGATTACAGGCGTGAGCCACCGCGCCCGGCCTTCTCTGTCTCTTCTTATAGTTTTTGTCTTGAAATCTATTTTGTCTTAAGTATAGCTACTCCTGCTCTTTTTTTGTTTTCTATTGGAATGGAATATCTTTTTTCCATCTATTTTGTTTTAGTATACGTGTGTCTTCATAAGTGAAGCACAGGGGGACGATCCAAGATGGCCGTTTAGGAACAGCTCAGGATTGCAGCTCCCACTGAAAGCACAGAGGGTGAGTGGACGCCGCGTTTTTATTGCCCACAGACTAGGAAATTCCCGGGCGGAGGTGCTCCACGGTCGCCAGCGTGGCTGTTTCGGCCAGCGCCGCTGCTTTGCCCCGCGCGGCTGCTTTGTCGGCGCCCCGGAGCCGCGGTTCTCCGTACAAAATACACCGGTCCGGGGGCCCTTTTGGCTGGCGATTAGAGCCACGGGAAGTCGCCCATATGCCGGTTCAAAAAGGGGACTGAGCAGAGAACCAGGACAGTAGATTCCAGGGCAAAAAAAAAAAAAAAAAATGTGCCACAAACCTCAGTGGCGCTGGTTAAGCCAGCGCAGTGAGTGGCTGCAGGGGAAAACAAACAGACCCCGGCACCTCTTCAACAGGCGACTGGAACACAAACTTAAAAAAGGCTCTGAGGCAGGGAGCCAGGTGATCAGGCTCGGCTGGCCCCACCCCCACAAAAGAACAGCAACCAAAAAGACACCTCATAAAAGAGAGATCAGATTGACACTAGGCGGGTATCCTTCTGGGACAAAGATAGCAGAAGAAGAAAACTGGTAACAACCCTTGCTGTTCAGCAGCTGCTGCAGGTGAACCCCAGGCAAGCAGGGCCTGGAGTGAACCTCAGCAGACCTACAGCAGAGGGGCCAGACTGTCAGAAGGAAAACCAAGAAACAGAAATAACCTCATCATCAACAAACAGAACGTCAATCTGAAAGATTTGAGACCCAATCTGAAAGCCAGCAACTACAAAGTCAACAGGTGGATAAATCCTTAAAGATGGGAAGAAACCAGCGCAAAAAGGATGAAAACACCCGAAACCAGAACACCTCTCCTCCTAAAAGGGATCACAACTCCTCACCAGCAAGGGAACAAGGTTGGATGAAGAACAAGTGTGATGAAATGACAGAATCAGACTTCAGAAGGTGGGTAGTAAGAAACTTCTGTGAAAACTTAAAGAACATGTTCTAACCAAATGCAAAGAAACTAAGAACCTTGAAAAAAGATTTGACGAAATGCTAACAAGAATGAACAAAATAGAAAGGAATATAAGTGAATTGATGGAGCTGAAAAACGCAACACGAGAACTTCGTGAAGCATGCACAAGTATCAACAGCCGAATTGACCAAGCAGAAGAAAGGATATCAGAGGTCGAAGATCAACTCAATGAAATAAAATGGGAAGGCAAGACTGGAGAAAAAAGGGTAAAAAGGAATGAACAAAGTCTCCAAGAAATGTGGGACTATGTGAAAAGACCTAATCTACGTTTGATAGGCGTACCCGAATGCGACGAAGAGAATGAATCCAAGCTGGAAAATACTCT
>NW_022436945.1:28712566-28713061 GCF_009761245.1 Sapajus apella
CAAAGTCTCCAAGAAAAGTGGGACTATGTGAAAAGACCTAATCTACGTTTGATAGGCGTACCCGAATGCGACGAAGAGAATGAATCCAAGCTGGAAAATACTCTTCAGGATATTATCCAGGAAAACTTCCCCAACCTAGCAAGGCAGGCAAACATTCAAGTCCAGGAAATACAGAGAACACCACAAAGATATTCGTCAAGAAGAGCAACCCTAAGGCACATAATCGTCAGATTCACCAGGGTCGAAATGAAGGAGAAAATACTAAGGGTAGCCAGAGAGAAAGGTCGGGTTACCCATAAAGGGAAGCCCATCAGACTCACAGCAGATCTCTCAGCAGAAACCCTACAAGCCAGAAGAGAATGGGGGCCAATATTCAACATCCTTAAAGAAAAGAACTTTCAACCCAGAATCTCCTATCCAGCCAAACCAAGCTTCATAAGTGAAGGAAAAATAAAATCCTTTGGGAACATGCAAGTACTCAGAGATTTCGTCACC
>NW_022436945.1:28718061-28718515 GCF_009761245.1 Sapajus apella
ATGGAACGTATCTCAAAATAATAAAAGCTATTTATGACAAACCAACAGCCAATATCATACTGAATGGGCAAAAACTGGAAGCATTCCCCTTGAAATGTGGCACCAGACAAGGATGCCCTCTCTCACCACTGCTATTCAATATAGTATTAGAAGTTCTAGCCAGAGCAATCAGGCAAGAAAAAGAAATAAAGGGCATTCAAATAGGAAAGGAGGAAGTCAAATTGTCTCTATTTGCAGACGACATGATTGTATATCTAGAAGACCCCATCGTCTCAGCCCCAAACCTCCTGAAACTGATAAGCAAGTTCAGCAAAGTCTCAGGATACAAAATCAATGTGCAAAAATCACATGCATTCCTATACACCAATAACAGACTTAAAGAGAGCCAAATCAAGAACAAACTTCCATTCACAATTGCCACAAAGAGAATAAAATACCTAGGAATACAACTAAC
>NW_022436945.1:28718615-28723956 GCF_009761245.1 Sapajus apella
CCACTGCTATTCAATATAGTATTAGAAGTTCTAGGCAGAGAAATCAGGCAAGAAAAAGAAATAAAGGGCATTCAAATAGGAAAGGAGGAAGTCAAATTGTCTCTATTTGCAGACGACATGATTGTATATCTAGAAGACCCCATCGTCTCAGCCCCAAACCTCCTGAAACTGATAAGCAAGTTCAGCAAAGTGTCAGGATACAAAATCAATGTGCAAAAATCACATGCATTCCTATACACCAATAACAGACTTAAAGAGAGCCAAATCAAGAACAAACTTCCATTCACAATTGCCACAAAGAGAATAAAATACCTAGGAATACAACTAACAAGGAATGTAAAGGACCTCTTCAAAGAGAACTACAAGCCATTGCTCAATGAAATAAGAGAAGACACAAACAGATGGAGAAACATTCCATGTTCATGGTTAGGAAGAATCAATATCGTGAAAATGGCCATACTGCCCAAAGTAATTTACAGATTCAATGCTATCCCCATCAAGCTACCAATGACCTTCTTCGCAGAACTGGAGAAAACCACCTTAAACTTCATATGGAACCAAAAGAGAGCCCACATAGCCAAGTCAATTCTAAGCAAAAAGAACAAAGCGGGGGGCATCACACTACCAGACTTCAAACTATACTACAAGCCTACAGTAATCAAAACAGCATGGTACTGGTACCAAAACAGAGATACAGACCAATGGAACAGAACAGAGGTCTCGGAGGCAACACAACTTATCTACAAACACCTGATCTTTGACAAACCAGACAAAAACAAGCAATGGGGAAAGGATTCCCTGTTCAATAAATGGTTTTGGGAAAGCTGGCTAGCCACGTGCAGAAAGCAGAAACTGGACCCCTTCCTGACACCTTACACTAAAATTAACTCCAGATAGATTAAAGACTTAAACATAAGACCTAACACCATAAAAACCCTAGAAGAAAATCTAGGCAAAACCATTCAGGACGTAGGTGTAGGCAAGGACTTCATGACCAAAACACCAAAAGCATTGACAACAAAAGCCAAAATAGACAAATGGGACCTAATCAAACTCCACAGCTTCTGCACAGCAAAAGAAACAATCATTAGAGTGAATCGGCAACCAACAGATTGGGAAAAAATTTTTGCAGTTTACCCATCTGACAAAGGGCTGATATCCAAAATTTACAAAGAACTAAAACAGATTTACAAGAAAAAACTAACAAGCCCATTCAAAAGTGGGCAAAGGATATGAACAGACACTTTACAAAAGAAGACATACGTGAGGCCAACAAACATATGAAAAAATGCTCATCATCACTGGTCATCAGAGAAATGCAAATCAAAACTACATTGAGATATCATCTCACGCCAGTTAGAATGGCGATCATTAAAAAATCTGGAGACAGGCCGGGCGCGGTGGCTCACGCCTGTAATCCCAGCACTTTGGGAGGCCGAGGCGGGTGGATCACGAGGTCAAGAGATCGAGACCATCCTGGTCAACACGGTGAAACCCCGTCTCTACTGAAAATACAAAAAATCAGCTGGGCATGGTGGTGCATGCCTGTAATCCCAGCTACTCAGGAGGCTGAGGCAGGAGAATTGCCTGAACCCAGGAGGCGGAGGTTGCGGTGAGCCGAGATCGCGCCATTGCACTCCAGCCTGGGTAACAAGAGCGAAACTCCGTCTCAAAAAAAAAAAAAATCTGGAGACAACAGATGCTGGAGAGGATGTGGAGAAATAGGAACACTTTTACACTGTTCGTGGGAGTGTAAATTAGTTCAACCATTGTGGAAGACAGTGTGGCGATTCCTCAAGGACATAGAAATAGAAATTCCATTTGACCCAGCAATCCCATTACTGGGTATATATCCAAAGGATTACAAATCGTTCTACTATAAGGACACGTGCACACGAATGTTCATTGCAGCACTGTTTACAGTAGCAAAGACCTGGAACCAACCCAAATGCCCACCGACGATAGACTGGATAGGGAAAATGTGGCACATATACACCATGGAATATTATGCAGCCATCAAAAACGATGAGTTTGTGTCCTTTGTAGGGACATGGATGAACCTGGAAACCATCATTCTCAGCAAACTGACAGAAGAGCAGAAGATCAAACACCGCATGTTCTCACTCATAGGCGGGTGTTGAACAATGAGAACACGTGGACACAGGGAGGGGAGCACTACACACTGGGGTCAGTTGGGGGGAAATAGGGGAGGGACGGTGGGGGGTGGGAAGCTGGGGAGAGATAGCAAGGGGAGAAATGCCAGATATAGGTGATGGGGAGGAAGGCAGCAAATCACACTGCCACGTGTGTTCCTATGCAACAATTTTGCATGTTCTTCAATGTACCCCAAAACCTAAAATGCAATAAAATAAATAAATGGAAAAAATAAAATAAAATAAGTGAAGCGCATTTCTTGCAGAGAACAAATCATTGGGTCTTATTTTTTTTAATCCATTCAGCCACTCTCTGTCTTTTGATTGGCGAGTTAACCATTTACATTCAATTTATTGATAAGAAAGGACTTACTCCTGCCATTTTGTTGTTTTGTTTTGGTTTTTGAGATGGAATCTCACTTTGTCGCCCAGGCTGGAGTGCAGTGGCGTGATCTCGGCTCACTGCAACCTCCACCTCCAGGGTTCAAGTGATTCTCCTGCCTCAGCCTGTAGAATAGCTGGGACTACAGGCACGTGCCACCACGCCTAGCTAATTTTTTGTATTTTTAGTAGAGATGGGGTTTCACCGTGTTAGCCAGGATGGTCTCAATCTCCTAACCTCATGATCCACCCGCCTCTGCCTCCCAAAGTGCTAAGATTACAGGTGTGAGCCACCACGCCCGGCTGTTATTTGTTTTTGTTTTGAGACGGAGTTTCACTCTTGTTGCCCAGGCTGGAGTGCAATGGCGCGATCTCGGCTCATCACAACCTCTGCCTCCTAGGCTAAAGCAATTCTCCTGCCTCAGCCTCTTGAGTAGCTGGCATTACAGGGGCATGCCACCATGCCCAGCTAATTTTTGTATTTTTAGTAGAGACGGGGTTTCACCATGTTGACCAGGATGGTCTCAATCTCTTGACCTCGCGATCAACCAGCCTTGGCCTCCCAAAGTGCTGGGATTGTAGACGTGAGCCACCACGGCCACCCTTGTTATTTGTTTTATGGTCTTCTCTTCCTTCTTTCTTTCCTTCCTGTCTTCCTTTTAGTGAAAGTAACTTTCTCTGCTGATATGATTTAGTTTCTTGGCTTTTTATTTTTTTTTTTTGCAGCCATTGTATGTTTTTTGGTTTAAGGTTACTATGAGGGTTGCAAATACTATCTTATAACCCACTATTTTAAGATGATAACAAGTTAACACTATTTGCATAAAAAACAGGCAAAATGAAAACTAACAAAGACTCCACACCTCAACTTCATTCCCCTGGTTTTTAACTTTTTGTTGTTTCTCTTTAGTCTTTTGTTTTCCACTTTAAGTTCTGGGATACATGTGCAGAACATGCAGGTCTGTTACATAAGTATGAATGTGCAATGGTGGTTTGCTGCACCTATCAACCTGTCATCTAGGTTTTAGGCCCTGCTTGCATTAAGTATTTCTCCTAATGCTCTCCCTCCCCTTGCTCCCCATTCCCCAACAAGCCCCAGTGTGTGATGTTTTCCTCCTGTGTCCATGTGTTCTCATTGTTCAACTCCTGCTTGTCTGTTTCTCTTTAATCTTATTGTATTGTCGATGTCTTGAAAAGTTGTTATAGGCCAGGCGCGGTGGCTCAAGCCTGTAATCCCAACACTTTGGGAGGCCGAGGCGGGTGGATCACGAGGTCAAGAGATCGAGACCATCCTGGTCAACATGGTGAAACCCCGTCTCTACTAAAAATACAAAAAATTAGCTGGGCATGGTGGTGCGTGCCTGTAATCCCAGCTACTCAGGAGGCTGAGGCAGGAGAATTGCCTGAACCCAGGAGGGGGAGGTTGCGGTGAGCCAAGATCGCGCCATTGCACTCCAGCCTGGGTAACATGAGTGAAACTCCGTCTCAAAAAAAAAAAAAAAAAAAAGAAAAGTTGTTATAGTTACTTTTGATTGGTTCATAATTTAGTGTTTTTACTTAAGAGTAGTTTACACATAACAGTGTTACAGTATTCTGTTTTTCTGTGTATTTACTATTACTCGTGAGTTTTGTACCTTCAGTTATTTCTTATTGCTCATTAATATCCTTATCTTTCTAATTGAAATGTTCCCGTTAGTATTTCTTTTTTTTTTTTTTAATAGTTCACTCTAGGCTGGAGTGCAATCAATGGCACGATGTCAGCTCACTACAACTTCTGGCGCCCAAGTTCAAGCAATTGTCCTGACTCAGCCTCTTAAGTAACTGGGATAACAGGCATGCATCAACATGCCCAGCTAAATTTTTCTTTTTTTTTTTTGAGACAGAGTCTCCTCTGTTGCCCAGGCTGGAGTACAATGTCGCAAAATCGGCTCACTGCAACCTCCACTTCCCAGGTTCAAGCGATTCTCCTGCCTCAGCCTCCTGAGTAGCTGGGATTACAGGCACTTGACACCATGTCCGGCTAATGTATTTTTAGTAGCAACGGGGTTTCACCATGTTGGTCAGGCTGGTCTGGAACTCCTGACCTCGTGATCTGCCCGCCTCGCCTCCCAAAGTACTGGGATTACAGGCGTGAGCCACTGTGCTCAGCCCTCTCTATCTCTGTCTCTGTCTCTCTCTATCATTTCTATCTCTATCTCTATTGCTTTAGCATTTCTTATAGGACAGGTCTGATGAAAGCTGAGGGTGAAATCCTTCAGTTTTTGTTTGTCTGTGAGTCTTTATTTCTCCTTCATGTTTGAAGACTATTTTCACTATACATACTATTCTGGGGTAAAAGTTTTTTCCTTTAGAACTTTAAATATGTCATGCAACTCTCTCCTGGCCTGTAAGGTTTCCACTGCAAAGTCTGCTGCTGGACGTACTGGACCTCATTGTCTGTTATTTGCTTCTTTTCCCTTGCTGCTTTTAGGATCCCTTCTCTATCCTTGACCTTTGGGAGTTTGAGTATTAATTGCCTTGAGTCAGTCTTCTTTGAGTTAAATCTGCTTAGTGTTATAGCACCTTCATGTACTTGGGTATTGATATCTTTCTCCAGGTTTGGGAAGTTCTCTGTTATTGTTCCTTTGAATAAACTTAGTACCCCTATCTCTTTCTCTACCTCATCTTTAAAGCCAAAAACTCTTAGATTTGCCACTTTGAAGCTATCTTCTAGATCCTGTAGGCATGCTTCATTGTTTTATATTCATTTTTTCTTTTGTCTCCTCTAACTGTGTATTTTCTTTTTTTTTTTTTTTTTTTTTTTTTTT
>NW_022436945.1:28724056-28737247 GCF_009761245.1 Sapajus apella
CGCAACCTCCGCCTCCCGGATTCAGGCAATTCTCCTGCCTCAGCCTCCTGAGTAGCTGGGATTACAGGCACGCACCACCATGCCCAGCTAATTTTTTGTATTTTTAGTAGAGACGGGGTTTCACCATGTTGACCAGGATGGTCTCGATCTCTTGACCTTGTGATCCACCCACCTCGGCCTCCCAAAGTGCTGGGATTACAGGCTTGAGCCACCGCGCCCGGCCTAACTGTGTATTTTCAAATAGCCTGCTGCTGGAGGATGGGGAAGGGGTGATGTTGGTGATTCAAGACTGTTTTTCCTACCTCTTACCTGTTTAGTGCCTCTTTCAGCAATACGAAGTTGAAACCTGGTACTGTGAATGCTACTGATTTTTCATTCTTGAAAAGGTGCTTTTGGTGTGTAAATAGTTGTTAAATTGGTGTCCCTGCTGGGAAAATGATTGGTAGAGCATTCTATTCTGCCATCTTGCTTTGTCCCCTCTTACCCGCTACTCCCCAGTAAGAGACAGGGTCTTGCTCAGCTCTGTCACCAAGGGTGAAATGCAGTGGCATGATTATAGCTCACTGTGACCTCAAGCGCCTAGGCTGAAGTGATCCTCCCACCTCAGCCCAAGTAGCTAGGACTGCAGGCGTGTGCCACAATGCCAGCCAATTTTTATTTACTTATTTATTTTGAGACAAAGTCTCGCTCTGCCACCCAGGCTGGAATGCAGTGCACTCTGCTCACTGCAACCTCAAACTCTAAAATATTTTAGCTCACTGCAGCCTCGAGCTCCTGGCCTCAAGCGATCCTTTCATCTCAGCCTCCCAAAGTGCAAGGATTACAGGCATGGGCCACCACACCAGGGCTGAGAAGTATCCCTTGATGAAATATTTTTTTACTAAGTTTTGAGGACGTCGGTGGTTTTCTGGTTTTCTTCTTTGATAACCACTCCTTCTCAGATGGTCATGTTCATTGTTCCTGATTTTCTTGTCCTCTTAATACTTAATTGCCCTAGGACTCATTGGTATACTTGCTACCTAGTGATCTCATCCAGTCTCATAGCATTATATACCATCTGAACATTGACATTTCCAAATTCCTATCAACTGCTGATTTTTTCCATGAACTTCAGACTTACGTATTCATTTACTAACTTCACATTTCCGTCTGGCTGCCTAATAGTGAAATCAAAGTTATATGTGCAAAACTAAACTCCAGATCTTCCTTCAAAGCCTGCATCTCAACACAACTGATAACACCTCCATTCTTCCATTTTCTCAGGCTGAAAACTTTGAAGTAAGCCTTGACTCCTCTCCTCCTCTGCTCTCCTCTCCTCTCCTCTCTTTTCTCTCTATCACATACACATAAATATATACACACATTCATATCCAAACCATCAGCAAATTCTATTGGCTCAATCTCCAAGACACAGCCAGAATCCAGCAATGTTCACTGCCTCCAATACTACCTACAGGTCCAAGCTACCATCGTTTGCATCTTGTTATTATCTCTTTACTGATCTCCCTGATTCTGCTTTTGTTCCCCTTAGACTATACTCTGAACACGGCATCCCGAGTGATTCTTACAAAATGTAAGTTAGATCATATCACTCTTTGTGCTGAAAACTCTCCAGTGCTCTTCTTCTCACTAAGAGTCTGAGACAATTACCTTCCCATATCCCTGGACCATCCAGCCCATTACCTCTCCATACTTACTTCCTGCCATTCGCTCATTCCACTGCAGTCACATTGACCCCTTATTTCCTGAAGGTGCTGGATATGCTTCTACTTTGAGGGCTTTTCACGTACTCCTCATTATTTCTCTACTGTAATCTGTACATATCACCACCACCCCCACCACTGCAAAATCTACTCACAATAAACATGACTAAGCACAGCACCATGAGACTCAGCAGAAACAAACAGATGAAACAGATTTGGAGTCCAAATGATTAACAATTCAGAATATGGAATAGCCATGTGTGACATATTTATGGATGTCATCACAAAGAGAAACATTATCTGTTGACCTTCATATTTATGGATATCATCACAAAGAGAAACATGATCTGTTGACCCTCAGTACAGGAAACAGAAATTACTCCAGGTTTTTCATTCAAAAAAGTGTTTTACTTTTGTTTTGTTTTCAGAAAATTTGGTACTTAATATTGGTGGAGAGGCAGGAACAGAAGGAACAATGCTAGACCCCATCACTAGACTTTTGGCTTTAAGGTCATACTTAGAAGGTACAACTGCTGTTGCTACTATCACTGTCACTGCCACAGTCTCTGCATGCTTATGAATCTGGAGACATTCCACGGGCTGTGGAGCCAACTCCTGAAAACTCTCATGCATACCAGAGAGGACCCCTCATCCTCCGCTACCACAGGAAGCATCACCTCTGTTTCCCTCAAAAGTTTATATGAAAATGATCCCCAACCTAGAACCCTAAACCTAGCCAAACAAACTCGTGTATGGGAAGAAAAATATCTTTTTTTTTTTTTTTTTTTTTTGAGACGGAGTTTCACTCTTGTTACCCAGGCTGGAGTGCAATGGCATGATCTCGGCTCACCGCAACCTCTGCCTCCTGGGTTCAGGCAATTCTCCTGCCTCAGCCTCCTGAGTAGCTGGGATTACAAGCACGCGTCACCATGCCCAGCTAATTTTTTGTACTTTTAGTAGAGACGGGGTTTCATCATGTTGACCAGGATGGTCTCGATCTCTTGACCTCGTGATCCACCCGCCTCGGCCTCCCAAAGTGCTGGAATTACAGGCATGAACCACCACACCCTGCCCCTTATTTTTTTTTAACATGTCTTCTCTGGAATTTTTCTCAGGAAGCTACTGGAAAATATGCTTTACCAAAATGTAGGGTAAACAAAGAGGCAGATGTGGAAGACAGAAAACAAGCAATGCAGCATAGGGGGAAAGGGAAGAGAATCCTCAAATGACAGCTGTGCACCAGGGTGAGAGGGCAAGATGTGTGCACTACAGCAGTGTCACTCAAGAGACAGGCACAGTAAGAGTTGTCACCACTGTACCCTCTGGACAAAGCTACTGGGACATATGCTCCATGAAAATGACACAGTAAACCAAGAAAAAATGAAATCACTCAAAAAACAGAAAGCAGATTAGGAGGATGGTAAAGGGAATTCCTAAGATGTCAGCAAAGGGAAGTCCCAAGAGGACAAATAGGCAACTGAGAGCAGGCATGGGCATCACTAGATAGAGGGGAAAAAAGATCTCCAGGAGAGAATTGAAACAAACGTATGCATAGAAGAGATGGACCTTGTGGGAAATTGTACCAAGAGCTATTAGCAGGTATGGTAAGATTTAGTAATAGATGCAAATATGACTAAGCGAATCAAAAAACAAGGCAATTGGCTGGGCAAGTGGCTCACGCCTATAATCCCAGCACTTTGGGAGGCTGAGGCAGGTGGATCACTTGAGGTCAGGAATTCGAGATCAGCCTGGCCAACATGGTGAAACCCTGTCTCTATTAAAAATACAAACATAAGCCAGACATGGTGGTGCACACCTGTAATCCCAGTTATTTGGGAAATTGAGGCAGGAGAATCACTCGAACCTGGGAGGCAGAGGTTACAGTGAGCCAAGATCTCACCACTGCACTGCAGCCTAGGAGACAGAGTGAGACTCTGTCTCATTAAAAAAAAAAAAAAAAAAAAAAACGCCGGGCACAGTGGCTCACACCTGTAATCCCAGCACTTTGGGAGGCCGAGGTGGGTGGATCACCTGAGGTCAGGAGTTCAAGACCAGCCTGGCCATCATGGTGAAACCCCATCTTTAGAAAAAATATAAATAAATAAATAATAAAAATTTTATTTTCATAAATAGTAAATAATTGTACCAACACCATTCACTCAATAGATTATTATTAAGCATTTACTCAATAAGGAATGATAAAAATTTAGGTAGGAGATACTTTTTTTTTTTTTTTTTTTGAGTCAGAGTCTTGCTCTGTTGCTAGGCTGGAGTTCAGTGGCATGTTCTCAGCTCAGTGCAACCTCCACCTCCCGGGTTCAAGCAATTCTCCTGCCTCAGCCTCCCGAGTAGCTGGGACTACAGGTGTGCATCACCACATGCAGCTAATTTTTGTATTTTTAGTAGAGACGAGATTTCACTATGTTGGCCAGGATGATCTTGATCTCTTGACCTTGTGATCGGCCCGCCTTGGCCTCCCAAAATGCTGGGATTACAGACGTGAGCCACCACACCCAGCTAGATAGGAGATATTCTTACAGTCTGGTGGAGGAGACAAACAACTCCAGGATTGTGATAAATGCAGTGATAGAGGTATGCATAGTCTACTATAGGTACTCTTTTTGTCTTAGTAGAGATGAATTCTCACTATGTTCCCCAGGCTAGTCTTGAACTCCTGAGCTTAAGCGATCCACCTGCCTCAGTCGTCCAAAGGGCTGGGATTATAGGTGTGGACATGGGCCTACTATAGATACTTTCTATATAGCCTGCTATAGATATTTTCGTTCATTCAATATATACTTTAGTGACCACTGTAGTCAAGTACTGTGCTGGGCCCCAGACAATCAACAGGGAACCAGTCATGGTCCCTGCTTTATTTTCTTTTTCTTTTTTTTTTTTTTTTTTACTCACCAGCTGCTCAAGTATTTCTACCTGCTTTACTTTTTTATAGAGAATCACTTGAACCTGTGAGGTGGAGGTTGCAGTGAGCCGAGATCACCCCACTGCACTCCAGCCTGGTGACAGAGCGAGATTTCATCTCAAAATAAATAAATAAATATAAAAGTTAAAAAAAGATAGACATGAGCTAGATGAAGGGAGAAACATATTCTGTGCAGAGAGCACACATACCAAAGTACAGGGGTACAAGTGAGCAGGCTATGTACCACTTAGTCAACTGAGAGATGTGAAGCTAAAAACGTGGGCAGCAGCCAAAACAAATTGTCTTTTATGCTGAATCCTAACATCACTTCGTGAATAATCTTTCCCTTTCACAGAAAAATATGTTTATTGAGCACTTACTATGTGTCAGTCTCTGTTCCAAGTGCCTTACATGTATTAACTCATTGTTTCTTCATTCCAGAGAAGACCATTGGTTCAGTGTATTAAGTCATTTAACCCTTATAATAATCCATGAAGTGCATATTATTATTATGCATTTTCTTAGTTAAGAAAAGGCATTCTTATTATCTTTATTCTTAGTTAAGAGGAAACTGAGGGAAAGTTACACAGCTATATTTAAACTCAGACAGTCTGCCTCTAGAGGTCCAATCATTTTTTTTTAGAGATGGGGGTGGTCTCACTATATTGCCCAGGCTGGTCTCAAACTCCTGGCCTCAAGCAGTCCTCCCCACTTAGCCCCCTGAGTAGCTGGGATTATAGGTATGAGTCACCTCATCTGGCAAAGCGGCCAAACTATTAACCACTCTGCTTCTCATTCATATGTGATACTGCAAATATTTAAAACATTAATTTTTTTTTTTGAGACAGAGTCTTATTCTGTCACCCAGGCTGGAGTGCAGTGGTGCAGTCCTGGCTCACTGCAGCCTCGACTTCCTGGGCTCAAAGCAATCCTCCCACCTTGGCCTTCTAAAGTGCTGGGGCTACAGGCATGCACAACCACACCTGGTTAGTTTTTACTTTGTGTGTGTGTGTGGATATGGGACTTCACTATGTTCTCCAAGCTATAAAATATTAATTTTTTTACAGGTTATTTGGAGACTATCAATTAGGTACAGTATTTCTTTCTGTATGTGCATGTATCTTTCTGTATGTTTATCTTTATTCCAGAATCATGCTGAAGGTAGTCTATGCCTTTGCTATTTTCTTTTTCAGGTTTTTCTTTCTTTTTTTTTTCATTTTTGAGACAGAGTCTCACTCTGTTGCCCAGGCTGGAGTGCTGTGACACGATCTCAGCTCACTGCAACTTCAGCCTCCTGATTCTCCTGCCTCAGACTCCCAGGTAGCTGGGACTACAGGAGTGCACCACACACCTGGCTAATTTTTGTATTTTTAGTACAGAGCAGGTTTCACCATGTTGGCCCGGATAGTCTTGATCTCTTGACCTCGTGATCCGCCCACCTTGGCCTCCCAAAGTGCTAGAATTATAGGCGTGAGCTACTGTGCCTGGCCAAGTTTTTTCTTTCCTTTTTTAAAAAAAGTATTACCTATTCCTCAAGTGAACTTTCAGAATAATTTTCTTATTTTTTTTTTTTAATTTTGAAATGGAGTCTTGCTCTGTCACCCAGGCTGGAGTGCAGTGGCTCAATCTCAGCTCACTGCAACCTCCACCTCCCAGGTTCAAGAGATTCTCCTGCCTCAGCCTTCCAAGTAGCTGGGATTACAGGCACTTACCACCACGCTCAGTTAATCGTATTTTTAGTAGAGACAGGGTTTCAACATGTTGGCCAGGCTGGTCTAGAACTCCTAACCTCAAATGATCTGCCTGCCTTAACCTCCCAAAGGGGTGGGATTACAGGCATCAACCACTGTGCCAGCCTTGCATAATAATTTTCTTGAACTAAAATTTGGGATTAGGCCAAACATGGTGGTTCACACCTATACTCCCAAGCACTTTTAGGAGTCTGAGGCAGAAGGACTGTTTGAGCCCAGGAGTTCAAGACTAGCCTGGGGAACATAGCTAAACCCCACCTCTACCAAAAAATCAAAAATCAGCTGGGCGTGGTAGCATGTGCCTGTTGTCCCAGCTACTCAGGAGGCTGAGGTGGGAGGACTGCTTAAGCCTGGATAGTCGGGGCCACAGTCAGCTGTGATCACACCACTGCACTCCAGCCTGGGCTCCAAAGCGACACTCTTATTAAAAATTGATTAATTAATTAAAAATTAGAGATTAGCCGGGCGCGGTGGCTCAAGCCTGTAATCCCAGCACTTTGGGAGGCCGAGGCGGGTGGATCACGAGGTCAAGAGATCGAGACCATCCTGGTCAACATGGTGAAACCCCGTCTCTACTAAAAATACAAAAAATTAGCTGGGCATGGTGGCGTGTGCCTGTAATCCCAGCTACTCAGGAGGCTGAGGCAGGAGAATTGCCTGAACCCAGGAGGCAGAGGTTGCGGTGAGCCGAGATCGCGCCATTGCACTCCAGCCTGGGTAACAAGAGCGAAACTCCGTCTCAAAAAAAATAAATAAATAAATAAATAAATAAAAATAAAAAATAAAAATTAGAGATTAGAGAATTTTAGTTAAGTTAAATAAATAAATAAAATAAAAAATAAGATTACAGATTAAAGGATTTTAGTTAAGTTAAATGTATTAAATTGAAAAGTATTCCATTTTTCCATCCACAAAGTGCTGTGTTTTTTCATTCAAGTCTTCTTTCAAGCCTACCAATACATTTTTATAATTTTCTTAAAATAGGTAACATATATTAAGATTGTTCTTAGATGTGTTATAATTTTGTGGAGAAGTTAATTTCTTATTGTATTTTCTAATCCTTTACTATTGGTATGTACGAATGCTATTTATCTGTATATGTTATTTTTCTTGATATGTGAGATTATAAAATTACCACACGAAAACTCTAAATATAGAAAAGGTGTATACCTTATTCAATAATGTTCAAAACATTCAGAGAAGATTTGGGTCAATATGAAAGGCTACACAGAAAATCGTGTGATTTTAATTCAGTGTTTACATATGAGTTAGTTACACACTCAGACTCTTGTCACTGATGCATTTTCATCTAATTTTTCCCATAATGAGAGAGAAGGAGATACATTGGTGACTGCAATAGGGCCACCTCCCTCAAATTACGTTGCTCTCTATGACCCACCCTAAGTCTCCCAGTTCAAGCTAATCATTGACAGAGCTTTACAATCACAAGCTTTTACTGAAGCGTTGATAAGAGAGTCCAGCAGTTGGTGGCAAATGAAGCCAGGCTGTGCGGCAGGATCTCCAGGGAATGAATGGATTTTCTTCAGCACCGATGAAATGACCATACGCTATAGGAATACAATGTCCAACGGGGGACTGCAAAGATCTGTCATCCTGTCAGCACTTATTCTGCTACGAGCTGTGACTGGATTCTCTGGAGATGGAAGAGCTATATGGTCTAAAAATCCTAATTTTACTCCGGTAAATGAAAGTCAGCTGTTTCTCTATGACATTTTCCCTAAAAACTTTTTCTGGGGTGTTGGCACTGGAGCATTCCAAGTGGAAGGGAGTTGGAAGAAGGATGGAAAAGGACCTTCTATATGGGATCATTTCGTCCACACGCACTTTAAAAATGTCAACAGCACGAATGGTTCCAGTGACAGTTACATTTTTCTGGAAAAAGACTTATCAGCCCTGGATTTTTTAGGAGTTTCTTTTTATCAATTTTCAATTTCCTGGCCAAGGCTTTTCCCCGATGGGATAGTAACAGTTGCCAACGCAAAAGGTCTCCAGTACTACAATACTCTTCTGGACGCTCTAGTGCTTAGAAACATCGAACCTATAGTTACTTTATACCACTGGGATTTGCCTTTGGCGCTACAAGAAAAATATGGAGGGTGGAAAAATGATACCATAATAGACATCTTTAATGACTATGCCACATACTGTTTCCAGACGTTTGGGGACCGTGTCAAATATTGGATTACAATTCACAACCCATATCTAGTGGCTTGGCATGGGTATAGGACAGGTATCCATGCCCCTGGAGAGAAAGGAAATTTAGCAGCTGTCTACACTGTGGGACACAACTTGATCAAGGTACTGTACAGCCAGCTTCTTATTATAGCTTCAGAAAACACTAAGATATGTACCTTCTGCTTCAGTAGTTCTCCTCATTGAAATCAAGGCAACTGATTTTAGGCCAATTCACAAGATCTATCCTCAAATTTTGTATTTCAGTTAGAGTATGTTTTATTTATCTAAGCTATTTTTAATGTATTAATCCAACAGTTTCTTCAAAAGTTGCACTTTGAGGCTATTTTTAAGTCTATAATTACACACTACAGTGTGAAAATATGAGCTTACTTTCATTCTGTGGGAAAACAGTGCTTTATAAATTTGATTATTGGAATCCTTTTCTGACAACATGCAATCATTTCAAAATTATCTTAAGGCACAACCACTTCAAGTATGTATTTGTTGTTAAGTACAGCTAACTTAGCTAATAAGTAAAGTAAGTAAATAAGTAAGCTAAATAAATGTTAGCTAACTTATGCATATCCGATACAGAAACTTAAATATGCTTCACATTTGATTTGATTTGTGTTACATAGCAAAAAAGAGAAGATTAATTGTTCTGGGAGTTAAACGCATTTTTCCCATAAAAACTGGGAAGAATGTGCTCTACTAAAGCAATTTCCAAGCAGTATATTTCAAAAGCTAGATATTATGTTGAGAAATGTTAAAATTAGTAAAATGATAGTGAAAATGCAAGCAAAATAATAGGTGATACTTACTGAGTACTTACTATGTACCGCAGACTACATTAAGTATTTTACCTGCATCGTCACAGTTGATCCTCTTAACAGCCTTATGAACTAGTCTTATTATTATTCCCATTTTAAAGATGAGAAAACCGAGGCTTAATGAGGGTAAATAATTTTCCCAAGGTTAAGGAGGAAAATACAGCTGATGTGGACACGGAATTTTTTAAATGACAACATAATTAACACTAACTGTCTTCATTAAGAATGTTTTGAAAAGAAGACTCTTTCAGGAATTTTCCAGAGATTTAGCCTCACATCGAGGCTAATATCTAGAATTGGATTTAACTTTTTGAGTCAAATAGTTTACTTGGGAAATACACATTATCTAAACACCAATCACATTTTTAAAATGAAAAAACTTTATCAATATAGTTTTATAAGGTACTATAAAAGTAATTGAATTATTAATAATCAAAAGCTAAATATACCAAAATAGAAAAAACATAAAGCAACACAAAATAATTCCATGTCTAAATTTGTACATACAAAAATATCTGCTATCACTTCTTTTCTTTTTGAAATTCCTGGATTATTACACACGTGTATTATACTATGGTTTCAGACACATCTGCCCTTGCAGTAAACAGACTGCATTATGATTTCAAGGTCATTTGCACATCTTTGAATAAAGTTGTATATAGAACATATTAATGGGTGGGTATACTGTGATTTGACAAAATAAGGCCTTGAAGGGGAGAAATTGTATAGGTATTTAATAGTTATCAAGATGATGCATACAAAAATTAGAAAAATATTCCTTTCACTTAGTCCTTTTTATTATCATTATTATTATTTTAGACAGAGTCTCACTCTATCACCCAGGCTGGAGTGCAGTGGTGTGACCCTGGCTCACTGCAACCTCTGCCTCCTGGGTTCCAGTGATTCTTCAGCCTCGGCCTCCTGAGTAGCTAGGACTACAGGCATGTGCCACCATGCCTGGTTAATTTTTGTATTTTTAGTAGAACGGAATTTCACTAGGTTGGCCAGGCTGGTCTTGAACTCCTGACCCCATGATCTGCCCACCTCAGCCTCCCGAAGTGCTGAAATTACAGGTGTGAGCCACTGCACCCGGCCAGTCCTTTTAACTATTAAAACAATCCATGCTTATGCACATTTAAAAATATCAGATTGTACCAAAGGATCTAAAGTGAAAAAGTCAAATCCCTCTCTCTCTCTCCACCTGATAATCCCAGGCCAAGGACACTACTCTTAATAGTTTCTTATACATTCTTTTTAAAGTTTTCTATGTAAATATACACATGAATATGTTTATTTAATCTTTGTATGAAGAAAAATATTCTAAATTGTTGAAAAGTCATTACCTGGAAAAATGTCAACAATTAGAATTTTCATGAGAAATGTATTTTAAGGATTAATTTAAAGCCTTAAAATTGGCTGATAAAAATAAACAGGCAAAAAGCTTTAACTAACAGATAGTGCTTCCAAACTTAGCTGATAAACTGACATATATTCAGATGTTTTTCATTTTCCTCTAATTTAAGAGAATCTCTGCCTTTAACACAAAATTACCACTTTCTGATAGTGAGATAAATTTTATTCTTTAAATGGAGGGATATGTTTTTCAACTATTGTGTTTTCCAAATAATGTTTTTATTGCCTTAATATTTCTAAATCACTAGACTAAATAAATGGTGTGAAGGGTCCTTGAAATCACTTAGAAAGTGAAATACAAGGCATGGCCCAGTGACTTATAGCACTAAAGAAATCTTGCAATGATTTGGTAGCCTGAGGTGAACTTGTTTTTCCCACTTGTCCCCTCGCTATCTTGACTTTCATGTAGAAAACATAAATCTGGTATTTTATGTTGCAATGAAGTCTTTCTTCCTTATCCTGCCCCCTTGTGACCCAGAAGAAGCATTCTTTAGGAATAGTTTTTAGACCGAAAACATTTATTGAGCTACACAAGCCTAATATAAAACTGAATTCCGTGGGGGGTGGGAGACTATGGACCCCTTCATTACCCTCTTCTCAGATAGAGAAAATATTTCATAGTGGCTATTGGGGCCCTTGTTGTTCCAGAATGATCTGGAAAACTCCATCTCGGTTTGAAATGTCCCCGTTTGGAGGAAACCTGAATGGTCCAGAGGGTCCCAAGACTGACTTGCAATTTAGATTCCACTTTAGTGCAGATCTAGGGAGTAACTTAATGCAAGTCTAAGACTCAGGCCAAAAATTTCCATAATCACACCTACTAATGGGTGCTTCAGCTCTAAGTTTTTAACAGTATTTGAAATAGAATGAGGATGCATTTTTTTGGCTTGGCCATTTTTAAGCAAGGTAATCATCACTTTAAATATCATCTATATGCCAGGCACAGTTGCTCATTTCTATAATCCCAGCACCTTGGAAGGCCAAGACTGGAGGATTGCTTGAGCCTAAGAGTCAAGACCAACCTGAATGACATAGCAAGACCTCAATCTCTATTTAAAAAAAAAGAAAAAATAAATAATATCTGTATATTCTAAGTGAACTAATTCAAGAATGGAAAACCAAATACCATGTGTTCTCTCATATAGTGGGGGCTAAGCTATGGGTATACCAAGCTTATGTAAGCTTTTGCATACCCATATCTTAGCTCCCGCTGTATAACAATGATATAATCGAGTAGGTATACAGAATATACCTATATACAGAAGGATATAATGAACTTTGGAGACTCAGAAGGGGAAGCTGGGAGGGGAGTAAGGGATTAAAAAACTACATGTTGGGTACAGTGTATGCTCCTCTGGTGACGGGTGCACTAAACTCTCAGACTTCACCACCATACAATTCATCCATGCAACCAAAAACCAGTTGTACCCCAAAAGTTATTGAAATTTTAAAGACATTTTTAAAAAGAGAACTATTATGAATATTTACATTTCGAAAGGACATAAATAAATATCTATACTCTTTGCAACAACCTTGCCAGGTAACTATTATCCTCATCTTACAGTGTGATCTTTCGAACATGCATCGTATTGCTCCCCTATGTAAAATCCATTAGTGGCTCCCCCAAGTTTTGGGGATAAAGTCTCAGTTTTTCACCAGGACCTTTGAGACGCAATTCCCAGCCTCCTTCCTGGCTACTCTCCCAACCTCTTGTATTTCATGTTCTATCATAACACACTACTGCTGGTGTCTCAATCTCTCCTTACTATTCCTTTCCACCCAGCCTCAACGATCCCGCTCTGTCTAGCTGACCTGTCCTCTTTACTTCGTGATGGTCACCACCTCCAAGTTGTTCTTGCCCACTTAGGGTTTAAGTGCCCCTTCTGTGGGCTCCGGTAAGATAGGCTTGTTTCTAGCATAGCACTCACGATATGATACCTTTCCATCTCCCCAACTAGACTGAGAGTTCTGTCAAAGGAGAAACAATTTTATTTATTTATTTAGACAGAGCTCTCTGTTGCCAGGCTGGAGTGCAGTGGTGCGATCTCAGCTCACTGCAACCTCCACCTCCCAGGTTCAAGCAATTCCCCTGCTTCAGCCTCCCATATAGCTGGGATTACAGGCATTCACCACCACACCCAGCTAATTTTTGCATTTTTAGTAGAGACAGGGTTTCACCATGTTAGACAGGATGGTCTCGATCTCCTGACCTTGTGATCTGCTCACCTCAGCCTCCCAAAGTGCTGGGATTACAGGTGTGAGCCACTGTGCTCAGCCAGGAGAGACAATTTTTAAATTTGCCTTTATGTTCTCAGCACGAAGTACAGAATATTTGTACATGTTAGGTTTAAATCTTGGTTAAATGAGTGGTTTAGGAC
>NW_022436945.1:28737347-28781049 GCF_009761245.1 Sapajus apella
CCAGGCTGGAGTACAGTGGCGGGATCTCAGCTCACTGCAACCTCTGCCTCCCTGGTTCAAGCAATTCTCCTGCCTCAGCCTCCCAAGTAGCTGGGACTACAGGCGCTTGCCACCATGCCCTGCTAATTTTTGTATTTTTTAGTAGAGATGGGGTTTCACCATATTGGCCAGGATGGTCTCAATCTCTTGACCTCATGATCCGCCCGCCTCTGCCTCCCAAATTGCTGGGATTACAGGCGCGACCCACCGCGCCTGGCGAATGGTTTAGGATTTCTATCTTAAATCCTGTAATCAAAAACCAATCTCAAGTTCAATGTTCATATTTCATTGTATCATTGCAAACTGTTGAAATATTACTTATATTAATTGAATAATATATTAGTGAGAACCTTTTTGGTGGCAAGTGACAGAGATCTAATTTAAAAGGGCTTAAGCAAAAAGGGGCAATTTCCTGGCTCAGTAAGGAGACCACAGGGAGGAATGGGCTCAGTAACCAGGAAGGCCCTTTATGTCCGTCTCTCACGTCCATTTCTTTCTTGGGTTATGACATTTTTTCCTTTATAGAGGAAAGATTTTTCTCTCCCAAATTTAGTTTTTCGAATCCCAGAAATGTATTTGGCCTATTCAGCAAAACTGCAAGGGTTCACATTAGTAAAGGCAGTAATGTCTGTTTTCATTCTATTTTTAAATCAATAAATATCTATAATTATTTAAATTTGTACATTTCCCTTTTAGAATGGAACATTTGAGAGTCTCTGAGTAAACATGCACAGAGGTTTGGGAAGGTGAGTTTGCTCATGAGATGATAACTCATTCTGTTTATTACTCCACTAAATATTGCCAAAGCTGGGCACAGTTGCTCATGCCTGCTGTAATCCCAGCACTCTGGGAAACTGAGGCAAGAAGATAGCTTGAGCCCAGGAGTTTGAGATCAACCTGGGCAACATAGTGAAACCTTGTCTCTACAAAAAATAAAAAATCAGCTAAGAGTGGTGGCACATGCCTATAGTCCCAGCTACTTGGGAGGATGAGGTGGGAAGATCACTTCAGCCCGGGAGGTCGAAGCTGCAACGAGCTGTGATTGTGCTACCGCACTCCAGCCTGGGTGACACAGCAAAACCCTGTCTCAGGAAAAAAGACCAAAACCAAAAATAAAACCAAACAAAAAGTACTGCCAGCTTCCATGACAGTTTTGACAATTTCATGATTTTAAAACCTTTATCTTTTACTAGTTATATTGGATTGAGGGGAAAATGTTATCTTTCATAGATAAATACTGTTTACATAGTACAAAGATTTCTCAAACCTGGTCACTATTGACATTTGGGATCAGATAATTCTTTGCTCTGGTGGGCTGTCCTGTGCAATGCAAGAGTTTAGCAGCATCTAAACTCTACTCACTAGGCAGTAGCTCCCCCATTTTCAGTGTTGTGACAACCAAAAATGTCTCCAGATCTTCCCAAGTGTCCCCAGGCAATCATAATTCCTCCCTCTCGCCCCACTCTTGAAAACCACTGACTTATTCTGTAGTAGACAACTGGTTAAAGACATGAAACACCAGGCCGGGCCCCGGGGCTCACGCCTGTAATCCCCACACTTTGGGAGGCCAAGGTGGGTGGATCATGAGGTCAGGAGTTTGAGACCAGCCTGGCCAACATAGTGAAACCCCATCTCTACCAAAAATAGCTGTGCACGGTGGAGCACACCTGTAGTCCCAGCTACTCAGGAGGCTGAGGCAGGAGAATTGCTTGAAACTGGGAGGCGGAGGTTGCAGTGAGCCGAGTTCTCGCCATTGCACTCCAGAGTGGGCAACAGAGCGAGACTCCATCTCAAAAGACATGAAGCACAAAGAACAAGGACACTGACATATAACCACTATGAGGTGCATAAAAATGATTTTACACAACTGCCTCAAGGAGATCTTCACCAGATCTATAAGTCGCATACAGAAATTCAAAATTAATGTACAGCCTATTCTGTTTTTAGAAAAGAAACAGTGCTTTTAAAATGTTACAAGAGGAAATATATTTAATCATCAACATGATTACATCTTGTTTGGCTTTTCACATATCAAAAATAAAGACTGTCCCTCCTGCCTTTGCCTTATTTGTGAAATACTTGAAAGAGCTGCCCCCAAAACATTTTTCTTATATTAGCCATTAGTTATTCATGAAGAAAACACTACACTTACTTTTAAAAAAAATTTATTCTTTTTTAAAAAGCGAAATTTGGCCAGGTGTGGTAGCTCACACCTGTAATCTCAGCACTTTGGAAGGCCAGGGTGGGTGGATCATGAGGTCAGAAGTTTCAGACTAGCCTAGCCAAGATGATGAAACCCCGTTTCTACTGAAAAAAAAAAAAATTAGCCGGGCATGGTGGTAGACACCTGTAGTCCCAGCTACTCGGGAGGCTGTAGCAGGAGAATCACTTGAACCCTGGAGGCGGAGGTTGTAGTGAGCTGATATTGAGCCACTGCACTCTAGTCTGGGCGACAGAGTAAGACTCCATCTTAAGCCGGGCACAGTGGCTCACACCTGTAATCCCAGCACTTTGGGAGGCCAAGGTGGGTGGATCACAAGGTCAGGAGTTCAAGATCAGCCTGGCCAAGATGGTGAAATGCCGTCTCTACTAATAATACAAAAATTAGCTGGGCGTGGTGACAGGTGCCTATAATCTCAGCTACTCAGGAGGCTGAGGCAGAAGAATCGCTTGAACCCAGGAGATAGAGGTTGCAGTGAGCCGAGATCGTGCCACTGCACTCAAGCCTGAATGACAGAGGAAGGCTTCGTCTCAAAAAATAATAATAAAATAAAAATAAAAAAATTAGCCAGGCACAGTGGCAGGCGCCTGTAATCTCAGCTATTTGGGAGACTTGAACCTGGGAAGTGGAGCTTGCAGTGAGCCAAGATTTTGCCACTGCACTCCAGCCTGGGTGACAGAGCAAGACTCCATCTCAGGGGAGGAAAAAAAAAAGAGCAAAATTTAAGAATTCAAACAAAATGTTACATAAGCAATTTTTATCCATTTTTGATGCTATAATATTGTGTTCCACAAAGATTGTTGTGAAACCAGGGCAGTGGTTTGTTTGTTTTCTTTTTTGAGAAGGAGTGATTCTCATGCCTCAGCCTCCCAAGAAGCTGGGATTATAGGCATGGGCCACCACTCACGGATAATTTTTGTATTTTTAGTAGAGATGGGTTTCATCATGCTGGCCAGGCTGGTTTGGAACTCCGGGCCTCAGGTGATAGACCCGCCTCAGCCTCTCAAAGTGCTCGGATTACAGGTGTGAGCCATTGCACCTTGCCAGAGTTTGGTTTTTGATGTATTACTTTGTGTTCTATTTCTCTGATTTTTTGTTTGTATACATATCTATATATCTCTAAGTATCATTATGTGCTATTATTTACTAAAATATTTTTGTTTTAGAAATATATTTTGAGGCCAGGTGCAGTGGCTCATGCCTATAATTCTCAACACTTTGGGAGGTCGAGGCAGGAGGATTGCTTGAGCTCAGGAGTCCAAGTCTGCAGTGAGCTGTGATCCTGCCTCTGCACTCCAGCCTGGGTGACAGAGGGAGACTGCAGCTCTAAAAAAATAATAAATAAATAACTTTTTAAAAATATTTAACTCATAGAATGCTTTTCCTTATTACATAATGAAAATAATTTAAATGATGTACATTATTTATTAGATGGTAAAATGCCCAAATTTATGATATGTATTATTAGCATTTTAAATATTTATTTATTCTATGAATATTCTAAATTTATTTTAAAAAGGCTTAAAATATAACATTCAGTAAAATATATTTATATAAAATAAAATATATGTCAACACTTTTTACATTTTTTTATTGCCACACACAAATGATGAAATGATATTTTAAATTCCTCATGGGTTTAAGAGATTGCCTAATACTGTGAAAGAGGCTTTCAGAATAAGATATGTTAGGAAACCCTACTCTAGGTCAAGGCCTCGCCAACTTTTTTCTGAGCCTGGGATAAAACTGGATTTCTTCCCATTTTTCCACTTATTTGAGTAACTTTGTCTTAACATTTCTTGGCGTAATTCCTTCACAGAAGCTCACACAATGCTAAGACACGTGTTAGGCATTCAATGAATAATGAAACTGATTACTTTCAATTTAAGGAAGATCTACCTTGTTCCAGAAAGGATTTAAACCAGCAACAACAACAAAAAAATGGATTGTACACACACACAAACACACACACGCATAAACATTAGTCTTTTCATAACATGTAAATCAATTAGATATGTCTGTTTCTTTAAAAGATTGGACATTCAAAACCCATCTTGAACCAAGCTGCAGAATTTTGATGACTATTAAAACTCAGAGATGTGTTGTTTATGAGGGTTTATTATATTATTGTTTCTATTTTTGCGTATAATGACAATTTTCATAATTAAAGTAAAAAGTAACATAAGAAGGTAAAGAGATGGGCCGGGCTTGGGGGCTCATGCCTGTAATCCCAGCACTTTGGGAAGCCGAGATGGGTGGATCTCCTGAGGTCAGGAGTTCGAGACCAGCCTGGCCAACATGGTGACACCCCATCTCTATTAAAAAAAAAAAAAAAAAAAAAAAAAAGAAGGTAAAGAGAATATTTCACATTTAAAAATAAAAGATGTTTTTCAACAAGAAACTAAAAAAAAATTTTTAAAGAAAACAAAACAACCATCTTCATATAGTTATCTTCTTAAAGCCTCTGTTGAAATTCTTGAACAAAATTTAGTATTTAAACTGCAAAACGAAGGGTCAGCCACAATGACTCATGCCTGTAATTCCAACACTTTGAGAGGCTGAGGCAGGAGGATCACTTGAGTCCGGGAGTTCAAGATCAGCTTAGGCAACATAGCAAGACCTCAGTCTCTACAGAAAATAAAAATAAAAATCAGCCAGACATGGTGGCATGAGCCTGTAGTTTCAGCTACTGGGGAGGCTGAGGGAATCAAGCCCAAGAATTCAAGGTTAAAGCTATGATGGCACCACTGGACTCCAGCCTGGGTGACAGAGTAAGACCCTTTCTCAAAAAGTAAATAATAAAACTGCAAAAAAAGCCGTGAAAATGCCACCATTCGCATGATTAATAGCTAAGCCTTCTTTGCCAACAGACTGCTGTAACCACTTTCTTGAACACGAAGAAGGCTGCAGTGTTTCTTAGGCATATTTAAATAAACAAAATGTCTTTTTCATTTTTTTCTTTTTTATTTTTACCAGGGCCTCAGACATAGATGGTTGTTTAAACAAAATGTCATTTTTAAGACTCTTCTGCCCAATCCCCCACCAATGTCTTGAAGATGAAGTGTAATATTTTGAAAAGGAAATACCAGTAGACTTTTTAGCTTGTCTTGGTTATACAGAAGCAAAATCTTCAAGGATTATCTGAAATTATTTTCTTTCATTGAAAAAAAGGAATTTTTAAAAACTCCCTTGGTAAAGTAGGGTTTCAAAACAATAACATAATTAATTTGTGCTAAGTCTTATAGCTAAAAAATTAGTCGAGTTTTTTTTTTTAACAAAGGATGGAAGAAAGAGGGTTAAAACAAACAACAAAACCTATTACTTTCTGCCTTCCATGACTTTTCCCTCCCACATTAAAAAAATGTGTGTTTTTTAAGAAAGAACAGAGAACGGTCTGAATTCTTAAAGTGAAGGACTGAGACAATTACTACGGGTAACATTTTGACATTCTATTATATTCTTTTAAATTATTATTATAAGAATTTTTAGGCCAGGTGTGGTGGCTCATGCCTGTAATCCCAGCACTTCGGGAGGCCAAGGTGGGCGGGTCACAAGGTTAGGAGTTCAAGACCAGCCTGACCAACGTGGTAAAACCCCATCTCTACTAAAACATAAACAAATTAGCCAGGCATGGTGGCACGCACCTATAATCTCAGCTACTCAGGAGGCCAAGGCAGGAGAATCACTTGAACCCAGGAGGTAGAGGTTGCAGTGACCCTAGATCATGTCACTGCACTCCAGCAAGACTTTGTCTCAAAAAAAAAAAAAAGGAATTTTTATTGCATACATACTGTAATGTCAGAAACATACTAGCTACCTGTAATATATTATCTCATTTAATTCCCACATCAGCTCTGCCAGGTAGGTGTTCTGAAGCTCAACTTACAATTGATGAAACTGAAGCCCAGAGAAATTTGCCCAAGGTTACATAGCAGATAAGTATCAAAGCCAAAATTAAAGTCTAGTCTGTGTGAATGCAATCTAGCAAGGTCTAATGACATAAATCAGCTGCCCTGCTTCAATGAAAAAAACAATTTACAGCTTCAAATCGCATGTCTGACGCTTGTTTTGATACTGTCTTAACAGATATTTTACTTCTCTTTGCTTATTAAAAGACCAAAACAATCTATCTGGGTGTTCAATTTGTCCATGAAATCTATGAACCATTTATCCCCTGACTCGTAAATTTAAAAACTGGGTTTTTCATTTGCTCCCATGATTTTAATTATTTGCTCAAAATTTAGCATCCTATCACTTATGCAACATGGTGAAACACTGTCTCTACTAAAAATACAAGTTAGCTGGGTGTAGTGGTGCAAGCTTGAAATCTCAGCTACTTGGGAGGCTGAGGCAGGAGAATTGCTTCAACCTGGGAGGCAGAAGTTGCAGTGAACCAGAATCACCCCACTGCACTCCATCCTAGGTGACCTTGACTCTTTTTTTTTTTTTTTTTTTTTTTTTTTAATAATGTCATCTCATCTTTTTAGAGACTCTGTTTCTAAAAAAAAAAAAGAAAGTAAAAGGAAATAACAAATTAAAACTATTATTATTATAGATGTTTTTAACTAAGTTTGATAAATTAAGAAAACTGCTTATGGATATTGCTAAAGAGAGTTTCCATAACCAGAATACCATTGTTAGTTATAAGAGTCCTGCAAAAAAAGATATTTTTAGACTACAACTGGTATTCTAGAGAGCAATATTTACTTTTTCTAACCATTAAGCAGAAAAAGTTATACTTCAGTAAATGATTAACGAGTTTAAATAAATGTAATTATAAATGCTCAGAGAATAATACTGTGATCCTATTTAAACAGGTTGATTTGATACGAGTACTCTCATAACATGGAAAATTAGACCCAAATGGAGATCATAAAATATTTTAAATAATGGAAACAGAGCTGGACACGATGAAACTATGAACTGAGGAAAACTTTACATGACTTTATAATATAAAATAAGTCATTTAATAACATAAAAAGCTTTGCTGAGAAAACTCAGCATTAGAAAATAGCCTATTGTAGGCTAGGTGTGGTGGCTCACACCCTAATACCAGCACTTTGGGAGGCCCAAATGGGTGGATCATGTGATATCAGGAGTTCAAGACTAGCCTGGCCAACATAGTGAAACCCCATCTCAAAAATACAAGAAACATAAGTTGGGCATGGTGGCACATGCCTATAATCCCAGCTACTTGGGAGGCTGAGGCAGGAGAATCATCTGAGCCTGAGAGGTGGAAGTTGCAGTGAGCCAAGATCTCGCCACTACACTCCAGCCTGGGCGACAGAGTGACTCCTTCTCAAAAAAAATTAAAAAAAAAAAAAAAATAGCTGGGCATAGTGGTGGGTGCCTATAGTCCCAGCTACTCAGGAGGCTGAAGCAGGAACCCAAGAGGTGGAGGTTGCAGTGAGCCAAGATCGTGCCACTGAACTCCAGCCTGGGCAACAAAGCAAGACTCCATCTAAGGAAAAAAAAATCTATTTTAAAACAAAAAGGTGTGATTAAAACTACTGAACATTAACAATTCTGTTGCTGGAAAGTAGTAGGGAAGCTGAGAATAGACCAGAACCTTCTAATTTACTGGCCAGTGAAGAGTGAATCACAGAAGTAATTAAAGTTATCCTTGGTTGATCTAGTACAATAGTGTTACTTGAAAATGTTTTTTGATAACCTTGAGGTTGGGGAAAGCCAGGATCTTTTAGTATTGGGGGAGTTCATTGCTTGGGTCACATCTTGACCAGAGATTACATGACCAAAGTCTTAAGTAAAGGGCCAGGGTCTACTGTTACAGGGTTTTTTTTTTTCATGTTAATTATGTATAATCCATGACTCGTCCTTACATTGTTTTGAACATCAACGTATTTTTTTTTTTGCCGCCGCCGCCTCCTCCTCCCATCAACGTATTATTATAGGGGACGAAATACTCCTTAATATAGAATGAAATTCAGAGTAGCTGAATTTTACATTTAAGTCTGTTTTTTTCCTTTAAGAATTTTGGAAGTGGGGAGAAGCTGAAGAGTGACAGCCTAGAACAATTCAAGTCACCGACAAGAAATGTTTCAACCAATACCCTTGACTTTTTTTTTTTTTTTTTTTTTTTTTTGCCAAGATAGGGTCTTATTCTGTTGCCCAGGCTGGAGTGCAGTGGCACGATCATGGCTCACTGCAGCCTCAACTTCCCAGACTCAAACGATCCTCCTGCCTCAGCCTCCCGAGTAGCTGGGACTACAGGCACCCCCAGCTAACATTTTTAGTTTTTGTAGAGACAAGGTCTGGCTCTTTTTGCCCAGACCGATCTTGAACTCCTGGGTTCAAATGATCCTCCCACTTCAGCCTTCCAAAGTGCTGGGATTACAAGTATGAATGACCATGCCCAACCCAACTTTTTTAAATTACAAAAATAATGCATTTGTATTGCAAAACATTCAAACAATATAGAAAGACATGGTTAAAAATAAAGGTTCTCTTTTTCCTTACTCCCTAACCCCACACCATGGAAGTAACCACTGCTAGCAGTTTGTTCAATGTCCAATTTTTTTCTACGTATAGGTACACATAAACATATACATATATATAGTGATTTTTGAATCATATTATTACATTTAGTTTCAGTTATTTCTGAATAATCAAAATGTAAAAGCATACTATTTTTATATCACTCATTTCTGTATTTTCTCCTGTTAGACATCACAGGTCACCCGAAGGCAGGGCTACCTTGTTTTCCTAAATGTCTATTACAGTGCCTTGTATTTGTTAAATAAATGTTTGTAGATGTGAATAATCAAAGTAAATGAATGAAGAGTGTCAAAAGGGATAAAATAGCCAGAGGTTGAAGGAAACTTAGACAAATAAAAATGACTTATCTAAACATGTTTTTGCTATATAGCTTTGTGTAATGAACAGAATGAAACATAAGGTAATGCTGATGAGTTCTCCGTTTGAGTTCTCCATTTTGAGTTCCGAGGGGCGCCCCAGTCAAAACCATGACTCCGGCCGAGCATGGTGGTTCATGCCTGTAGTCCCAGCAGTTTAGGAGGCCGAGGTGGGTAGATCACTCAAGGTCAGGAGTTCAAGACCAGCCTGGCCAACATGGCAAAACCCCATCTCTACTAAAAATACAAAAAAAAATTAGCTGGGCTTGGTGGCCCGTGCTTATAATCCCAGCTACTCCGGAGGTTGAGGCAGGAGAATTGCTCAACCTGGGAGGTGGAGGTTGCTGTGAGCTGAGATCCCAGGCTGGGCAACGGAACGAGACTCCATCAAAAAAAAAGGGTCTCACTTAGTCGACCAGACTGGAGCTCAGTGGCGATCAGCTCACCGTAACCTCCGCCTTCCGGGCTCGAGCAATTCTCCTGCCTTAGCCCCTCAAGTAGCTGGGATTACAGACATGTGCCACTACCACCCGGCTAATTTTTGCATTTTTAGTAGAGACAGGGTTTCACCATGTTGGCCAGGATGGTCTGGAACTCCTGACCTCAAATGATCCACCCACCTTGGCCTCCCAAAGTGTTGGAATCACATCCCTGGCTGCCTCTGTTTCTTGGAGGCTTTCTCAGCCTACTGTCCCTTGGTTTTATGACATGTCTGTTACATACCCCTTATATTTTCACAATCTGTTCAATCACCTTTGGATCTATGGTGTAAAAGTGTGTTTTAAAGGCACATAATTTAATTTGCATGATATCCTGGAATGACAGTGAGCTAGAAAGCTGAAGGACTTAGTTCTACTTCTAGCTTTGCCGCTAACCAACACCTTGGGCAGATCATTTATTTGGGAGAGAGGGAGGTTGGGATTCATTTAGCCTCTGACATCAGTGAGGAAAATAATCCAATGCCAACATTACTGGCTTTAGGAGAGAAGTGCATAGAGAATTACACAAAAATGTTACACATAGAAGTGCTGTGCTAGGCACTTAGACAACTAATGGTTTTCTGAACACCCCACATTTGCTGACAAGTCCTCCATGACCTCTCTAGATGATACTGAATTCCAAAGGTATATAGGTATTTTTCTCTCATTATACAATTGTGGAATGTGATACCCTCATTCTAGGACTATTTAGCTCTTTTAATAACCAAGTGGAGCAGAGAGAAAAGAGAATTTTAAAACAATATGTCAAATGGTCTTTCCCCAACAGGTTCAAAATTTAGAACTGGCAGGACACACAGAAAGCAGGCTAATGTAGTAAAGTGGGTTCAAAGCCCAACTCTGCAACTGTAAACTTCAATTCCTTTTCTTTTTTTTTATCCTACTAGCTGTATGCAGATGAATTTTTTTTTTCAATTTCTTTTCTAAAATTAGAAAAATAAGACTTGTCTTGCAGAAGCTGTATTATCAACAGTATATGCCAAGTAACCAACAAACTAGCTGATCCATAGTGGGCATTCATTCAACAAATCTTCTAGGCCAGGCCCTCCCCTGAACATCTGTGTGGACAACTGTGAACACAGTAGACGCAGTCAGTCTCTGCCCCCAAGAAGCTAATAGGCCTGGTGTGGAGCCATAATGCATGAGCCTGAGACTTTTACAGTAGGGGGAGCGAAACTCCGTCTCAAAAAAAAACAAAAAACAAACAACAAAAAAACATATGTACCAAAAAAAAAAAAAAGTACCATGAATTTGGACCATTAAAAATAGGATGGTAAATATTTTCTTTATGAGAGGGGGTAACTTTTGTTAATATTTAAATTATTTCCTAAGAATAGCAAAGGTAAAATATTGTTTCCAAGAGAGTTTCAAGATTGCCAAAAACTTTTTAAAAAATAGTCACATAATATAATTAAAGAAATAATTGTCACATACATTTTTAGCAATAAACAGTAAAGGTCACATACCCTATCAAGCATCCAGTAATTTTTCTTTCTTTTTTTTTTTTTAGAAACAGAGTCTTGCTCTGTTGCCTGGGCTGGCGTGCAGTGGCATGATCATAGCTCACTGCAGCCTCAACTTCCTGTGCTCAATGAATCCTTCCACCTCAGCCTCCTGAGTAGCTGGGACTCTACATGCATGCCATCGTGCCTGGCTAATTTTTTTTGGGGGGGGCCTTGGGGCTGGGCCTCCTCTGGGCACCTGGCATGGCACAGGGCTTGGCGCCTTGGGCAGGTCCCCGATTGGCCCTAATCTTCTTAATTTTTAATAGAGAAAGAGAGTCTCACTATATTGCCCAGACTAGTTTTAAACTCCTGACCTCAAACGATCCTCCCACCTTGGCCTCCCAAAGTGCTGGAGTACAGATGTGAGCCACCACATCCAATAAATATTTGTAAACTGCAGCATAGATGAATAAATGAATGTTAAACAATCATGAAGAGCAGCATTTATAATTAACATAAAACTTGATAGTAGGCTGGGCACAGAGACAGGGGCTAAGGCTGAAGGATTGCTTGAGGCCAGGAGTCCAATACCAGCCTAGGTAACATAGTGAGAAGTTGTCTTTACAAAACAAAAAATAAACAAAAAATCAACTGGAGGCTGGGCACAGTGGCTCATGCCTGTAATCCCAGCACTTTTGGAGACCAGGGTGCGTCGATCACTTGAGCTCAGGAGTTCAAGATCAGCCTGGCAAACATGGCGAAACCCTGTCTCTACTAAAAATACAAAAATTAGCCGGGCATGGTAACAGGCACCTGTAGTCCCACCTACTCGGGAGGCTGAGGCAGGAGAATCGCTTGAACCCTGGAGGCAGAGGCTGCAGTGAGCCCAGATCATACCACTGCACTCCAGCCTGGGTGACAGAGGGAGACTTTGTCCCCCTAAAAAAAAATCAACTTGATGCCAATATAAAGAACAGCTGAGTAGATGAAAATGAATCAAATTCAAATTAATCCCAAAAGGACAATGAGTAAAACTCGATAAGCTGCAATCAATAAATGAAGGCAAACATGTTCAGCCATGAGCCTTGAGAGGTAAGCGCTTAGGAGCTATTTGCAGAACGCTCTTCACGTTCACAGTTTCCATCATGATTTTCTACAGCAAGTTAAATTATTTTCAGCTTGCTCTTTCAAAGTACTTCAGATTTACATTTGTGTCATTTTCACAGGGTCTTCACAGATATTATTACCTTATTTGATCTTCACAACAATTCTCTAGGGTATTTATTTTTAGCTCAGTAGAATGAAGGGAAAAAGAGGTCTCTGACGGTGAAATGATCTGTCCAAGATCCAAAAGCTAATGAGTCAGCAGAGCTAATACAAGAGCCCAGGTCTCCTGCTTTCAAGACCAATGTTATTTCCCCTATAGTGCCACGTAGATGAGTAGCACCTTTTTTTTTTTTTTTTTTTTGTGACAAGAGTCTTGCTGTGTCACCATGCTAGAGTGCAGTGGTTCGATCTCCACTCACAGCAACCTCTGCCTCCTGGGTTCAAGCCCTTCTTCTGCCTCAGCCTCCCGAGTAGCTGGGATTACAGGTGCGTACCACCACACCCAGCTAATTTTTGTATTTTTAGTAGAGACAGGGTTTCACCATGTTGACCAGGATGGTCTCGATCTCTTGACCTTGTGATCCACCCGCCTTGGCCTCCCAAAGTGCTGGGATTACAGGTGTGAGCCACCTCACCCGGTTAAGTAGCACCTTTTTATCATTGTCAAACACCATTTATCCCCTAATACAGCCATTAGTGTTTTGTATCAGATGGCCAGAGAACACACACCAACGGACAAAATCTATGGAAAGGGATTTGGGAGTATTTAGAACAATTTTAGAAATAGGTAGTCCATTCCTGGGATTAATGAAAGGAAATGATTCAAATAAATTACAAGATATATGTCCAAAGTTAGTTATTGAAACATTTATGACAGAAAAAGAAATAACAAAGGAATGAAGAAAAATAAATTTTTGCCAGGCGTAGTGGCTCACGCCTGTACTCCCAGCACTTTGGGAGGCTGAGGCGGGCTGATCACCTGAGGACAGGAGTTCGATATCAGCCTGACCAACATGATGAAACCTCATCTCTACTAAAAATACAAAATTAGCCAGGCGTGGTGGTGCATGCCTGTAATCCCAGCTACTCCAGAGGCTGAGGCAAGAGAATCACTTGAACCCGGGAGGTGGAGGTTCTAGTGAGCCAAGATCACACCATTGCACTCCAGCCTGGGCAACTAGAGCGAAACTCTGTCTAAAAAAAAAAAAAAAAGAAAAATAAATTTTTACCAAAAGAGATGACTAAGTAAATCATATTTCATCAAATCAGTGAATTGTTATACTAAGATATTCTGAAATCCAAAAACAACATGGAAAATGTTTAAAGTGATTTTTTTTTAAATTTTTATTTATTTATTTGTTTAATTATTTCAATATGGAGTTTTGCTCTTGTCTCCCAGGCTGGAGTGCAGTGGCATGATCTCAGCTCACTGCAGCCCCTGACTTCCAGGGTTCAAGAAATTCTCCTTCCTCAGCCTCCTGAGTAGCTGTGATTACGGTGTCTGCCACCATACCCAGCTAATTTTTGTGTTTTTTAGTAGAAACGGGGTTTCTCCATGTTGGTCAGGCTGGTCTCGAACTCCTGACCTCAGGTGATCCCGCCCTCCTCTGCCTCCCAAAGTGCTAGAATTACAAGTGTGAACCACCACACTCAGACTTAAAGTGATTTTAGCTGAGAAATATATTTGGAAGGCCTGGGTGGGAACACAGAAATAACATATTTTGTTATGCTTGCAGAGTTTTTTTTTTTTTTTTTTGAGTTTGAGACGGAGTTTCGCTCTTGTTACCCAGGCTGGAGTGCAATGGCGCGATCTCGGCTCACAGCAACCTCTGCCTCCTGGGTTCAGGCAATTCTCCTGCCTCAGCCTCCTGAGTAGCTGGGATTACAGGCACGCGCCACCATGCCCAGCTAATGTTTTTGTATTTTCAGTAGAGACGGGGTTTCACCATGTTGACCAGGATGGTCTCGATCTCTTGACCTCGTGATCCACCCGCCTCGGCCTCCCAAAGTGCTGGGATTACAGGCGTGAGCCACCGCGCCCGGCTGCTTGTAGAGTTTTTAAATAAACTTTCTTGAACTGTTGTTACTTAATAGTCTATTAAATAGCTTTAACAACAGGCACTTTTACAGTACACATGAAGATATTTCAGCCAAAATGTGACTAAAATAATGCACGGATTTGGAAATGGAACTTTTGACAACTGGCTGAGGGTTCCTTGAATACACTGGTGTGATGCGTTAGGGTTGCTTATCTGTCTTCAACCTATCTTTCCAACAGTGTCCCATCATGTCTTCCTCTGCCTCCTAATCCCCTCTTCATCTATGTCTAAAGTTGTGCCTGCTATCTTATTTGTTTCCTAACATCCACAGAATTTATCTGAGTCTGGACTTTCAGGGGCATCAAAAAAAATGCTGCCACATTAGATTGGAGGAGGAAACAGAATGAGCTATTAAGTCCTGGCTGTCTCTCAATGACATTAGGCCCTGATAGTGGCTCCAAAAAAAAAAAAAAGAAGCTGACTTTCCCTTTAAGCTACTGAATCTAAAGAACAAAGGTTGAAGCTCTCTTAAATCAATCATTACAAAGGTAGCTGGCCTTGTACAAGTTACAGGGTGACCTTGGAAAATTGTAGAATGGCTGTTGTGCAAGGTTGCAGAGCCCAGGGTGCACTCCCCTACTAACCCCATCTTAATTTTCCCAACAGATCTCTTTTATGAGTGTCTGACCAAAGAACACACATAGATGGATATGGCAAACTCACGATCTGAAAGCAAAACTTGTTACCTTGTTACTTGGCAAATAGGATCAAGTTATAACCAAAAGTACCGCACAGAGGACCTCCCCCACATTCTCTACATGAGAATGAAGACGCTGTCTTCAGCTCAGAGCAAAGATAACCCTAGATACCTTGATAGCCTATGCAAATAGCTGCAAAGGTGAAAGAGACACTGTGGACCGTGAAGGTCACCTTGACAACACATGCATATGCCTATCCAGAAAACATGCACGGAAAGCTATTGCAAAGACATGTCTTCTGAGCGCTACTGTTTCTCATTCAAAGGCTGATGTATACAAGATTTTTATCACAACTTAGGTCATCTTTCATACAATCACTGAAATTTAGTGTCTGCCAAGGCAAGACACTAAATTTGCAAAGCAACTAGTTTATAGCTCAGAATCCTACATGTGCTCAGTGCTTTCCAGCTTGCATAGAGAGGTGTACAACAGCCCTAAACGGAGGTGCTGGTCACTGGGTCTTCTATGGATGAGAGCTCTAAGGCTACCAAGGGATTAAGTGACTAGAAAAAGGGGTTAGAAAAAAGCAAAGAATGCCCTCCTTTGAATCCTAGTAGTGTATGACTGCTTTTGTTTCTAATCAGGAAAAAAAAAAGTGGTTCTCAAGACTTTCTATTGTGATTCTAGCCCCATAAAAACCCAGAAAGACTAGCTGAAACCATTTAAGTTAGTGTCTGTCCCAGGCTCTGCTGTGATTTCCTCCAGAAGTTGCAATCTCAGTTGGAAACAGGGAAGGAGGCTACATTCTGAACACCTCTCTGAAAGGAAAGTTTTTCTTTGTTGTTGTTGTTGTTGTTGTTGTTGTTGTTGTTTGAGACAAAGTCTTGTTCTGTCACCAGGCAGGAGTGCAGTGGCTTAATCTCGGCTCACTGCAACCTCCGCCTCCCGGGTTCAAGCTTTTCTCCTGCCTCAGCCTCCTGAGTAGCTGGGACTACAGACGAGCACCACACCACTACACCCAGCTAATTTTCATATTTTTTTAGTAGAGACAGGGTTTCGCCATGTTGGCCAGGCTGGTCTCAAACTCCTGACCTCAAGAGATCCACCCAACTTGACCTCCCAGTGTTAGGATTACAGGTGTGAGCCACTGTGCCCCGTAGGAAAGTTGTTTGTTTGTTTCTTGAGTCAGGGTGTCACTCCGTTGCCCAGGCTGGAGTGCAATGGTGCGATCTCACCGCAACCTCCACCTCCCTCGTTCAAATGATCCTCCCACCTCAGCCTCCTGAGTAGCTGGGACTACAGGCATGCACCACCACACCTGGCTAAATTTTGTATTTTTTGTAGAGGCGGGGTTTTGCCAGGTTGCCCAAGCTGATCTCGAGTTCCTGAGCTCAAGCGATCCTCCTACCTTGGCCTCCCAAAGTGTTGGGATTACAGGTGTGAGCCATCCAACAGACCAAGAGGAAAGCATTCTTAAGGATCCTTGGGAACACCTGGGTGCTAAATGGTACCAGAATCTTCCAATGAAAATTGAGTAAGGACAGGTGGACAGAGGTATACCTCAAGGCATCTATTCCTCCAGAAAATCTTTCAGGAAATTATTTAAATTAGTTTTTCTTGCATAAAGCAGGATGGCACATTTCAGAATCCTCACCCCTTACCTCAATGCCTATTTTCCCCATCTAACAGGGTTTATGGAACATTTTCAGGGTCCACAGGATCTATCTGGTTTGAATCCATTGTTCATATTTGATTGTCTTTGACCTACAAAAAAGGCAGTATCAGTTAGTTTATCCTGATATAAAATATCTCCAATGAGCAAGGGAAAAGCTACAGAACGAAACTGAAAGCTGGCTCTGTGTGTTAAAGATAACGGGTTTGTGCATTTGTTTTAGAAACACACAAATAGTGGAGGCCAGGCCTGGTGGCTCATGTCTGTAATCCCAGCACTTTGGGAAGCCGAGGCAGGTGGATCACCTGAGGTCAGGAGTTTGAGACCAGCCTGGTCAACATGGTAGATCCCCATCTCTGCTAATAATATGAAAATGAGCCAGGCGTGGTGGCATTTGCTTGTAGTCTCAGCTACTAGGGAGGCTGAGGTAGGAGGTTCACTTGAACCCAAGAGGTGGGGGTTGAATGAGCTGAGATGGTGCCACTGCACTCCAGCCTGGATGACAGAGCAAGACTCTGTCTCAAAGGAAAAAAAAGAAACACTCAAATAGTGGAGAAATTGAGAGACCAGGGGAAAGATGTCAAGAGACAGGCTAGTGAATTGCTGAGGGGAAGATAGTGGCTCTGACACAGATGAAGAACAATTCCACAGCTGGCTGGGACACAGAAGTGGCCTTGGCATTTAACTGGCATGGAGTCCTTAACTGGAGTCCTTAATGTTTGTGCCTTCAGCTATGGCTGTGACTGTTAGCTGAGCCATGGATTCTGGCTTTTAATTTTTTTTTTAATTTAATGCCATATTTAATGCCATTTATGTTTCTCTTTCACATGCTGCATCCTTATTTTCCCGCTACGACACTTTCTGAGGGTAAGTTCCTGTGCCATCTGTCTCACCCTCTCAGGGCAGGGCAAGCCAGGCACTGAAGTAAGTGCTCAGGAAGTATCTGTAATATGAAATGCACCAGGAACCCATCACGAGGCTGTGTTATAAGAGAGCACAACTGGAAATGCAAACTCCAGGGGGACCAATAATAATAATGTCCACCTTTTGGCAGTACCTCCTATGTGGTCTATTCTATGCTACTTACTTCATGTATATAAATTGACATCAACCTTCCAGAAGATTTTTTTTTTTTTTAAACAGAGTTTTGCTCTTGTCACCCAGGCTGGAGAACAATGGCAAGATCTCTGCTCGTTGCAACCTCCAGCAGTTCTCCTGCCTTAGCCTCCCAAGTAGCTGGGATTACAGTTGCCTGCCACTATGCCCAGCTAATTTTTGTATTTTTAGTAGAGACAGGGTTTCACCATGTTGGCCACACTAGTCTCAAACTCCCAACCTCAGGTGATCCACCAGCCTCGGCCTCCCAAAGTGCTGGGATTACAAGTGTGAGCCACCGTGCCTGGTGGATATTGTTGTTACTAACCTCATTCTACAACTGAGAATACTAAGAGGTTTCAGAAAGGTTAAGTGACTTTCTTAAGGTTACACAGTAAGTACATAAATTTCAAGCCTAGGTGTGCTGACCCCAAAGCTCACACTCTTTCCATTGGTCTTCTGCTGTGGGTGGTGCCGACCACCCTTTAATAATCATAGCAATAATAGCTAAGGCTTATATAGAGCTTACTCTGTGCCAGGCATCATTCTAAAGCTGTGTACATATGTTAATTCACTCAATCCTCACAACATCCCTAGGAGGTGGGCTCTATTATTACTCATTTATAGGATTCAGAGCCTGTGCTGTCCTGGGCTTCTAAATTAGGACCAAAGGGAGATTCCGTAAAATGGTGAAAGATCAATGCTGTGGGCCAGGCATGGTGGTTCATGCCTATAATCCCAGCACTCTGGGAGGCCGAGGAGGGTGTATTGCCTGAGGTCAGGAGTTCGAGACCAGCCTGACCAATATGGTGAAACCCCATCTCTCCTAAAAATACAAAAATTAGGCCAGGCTCAGTGCCTCACGCCTGTAATCCCAGCACTCTGGGAGACCAAGATGGGTGAATCACTGAGGTCAGGAGTTCAAGACCAGCCTGGCAACATGGCGAAACCCCATCTCTACTAAAAATACAAAAATCAGCCAGGCATGGTGGTGGGCTCCTGTAATCCCACCTATTTGGGAGGCTAAGGCAGGAGAATCCCTTGGATCCGGGAAGCAGAGGTTGCAGTGAGCCGAGATCGTACCATTGCACTTTAGCCTGGGCAACAAGAGCAAAACTCCGTCTCAAAAAAATAAAAAAATAACTGCTCTGTGTCTTCTTATGTAGAGGAGGAAACCCTACATCCTACCCCAAGAAGGCCTGGGAAGGGGGTGAGGTAGAGGAGAAGTAAGACCCAGACTAGGCTTCCTACCAGCCTCCAGCTCTCCTATAGCAGAAATTTTAGGCTGGAAGCACTAGGGGCATAGAGAACAGACTTTGAGGTCATCAGGGCCTCCCTGGCAGCTTTCCTCCGAATCACTCTATGCTGCATTAATTTTATTCATGAAAAGACCATTTACCAGCCATGTTAGAGCCCTTGTAAGGGAGGACAATAAAGATCAATGTTATTTTCTTCTTTTAGGCTCATTCAAAAGTTTGGCATAACTACAACACACATTTCCGCCCATATCAGAACGGTTGGTTATCCATCACATTGGGATCTCATTGGATCGAGCCACACCGGTCGGAAAACGTAATGGATATATCCAAATGTCAACAATCCATGGTTTCTGTGCTTGGATGGTTTGCCAACCCTATCCATGGGGATGGTGACTATCCGGAGGGGATAAAAAAGCGGTTGCTCTCCATTCTACCCCTTTTCTCTGAAGCAGAGAAGAATGAGGTGAGAGGCACAGCTGATTTCTTTGCCTTTTCTTTTGGACCCAACAACTTCAAGCCCCTAAACACCATGGATAAAATGGGGCAAAATATTTCACTCAATTTAAGAGAAGCGCTGAACTGGATTAAACTGGAATACGACAACCCTCGAATCTTGATTACTGAGAATGGCTGGTTCACAGACAGTCATGTGAAAACAGAAGACACCACGGCCATCTACATGATGAAGAATTTCCTCAGCCAGGTGCTTCAAGGTTGGTTGTAGAGTTGCTTAATTTTTTTAAATTTCTGAAAACTTACGGGATATTTAAAGTCACCTTTGAATACAGAACTATTATTGTTGGGCTTTTTTTTTTTTAATGGAATCTGACTTTGTCGCCCAGGCTGGAGTGCAGTGGCACCATCTCGGCTCACTGCAACCTCTGTCTCCTGAGTTCAAGTGACTCTCCTGTCTCAGCCTCCCGAGTGGCTGGGATTACAGGTGTCTGCCACCATGTCCAGCTAATTTTTGTATTTTTAGTAGAGACAGGGGTTTCACCATGTTGGCCAGGCTGGTCTCGAACTCCAGACCTCAAGTGATCTGCCCACCTCGGCCTACCAAAGTCCTGGGATTGCAGACGTGAGCCACCATGCCCAGCCTGGGCTTTTGTATTGTCCTTTTTTTTCTCTCTCTCTTGAGACAAAGTCTCACTCTATGGCCCAGGCTGGAGCACAACAGCACGATATCGGCTCACTGCAACCTCTGCCTCTCGGGTTTAAGCAATTCTCCTGCCTCAGCCTACCAAGTACTTGGGATTATAGGTGCCTGCCGCCATGCCCAACTAAGTTTTGTATTTTCAGTAGAGACAGGGTTTCACCATGTTGGCCAGGCTAGCCTCGAACTCCTGACCTCAGGTAATCCACCTGCCTTGGCTTCCCAAAGTGCTGGGATTACAGGCGTGAGCCACCGTGCCCAGCCATTGTATTGTCCAATGTTGAGAGCACTTTTTAATGTTATTCCCATGTCCTTTTTAAAATAAAAGTTTGAGAACAGAATCCTTTCACACTAGAGCTACATCCTTAACTGGCAGGAAGATGCTGTTTCATTATTTACAAAGGACACCATACTAAAAGAGATTTGCTTTAAGTTTCCTAACAGTAGTACTTTATTCTAAGATGTTGAAAGTTTTTCTTGAAATGGTGATCTTCATACTGTATTACATGACCATATAATGAAAACGTCTGAAGACAAAATGAGTTGTTTTTACTGCTCCCTGAGACTTCTGGTCCCCCCCAGCCTCTCTCTCCTTTTCTATTACTCAAGTAGTGACATCTACAGGTGGCTGATAGAAACAAGGGAGCAGAAGACAAGCTCAGGTTACGATGGTTCTGTTTCCTGGAATTGGGCTCTATTGCACTCTCATATAAAGGAATTCTCTGTGGATTTTCTAAAATTCTGTTGCTCTCTTTAGAAGTCACAAAACAGGAGGAAAATCCCAGGTGTTTCTGGAGAGAGCCTTCAGGGAGGGTCCTGAGGGAAAGCAAGCCCCTGCTGCCCTAAGTTGCAGGAAAGAGCAGCATCGAACCAAGCCATGCCCACCTACGGGTCACGCACATGGGGTCCAAGGCCGAGGGCTCTGCCTACGGGGTCTGGGTCAAATGCCATGCACGTGGGCAGGAGGGGTGTCCATTTCCCAGGTGTTACCATTCCACCTCTCCTGAGGACCCTACAACAGCCATGGACAAGAACCAGGGCCTGTTGAACATATTTATCTTCTTGGAGACTCTTGGCCTGGAATTTCCTCATTTTAGGAAAAAAATGTCAGTGATGAAATCTCAAAAATGCGGAGATGAGGAGGCATTTTTATGAGAGAAGTGAAATATTTTGGCCAGGTGCAGTGGCTCACGCCTGTAATCCCAGCACTTTGGGAGGCCGAGGCGGGTGGATCACGAGATGGAGACCATCCTGGTCAACATGGTGAAATCCCGTCTCTACTAAAACTACAAAAAATCAGCTGGGCATGGTGGCGCCTGCCTGTAATCCCAGCTACTCAGGAGGCTGAGGCAGGAGAATTGCCTGAACCCAGGAGGCGGAGGTTGCAGTGAGCCGAGATCGCGCCATTGCACTCCAGCCTGGGTAACAAGAGCGAAACTCCGTCTCAAAAAAAAAAAAAAAAAAAAAGAAATATTTTAAGAAAGAAAAAGGATTCATGGTTAATTTGGGTAGTTGTTGTTTGAACTGCTGCTGTTGATTTTCTTTTCTTTTTTCCTTTTTTTTTGAGATAGAGTTTCATTCTTGTTGCCCAGGCTGGAGTGCAATAGTGTGATCTCAGCTCATTCCAAACTCTGCCTCCTAGGTTCAAGTGATTCTCCTGCCTTAGCCTCCCAAAGTAGCTGGGATTACAGATGCCCGCCACCATCGCCAGCTAATTTTTGTATTTTTAGTAGAGACAGGGTTTCACTATGTTGGCCAGGCTGGTCTCGAACTCCTGACTTCAGGTGATCCACCCGCCTCAGCCTCCCAAAGTGCCGGGCAGGCGTGAGCCACTGTGCCCAGCCTGTTGATTTTCGTATTTCATTTTTACACAATTCCTACAAGTTATTGAATCAGAGTTTTAAACCTAGAAAAGTCCTTAGAGATTCTATTTTCCAATCTTTTCTGTTTACAAATGAGGAAACTGAGGCCAAGAAACTTGCCCAATAGCATGCTCCCTGGAGCACAGTAGGGTAAGCTCCTCAGCCCAGCCAGTTCCCATTCTCTTACATCACTTTTCTTCTTTTACCTCCTTATGTCTACATTCACATATGTTCATTCTAAAAGCAGATTTTTTTTTAACTCCTTGAAGGATAGTTTCCTAGAATGAGTAGCTTATCCACAAACAAGAACCAACTCAAACTTGAAATAAGAAACTCTTGGTCACTGGCAGACATCTGCATTGGTCCCAAAGAACTCTGGAAATTACCATGCCCTCTGACACAGATTTGCACACCAAGTTTCAGGAATTTTGTTTTTTGTTTTTTTGAGACAGAGTCTCGCTCTGTAGCCCAGGCTAGAGTACAGTGCCATGGTCTCAGCTCACTGTAACCTCCGCCTCTGGGGTTCAAGCAATTCTCCTGCCTTGGCCTCCCAAGTAGCTGGGAATACAGGCACCCGCCACCACGCTGAGCTAATTTTTATATTTTTAGTAGGGACAGGGTTTCACTATGTTGGCCAGGCTGGTCTCGAACTCCTGACCTTGTGATCCTCCCGCCTCAGCCTCCCAAAGTGCTGGATTACAGGCATGAGCCACCATACCCAGCCAGGAATATTTAAAATGTGATCCTTTAAGTGTGACATTCACTTGTTCCAAGTGGGAGTGGGGGGAGTCGGGATACCAGTCTGGATGAAAATAATTGCCATCTTTGAAGTACAAACATGAATTTTCTATTTAATACAGCAGACCTGAAAATTAGGGAAAAGGTTGGTTTTACAATATGCTGCCCTCTGGCACGTTAGTGAAATTGTAAACACGAACTAGAATGTTTAGGCCTCTGAACATCTCTCCTTTCTTTTTTCTGTGCAGCAATAAGGTTAGACAAAATACAAGTGTTTGGTTATACTGCCTGGTCTCTCCTGGATGGCTTTGAATGGCAGGATACTTACAACACCCGCCGAGGATTATTTTATGTGGATTTTAATAGTAAACAGAAAGAGCGGAAACCTAAGTCTTCAGCACATTACTACAAACAGATCATAAGAGAAAATGGTTTTTCTTTAAAAGAATCCACGCCAGATGTGCAGGGTCAGTTTCCCTGTGACTTCTCCTGGGGTGTCACTGAATCTGTTCTTAAGGTAGGTGGTTACTTCCAAATTAACCGTAAACTGGGGCAAACAGCACACACTATTTCATTTACTCAATGACAGCTAAGAGATAGCTGTGACAATATCAAACACCACAATTGTTTGGAGGTTATGAAGGAGAGCTGGGAAAAGAGAAGTGAGAGAAAGAAGGAAATAAATGCTGAGAGCCTTTCATGGGCCAGAGCTCATAGTTGCTGATGGAGATGGACAGGTCAGGAGGCTGCTCTCAAGAAGCATACAGTCTAGCAGGAACTTAACTGTTATTTTTGTATGAGGTTTTTGTTATAACAGTAACGTCAAAATGATAGAGAAATTTGTTTTTAGATTTTTGTTTTGCCAAAAGCCTTGTTTAATTGATTCTTGCTGTTTCAGAGAGTTGGGTAATTTGCCTTATGAGGTCTCCATATCCCAATGGAGCCTCCCCACGTCTCATTCCTCACTGCCTTCAGCTGTTTCCTCAAATCTCACCTTCTCCATAAGGCTTCCCTCCACTCCAGAAATCACCCTCCTATCACTTCTCATCCTCCTTTCCTGCTTTTCTACAGCGCACTAGCCACCACCTAACATAATATGTGCTTTCCATATCTTTCATATTTAACACCTGTCTTCCCCAACTAGAATGCGAGCCTCATGAGATCAAAGATGTCTTGGGCTTTGATATCTGCTATATGCCTCACTAGAGAAGTGCTGGGCACATGCCAGGTGCTCATCTTTTAGAACCAGGTGAATAAATGAGACCACCTTTTAGTTATTACTTTTTTTTTTTTTTTTTTTGAGATGGAGACTCGTACTGTTGCCAGGCTGGAATGCAGTGATGCAATCTTGGCTCACTACAATCTCTGCCTCCCGGGTTCAAGCCATTCCCCTGCCTCAGCCTCCTGAGTAGCTAGGACTACAAGAGCCTTCCACCATGCCTGGCTAATTTTTTGGAGACGGGGTTTCACCATGTTAGCCAGGATGGTCTCAATCTCCTGACCTCATGATCCATCCTCTGCGGCCTTCCAAAGTACTGGGATTATAGGCGTGAGCCACCGCACTTGGCCATTGTTATTATTAATATCTACACTACCTGGAAATCAAGAAATCACCTTTTAGAGCCAGGTGAGACCTCAGAGACCTCCCATTCCAAATTCTTCATTTTATAGGGGAGGAAAGTAAAACCTATCAACTCAGATAACAAGTGCTGGTGAACTGTTAACATACTGTCTTTAAGCTTCCAGATGTACAGTGATTTAACTGCTCTACGTATGCACCTTCTCTATACTTCATCTTTTTTTTTTTTTTTTTTTTTTTTGAGACGGGATCTTGCTGTCACCCAGGCTGGAGTGCTGTGGCACAATCACAGCTCACTGTAGCCTTAACCTCCTGGCCTCAAGTGATCCTCCCACCTCAGCTTTCACCTGGGACTACAGGTTCACCCCACCATGCACAGCTAATTTTTTGATTTTTTTGTACAGAGTCTCACTACGTTGCCCAGACTGGTCTGGAAATCCTGGGCTCAAACAAACATCCTGCCTCAGCCTCCCCAAGTACTGGGATTACAGGTGCAAGCCACTGCATCCAACCTACTTAATCTTAAAACCCCCACCTTACAGGCAAGGAAACTGAAATTTAGGGAGGTTACATAACTTGCCCAGGTCACCTAGGTCTGTCTTCCAACTACAATGCTTTAGAACTTTACAATTCCACACTACTGACTTTATTTATTTTTTTTTTGAGACAGAGTCTCATTCCATTGCCCAGGCTGGAGTGCAACGGTGCGATCTCAGTTCACTGAAACCTCTGCCTCCTGGGTTCAAGTGATTGTCCTGCCTCAGCTTCTCACGTAGCTGGGATTATAGCCATGCGCCACCACACCGGCTAATTTAAAATTTTTTTTTTTGAGATGGAGTTTTGCTTTTGTTGCATAGGCGGAACCTCAGAGGTGAAGGTTGAAGTTAGAGCCAAGATCGCACCATTGCCCTCCAGCCTGGGCGACAGAGCAAGACTTCACCTCAAAAAAAAAAAAAAAAAAAAAGAAGTAATCTGATGTTGATACTTGGGACTCTGTGAATATCCTATTCCTCAGCATTTCATTTCATGGTTTAAACATTCATTCATGAACCTTGCCTTAACTATTCCTTTGTAGTAATCATATTATTCCCTCTACATTTATTAGCTGGATTCTTTTAAGTTTGATGTTTTATAATTCATTATTGTCATGATATTGTTCCTTTTGATGATCAAATTGTTTCAGATTTAGTCAATGGGACCCCCTCAAGCTGTTCCTGTCTTTTCTACATTTTCCTTTCAGTTTTTTTTTTTTTTTTTTTTTTTGAGACGGAGTTTCACACCCAGGTTGGAGTGCAATGGCGCGATCTCGGCTCACCACAACCTCCGCCTCCTGGGTTCAGGCAATCCTCCTGCCTCAGCCTCCTGAGTAGCTGGGATTACAGGCACGCACCACCATGCCCATCTAATTTTTTGTTTTTTTAGTAGAGACGGGGTTTCACCATGTTGACCAGGATGGTCTCGATCTCTTGACCTCGTGATCCACCCGCCTCGGCCTCCCAAAGTGCTTGGATTACAGGCTTGAGCCACCGCGCCCGGCTCCTTTCAGTTTTTAAGCATTTCCTTATTTTCTGGCAAAAGATGCCCCAGCTTCATCTTTCTTCTCTTGGAAAAAGCCATTTCTCCAAGTAGTACAGGGTCCTTTTGGTGGGGAATAGGATTTTAGAAAGAAGCTCTGGGAGCTAGGGTTGGGATTGGGATGTATCATCTTTAACTAGAAAATTAATATCTTAGCAGATTAATCATACACACTTGCTAAGACTAATGTTTTCTAAAGGTTTTCAATGTAAGATACATTTTTATTTGATTTTTGCCTTGCCCTATAGCAAGACTGCCTTTTATAAACATCCTTCACTACCATGATGTTCTGAGTTTTCAAAACACTGAAACTGGCCATCTCGGCTAGGAAGATTTTACTCAAATAAATTATATGCAGATTTAACTTCATGCTCACATGATCAATGTTCTCTTAGTTTAATGTTCCAGATAACTGGTTGGCAGATGGCAAATGGGCAACGATATGGTTTTGTAATTAAACTATGAAAGATGACACACGAAAAAACAATTAGAGGGAAAATATTTACCAAAGGTTAATTATCGTTTTTCCCTGGTGTGTTTAAATTCAGTCATGAGGGGAAAAAATGAACTTTAAAACAAGTACAGAACTATTATTTTCCCTTATTAATCCTGAATTTGCAAATGTTTTTAAGTCAAGGGCTTTATTTTAATTTAGACTCAAGGGCCTAGTAGGCAATTATTGCCACTAGGGAAAATGAAACGCAAGTCATGACTACATTGTGTTTGTATAGTGCATTAGAGTTGCCAGAGCACCTTCCCAGAGTCACTGAGTCCTCACAGCACACCTGTGAGGGGGCTGAGATTACTCCATCACTATACAGTTGCCAAGCCTGAGTTTCAAAAGGGCAGAACTAGAACAGGCGTCCAGGGCTCACTCCTTCGTGGAGAGACAGGGAATGAGACATTATCAGATCCAAGTGTCAACCTTGGGGATTTCTGTGGGTATTCTACCGTCCTTTCCACCCATAACCCAAACGCCTAGCATAGAAAATGTATCAGCATTCTGTGGCATGAATCAATGCTATGTTCTCACAGGCACATGGGTCGGGAAGACATGATGCATGCAAATGAGATATCACTTGGACTTTTCAAATAGAAGTTAGAGAGTTGCATTCAGCAAATGCAAGGAGTCATTGCTTACCCTATCTCACCAGCCTCTTTTAGGAATTGTGCCTGGAGTCAACTAGCCTTGTCTTCTCAGTGAAATCTCTACAACGGGAATTTCAACTTTGTCTTCTATTTATGGCAGGGTTTAGAATCTATCTTCTGTAATTGCTTTTAACTGAGGGTACCAAGCCAATTTCCTGAGGCATTTGAACAGACTCACATCAAATCCCACCATATAACCTGGGGTTTAAAGTCAAATGAACTGGAAAATGGCTTCCCAATGTTTTCTCAAACAACTTGTTTTCCAAGCCAGGGCCTGGGTGTGGCTCCTCCTGTTTTCTGGTCTCCCTGGCAGATTTCAAGGGCTGGAAGAGGCCTGGCAAGGCAGCTCACGCCTGTTATGACAGCACTTTGGGAGGCCAAGGTGGGAAGATCACTTGAGGTCAGGAGTTCCAGACCAGCCTGGCCAACATGGTGAAACCCCATCTCTACTAAAAACACAAAAATATTAGCAGGGCATGGTGGCACATGCCTGTAATTTCAGCTATTTGGAAGGCTGAAGCAGGAGAATCACTTGAACCTGGGAGGCAGAGGTTGCAGTAAGCAGAGATGGCACCACTGTACTCCAGCATGGGCAACAGAAAGAGACTCAGTCTCAAAAACGAAACAATACAACACAAAACAGGGCAGGGAACCTGGAAGAGAGGCTGTTCTATCAGGCCTTTGCTTGACATCACCAGAACAGCCAGAGCAGCCAGGTCCATATGAAGGGCACATACCTCGTTTCTCTCTTCTTTGGTCAGTGAGAAGCAGAAAAAGATCAGGCCTCGCAAACCGCTTATGCTAGGAGCCTGTCTGCCAGCGCATGCCTGACCTGAGCTTGTTTTTCACAGCCCGAGTCTGTGGCGTCATCCCCACAGTTCAGCGATCCTCACCTGTACGTGTGGAACGCCACCGGCAACAGACTGCTGCACCGAGTGGAAGGGGTGAGGCTGAAAACACGACCCGCTCAATGCACAGATTTTGTGAACATCAAAAAACAACTTAAGATGTTGGCAATGATGAAAGTCACCCACTACCGGTTTGCTCTGGACTGGGCCTCGGTCCTTCCCACTGGCAACCTGTCAGTGGTGAACCAACAGGCCCTGCGGTATTACAGGTGCCTGGTCACTGAGGGGCTGAAGCTCGGCATCTCCGCGATGGTCACCCTGTACTATCCGACCCACGCCCACCTAGGCCTCCCCGCCCCTCTGCTGCACGGCGGGGGGTGGCTGAACCCAAGGACAGCCGAGGCCTTCCAGGCCTACGCGGGGCTGTGCTTCCAGGAGCTGGGGGACCTGGTGAAACTCTGGATCACCATCAACGAGCCTAACCGGCTGAGCGACATCTACAACCGCTCTGGCAACGACACCTACGGGGCGTCGCACAACCTGCTGGTGGCCCACGCCCTGGCCTGGCACCTCTACGACCGTGAGTTCAGGCCGTCCCAGCGCGGGGCCGTGTCGCTGTCGCTGCATGCGGACTGGGCGGAACCTGCCAACCCCTACGCCGACTCGCACTGGACAGCGGCCGAGCGCTTCCTGCAGTTCGAGATCGCCTGGTTCGCTGAACCGCTCTTTAAGACCGGGGACTACCCCGCGGCCATGAGGGAGTACATCGCCTCCAAGCACCGGAGGGGGCTCTCCAGCTCCGCGCTGCCGCGCCTCACAGAGGCCAAGAGAAGGCTGCTCAAGGGCGCTGTCGACTTCTGCGCGCTCAACCACTTCACCACCAGGTTCGTGATGCACCAGCAGCTGGCCGGCAGCCGCTACGACTCGGACAGGGACATCCAGTTTCTGCAGGACATCACCCGACTGACCTCCCCCACGCGCCTGGCTGTGATTCCCTGGGGGGCGCGCAAGCTGCTGCGGTGGGTCCAGAGGAACTACGGTGATATGGACATTTACATCACGGCCAGCGGCATCGACGACCAGGCTCTGGAGGATGACCAGCTCCGGAAGTACTACTTGGAGAAGTACCTCCAGGAGGTGCTGAAAGGTAAGGGCGAGGCCCCTTTAGACACTGGGCACAGCAAGATTCCTGTTACCTGACATGAACAAAGAATGAGCGGAGCAGGTTTGTGCCTGACAACATTGGATTTGTGGCACCCATGTCCAGTCAATTCAATTTTGTTCTGAAAACTGGACTATGGGATCTTCGAAAAAAATTTTAAGCCATAAAAGTAATATACACCCATTAGAGAAAACTGGGCACGTGGAGAAAAGCTTTTTAAAAATCACCTGAAATCTCACTCACCAAGATAAACGCCGTCATCTATTTTGGGATTACTTATTTTCAGCATGCTTGCTAGGCTTTTTTAAAAAAAATTGTGGGTACACAGTAGGTGTATACATTTATGGGGTACATGAAATGTTTAGATACAGGCATGCAATGTGAAATAATCACATCATGGCAGCCTAAGCAAACAAAAGTGAGTGGGAGAAACCAACTGTGTGATTCCTGGGCTGCACCACGAGCACATCTGAATCAGGCCAAATAGGTGACATTTTTCTGCTTGTGACCCCTTAAACCAAAGTTTCAACCTTCATGGCTCTGCTTAAATCTGCTTTTTCCTCCAAGAGTTTTTGGATTATTTATGGATCAAAGTTTTACTACAAATTGCTTTTAGACTTAAATTATTATTATATACATTTTCACCTTATCCTTTATATAGATCATAAAAGAATAAATGCCAAAAAAAAAAAAACCCACCTCTAATAAAAATCACTACTTTTATGGGCATAATTTTAGCTTGTTTCAATGAAAACTAAATTCTTATTCAAAGATATTTCATAGTCCATTTGTGATTAATGTTAATTTGATATTTTTCAGCATACCTGATTGATAAAGTCAGAATCAAAGGCTATTATGCATTCAAACTGACTGAAGAGAAATCTAAACCCAGATTTGGATTCTTCACATCTGATTTTAAAGCTAAATCCTCAATACAGTTTTACAACAAAGTGATCAGCAGCAGCGGCTTTCTTTCTGAGAACAGTACTTCCAGATGCAATCAGACGCAAAGAAACACAGACTGCACTGTCTGCTTATTCCTTGCGCAGAAGAAACCACTGATATTCTTAGGTTGTTGCTTCTTCTCCACCCTGGTTCTACTCTTATTAATAACCATTTTTCATAGGCAAAAGAGAAGAAAGTTTTGGAAAGCAAAGAACTTACAACACATACCATTAAAGAAAGAGCACAAGAGAGTTCTTAGCTAAACTGATTGTCTGCATGATAGGCAGTTTAAAAATTCATTCCAGTTCCATATGCTGGTAACTTACAGGAGATAAACCTGTATTATAGAAAGACAGTATGAGACACAGCAGTAACCAAGGTGATGATAATTAATGTCTCTACTGCATGGTTCAAACTTTCCCTTAGGTGTTGACATCGGTGAATTCAGCTCTTGGATATAAAGATAAAGGCTTTATCCTGACAGTAAGCTATGAAGATTACATGACACATTGCTTCTTGAAGTTTCACGAACTGTATTCTGTCATTCTGCTCTAGCTTTCGTCTCTACCAATACCTACTTGTAGTACAATAAATTATTTTTTAAATGTGAAACTTCAGGTTCGGCATGGTAGCTCACACCTGTAATCCCAGCACTTTGGAAGGCCACGGTGAGCAGATCACCTGTGGTGAGGAGTTTTGAGACCAACTTGGCCAACATAGTGAAACCCTGTCTCTACTAAAAATACAAAAATTAGCCAGGCGTGGTGGCAGGTGCCTGTAATCCAAGCTACCTGGGGGCTGAGGCAGGATAATTGCTTGAACCCAGGAGGCGGAGGTTACAGTGAGCTGAAATCGGGCCATTCCAGTCGCCAGGGCAAAATTCAGACTGTCTTAAAAAAAAAAAAAAAAAAGCAAAACTTTGTTTTGTTAGACACTTTAGCAGAGATTTAACACCTTAAAGAAGCTGGATAGTCAGTGATAGATAATATATATTGTCACTTCTAACAAGGTACTTTCCCCTTTAGGTCAAGGTGGTTCTAAAATGGAAGAAAACATACAATAATAGGGTAAGTAGTGCTTGTCTAAGCCAGTTACAAGAGACTCTTAAGAGCATCAAGCCCTTCATTTTTCTAAAGAAAAGGAAATCATCTACAGAACATCTACTTTGTGATCTTTTACTAGAAGATTTGATTCTTAAAAAAAACAATTTCCAGCTGGGCATGGTGGCTCATGCCTGTAATCCCAGCAGTTTGGGAGGCCGAGGTGGGCAGATCACAAGGTCAAGAGATCGAGACCATCCTGGCCAACAGGGGTGAAACCCCATCTCTACTAAAAATTTAAAAATCAGCTGGGCATGGTGGCGTGTGCCTGTAGTCCCAGCTACTTGGGAGGCTGAGGCAGAAGAATTGCTTGAACGAGGTTGCAGTGAGCCAAGATTGTGCCACTGCACTCCAGTCTGGCACCTGGCAACAGTGACTGTCTCAAAAAAAATAATTAAAAAAAAATAACAATTTCCAGCTGGGCGTGATGTTGGCTCATACCTGTAATCCCAGCACTTTGGGAGGCCAAGGTGAGCATGTCACCCAGGGTCAGGAATTCAAGACCAGCCTGGCCAAGATGACAAAACCCCATCTCTACTAAAAACACAAAAATTAGCCAGGTGTGGTGGCAGGCACCTCCTGTAATCCCAGTTACTAGGAAGCCAGGAGGCAGAAGTTGCAGCGAGCTGAGATCACACCATTGCACTCCAGCCTCGATGACAGAGCAAGACTCTGTCCCTCAAAAAAAAAAACCCATAATTTCCAAAAGTCATCTCATGGAAAGATCACAGGATGAAGGAAAGCTAGACTCAACTCTGTGAATATAAAAAAGTTGCTATACTGCAGTATAGCAACAATTCAGAATGTTGATGGTCTGAGTTAGTTTTATGTAGCATCCTTTTGGGCTAGGGTTAAGTAAATTACTAGAACTGAACTTGGATAATTTGACATTTTGGGAAATGAAATCTGTCTTTGAGACTTGTTCAGTGTACTTTAAACAATCGAGGAAGAAAACTTAAATATGCACCTATTTATACCTATTCTGTTAGTCAACATTTAACATCCATTGCACACAGTAACTAGTCCCTGTCTGCTCACTCCAGCAACTTAGACCTTAACAGTCACAGGAAATGTTGTTATAAAACCTGATTAAATTAAGGCAGTTTTGATTATGGTCTAGGTCCACCTATGTCTGAGGCTAAATTCAGTACCCAATTGAAATTCTAATTGCTAATGAACAAGTTTCCAGGATACTGTAAAGAGAAAATACAATTAGTCAATTCAAATAAATGCAAACCTGACAAGAAATCTGTTTGCTATTTGGCCTGCCAAACAGAAACAGTAAAATTCTGCTTTAACTCTTCTCTAGTCTCCTTGCCCCCAGCTGCACCCACTACCCCAAACTTTGCAGTTTTGAGGTATCATTTACAAGGAATTTTTAAGTATTAATATTTCCCTCAGAACTATGTGCTAAGGTTATGCATACAACTAGTCAATTCTGTTATATTACACTATATACAAACACCAAGTCATTTAAAAGAATCCCTTGGCTGGGTTTTTTCCCCTTTGTACTACACATTGATTCACCCTGACCAAGGAACTCCAGTGAAAATTCTTAGTGTCAGCTGGGCAACTCATTAACCTCTCTTAATGTCTGGAAAAAAAAAAATGCAGTCAGCCACAGAAATAACAAAAACTTGAAATTTATCTTTCAGGTTTTGCTTTCTATCTTCCTGGACTTTGATTAAAGTATCTCATATTCACAGTTCACAAATCCATTAACCTCCACTATTTGTCTTTTTCACATTAAGAGCTTATGCTTAGATTGGGTGCGGTGGTGCACGCCTATAATCCCAGCACTTTGGGAGGCCAAGGCGGGTGGATCACAAAGTCAAGAGATCGAGACCATCCTGGTCAACATAGCGAAACCCTGGCTCTACTAAAAATACAAAAATTAGCTGGGCATGGTGGCGTGTGCCTGTAGTCCCAGCTACTTGGGAGGCTGAGGCAGAACTGCTTGATTCCAGGAGGCAGAGGTTGCGGTGAGCCGAGATCAAGCCATTGCACGCCAGCCTGGGTAACAAGCGAAAAAAAAAAAAAAACAACTTAAAGCATGTCCCCCTTTTCTAACTTGCTGGTTTACTATAAACTCCCCCAAATAATAAAGTTCCTCACCCAGTACTCAGAGTCCTCCTTCTCTGCCACTTGGGAATTACCAGTTTTTAAGCTGTCATTGCACAAGAATCCAAAAATCCTTAAGATTTTTTTAACCACTAACAAATTAGGTTAACCATTTAACCTGGTTCATGCTTTCATACTAAATATTCAGGTTTATCATAAACTTATCTAAAAACCATCAAAGGCCGATGAGAAACTGCTGATTGCTCTTGAAAGGATAAAATAGATAAGATCTTCGGAGTTTAAGCTTTTCTGAGCTGTGTTGTGAAAGAACTTGTTTCTATGGTATATTCATTATAACATGGAAATAGGACAACTATGGTATTTAAAGAGCCTCTGAAAAATGAGGCCAGTACATTGTGACGTTTAATTTTCAGTGTAATTTATTACAAATAAACTGGTTCATGCTGACTACTTGTATTTAACAATCCAGTCAATTTTAAGAACTGTCGAACGTGAACATGTTTAGCATTGTAAATGGGCTCTGCCCCAAGACTGCCTCCCCTGAACCCCTTTCTGCCTAGTTGTATCCCAACCTGGTATGTTACTTCTGGGTATGTTTTTTTTAAAAACGGTGGTCCAGGCGTGATAGCTCACACCTATAACCCCAGCACTTTGGGAAGCCAAGGCTGGGGGTGCGGGGGGTATTGCTTGACTCCAGGAGATTGAGACCAGCTAGGGCAACATGGCAAAACCCTGTCTCTACAAAAAACTAGCCAGGCATGGTGGCACATACTTGTGGTCCTGGCTACACAGAAGGCTGAGGTGGGAGCATAGCTTAAGCCTGGGAGGCAGAGGTTGCAGTGAGCCAAGATCTAGCCACTGTACTTCAACCTGGGTGACAAAGATCCCGTCTCAAAAATATGCGGACACTCACATCTAAAATTTACAAAAACAGTGCAAAAGTACTTATCCATAGTAGACACAGAAGACAAGGAAGAAGTTTTCCCAGGAGGACTATGCTCTTTTATTATACCCAAGTTATTTAATTAAAAAAAAAAAAAAAAAATCAGGCCAGATGTGGTGGCTCACGCCTGTAATCCCAGCACTCTGGGAGGCCAAGGCAGGCAGATCACGAGGTCAGGAGTTCAAGACCAGCCTGGTTAACATGGTGACATCCCATCTTTACTAACAATACAAACATTAGCTGGATATGGTGGCGTGTTCCTATAATCCCAGCTACTTGGGAGCCTGAGGCAGAAGTGCTTGAACAGGGACCTGAGAGGTGGAAGTTGCAGTGAGCCAAAATTTAATGACCACACTCCAGCTTGGGCTATGGAACGAGACTCCACCTCAAAAAAAAAAAAAAGAAAAAAATCGGTTTACCTACAACCAGCCTCTAAGAACTATGAAGGTCACATCCAGCACACCAATCCATTTCATGCAGAGAAACCTCATTTACTCTCACAGCAACTACTACCCATAAGCTGATCCTCATTAACACCTCCATGCCACTATAATATTGCCACTTGGAAATTTCTCCTACAAGACTCATATTGTTTTGAAATCCTGTCAATACCTTCCAAAACATCTCCCTTCCAATCCCACTGCTGTTAAGTGAGTCCCTGGCAATCCAGGAACCATTCACTTAGTAAACAGCTACATGCCATTGTTCTAGATACTTGGAATACACCAGAGTACAAAATTACATCCTTCTGGAGGTTACATTCTAGCAGGAAAAAGCAAATAATCAATACACAAGGCAAACTGTAAATATTAAATTATAAATGCTACAAACAAAAACAAGTGGAGAAGGGTAAGGGGACAGTAGGACAAGCTAACAGAGGAGGTGCCACTATTTTTAATAGCGGGGTCAAGGCAGGATTCACTGAATAGACCTGAGGTAAGCAAGTTAGCCACACAGCTCAGCTGAGAGCATTCCAAAGGGAAAAAACAACTTAAAGGCTTAATGGCAGTGTTTGGTATCGAGGAATAGCCAGGTCAATTCAGCTATAGTGCAGAAGTCAGAAAAATTGGGTTAAAAACAGCTGCAGGTGCAATGGAGAAGCTATTTTGAAAAGAAAAAAGGGAAAAAAAACCCATTGCAGGATTTGAAACGTGCTACAATCCATTTCAAACCCAGTACCCGGGTTGATGCTGAAAATAATGGAAGACAACCAGTTAAGACTGCCACAGCAATCCAGGTGAAATACAGGTTTTCATTTTCTACATTATGAGAAATTTGTATATAAGCCTTGTTTCCCAACCTTTCAGGGGATGTGACCTTGTTTCATGTTGATCCCATTCATTGCCTACAACCCCATCCCAGATTATTTCTAGATTTATCATTTCCTCCAATTTCTTAAAAACCTAAACACATAATCATCAGATTCCTGAATATCATATATTCAGTTAGAGCACCTGAATCAAGATCTAAGATTTATAGGGCATGGTGGCCCACACCTATAGTCCCAGCCCTTTGGGAGGCAAAGTGGGAGGAACACCTAAAGCCAGGAGTTCAAGACCAGCCTGGGCAATATGAGACCCCATCTATACTAAAAACAAAACAGATTTGACAGTGCCTGCCTGTAGGTCTAGCTACTAAGGAGACTGAGGCAGGCAGGAGCATCACTTGAGTCCAGGAGTCTGAAGTTACAGAGCTACGACTATGGCACTGTACTCGGCCTGGGCAACTGAGCAAGACCTTGTAAGATCTTAGATACACATATTCCAACTGGTTGCTACAGCTCTCCTTTTAATTTTTCTGATAAAGTATCTGAATGTACCTTACCATGAAGATACTTATGTTTTCCTGATGCATTTGATCAAGGATGAATGTTAAATTTTGCCTGAGAAATTAGCTTCCATCAAATGAGATGTAGAATTCAGGAAGGGTTGGGGGTGGGGCGGTCAGTCACCATGTTGACCTAAGTCTAGTTATGGTGGTCTCTTACCATATTTAAAGTGTGACACATGGAATTAAGAGATTATGGAAGGGTTACCAATTTTTAAAAACAAGTTCTAGGGTATGGAAGTAAATGGCAGAAGTAGGGTAAAGGACAAGATTATTGAGACCATGAACCAAACCAAATGCACCTTCTAATTCTTACTGATGTTATATCACTTTGTTCCACTCCTCAGCTGTTTTTTTCAAAAGTGACTAGAACAACCTGCCTGACCAAATATTCAAACTCATGCCTCAGCAAATTTAGATACCTTCAGGGTATTCCCAAAGTTCTATATGCAATGATAAACGGCCTCATGTTTGCCTGTCACTGAAACAATATTCCTCTTGCCTAAAATATATCCTTGCTATTGCTTCAATAACCAGATTCTCCTTCTTCCATGAGGGAGAAAAACTAGCTAAAAAAAAAAAGGATAACTGGTTTAAGAAAAAGTTCCAAATTAATAGGTCTTTTATTGCATCATTTAAGTATCACAAGTAGGTCTTAGCTATGATAGGCATCTTGTGTTTCTGTAGCTGGACAACTGTAAAAAGAAACAAAAATATCTGTTAATTCCCATCAATGCCCCTGCCCAGAAAAGTACTAATCTTTTTTTTGTACTATTCTAAATAATCTAAAACATACCTCAAGACTATGACTTATTCATAGTAAACTATACACACAGTAAAATGCACGCCAATTCCATCTCTTATTCTGTCAAATTTACTGTGTTCCAGAATCCTTAACTCTCCATTTTCCATTATAACAACTCTGGTTTAAGTCTTTTAGTAAATTAAGACATTCATCCAACTAAAGCAGTAACAAAACTACAAGAACCTACCTCTAAGGTCTTACTCATCAGCCTGCTGAACAGTTCCTTTTTCAGAGACATAGATACCATCCAAAAATTTCCGGATATCCTTGTTTTTAACTGTTGTTGCTTGCTGAATCAAAGCCGCTACAGCAATGAAGATAAAGCAATTAATACATCAGCCTAACCAATCTTAAAAAGAATTTCAGGGCTGGGCGCGGTGGCTCACGCCTATAATCCCAGCACTTTGGGAGGCCAAGGCGGATGGATCACAAAGTCAAGTGATCAAGACCATCCTGGTCAACACGGTGAAACCCCGTCTCTACTAAAAATACAAAAATTAGCTGGGCATGGTGGCGCAGCCTGTAGTCCCAGCTACTTGGGAGGCTGAGGTAGGAGAATTGCTTGAACCCAGGAGGCGGAGGTTGCGGTGCGCCAAGATCGTGCCATTGCACTCCAGCCTGGGTAATAAGAGTGAAACTCCATCTCAAAAAAAAAAAAAAAAAAAAAAAGTATTTCATTATGTGCTCTACTTACAATTTCAGAATATTACCTCTTTAAATTATTTTCATAATTTAAAAAGCTAATCAAAAAACTTGTAGGCATAATTAGACATAGTAAACATACAAACCTGAATTTGAAACAAGCTCAATGTCATTTCCTTCAAGGATTAATTCATCTTTCTGGGCTTGTGATACTGAACAAGCAACACCTAAAAGCAGAGAGTATTTGCATAGCATCAATATAAAACCAGATCTGTGTAAAAAGTATTTAAATTGCAGAAGCATTAATTGATTCCATGTAAAACTCCATGCACCAAATGAACCTTTGATTATAGGCATGAGCCACTGCACCCGGCCATGAACCTTTCTTTAAGATTTTGGTTTTAGGCCAGGTGCGGTGGCTCACGCCTGTAATCCCAGCACTTTGGGAGGCCGAGGCGGGTGGATCACGAGGTCAAGAGATCAAGACCATCCTGGTCAACATGGTGAAACCCCATCTCTACTAAAAATACAAAAAATCAGCTGGGCATGGTGGCGCGTGCTTGTAATCCCAGCTACTCAGGAGGCTGAGGCAGGGGAATTGCCTGAACCCAGGAGGCGGAGGTTGCGGTGAGCCGAGATCATGCCATTGCACTCCAGCCTGGGTAACAAGAGCGAAACACCCCCTAAAAAAAAAAAAAAAAAAAAAGATTTTGGTTTTACAGCACCTGCCTTAGCTGTACCATAGTTTTATTTGTGTTCCTACTTGAATAATTCACAGTCCCATAGTGGTTACTCCTTTGGTGATGCAATTAAGATATTCAAATAGCAGGATTTAGTTGGACAAAGCTTTGTACCAAGTCTTAGTTTATTTTTACATATGGGTTCTCATTAAATGTTGCTAAGCATAGCTAGTATCATAGCATTATTTTTGGGAGTGCCATTAATTTGATACTAATAATCTCCCTTCTTCTCACCCCTCCCCATCCCAATGGAACAAAAATACATCAAGAGGCTGAACCAGGTGCACCTTAAAAGGCCAAGGTGGAAGAACTGCTTGAGCCTACAAGTATCAGACCAGCCTGGACAACATAGCAAGACCCTGCCTCTGCCAGGCGTGGTGGCTCATGCCTGTAATCCAAGCACTTTGGAGGCCAAGGCGGGCGGATCACCTGAGGTCGGGAGTTCAAGACCAGCCTGACCAACATGGTGAAACCCCTTATTTATTTAAACAAACAAAAAAAGACCCTGCCTCTAACAAAAAATTTGCACCTATAGTCCCAGCTAGTGGGGAGGCTGAGGTGGGAGAAACACCTGCACACAGGAGGTGGAGGCTGCAGTGAGCTGAGATCAAGCCATTGCACTCCAGCCTGGGCAACAGAGCAAGACCATGCCTCAAATAAAAAAGCACTAAACTCTAAAAATTTTTAAATCTACAGTGTTTACTAGGTACTACGTGTGTACTGTTATGTTTTTTAACTTTAACTCATTTAATCAAAGATGTTTACAATTTTAAGCTACAGAGAGATGATCTGCCCAATATGGATAGTGAGAGCTGAAACTGAAGCTAAGCTATTAACCATTATTCATGTGGTTTTCTTTAGATTTTAAAGGTTCTTACCATGAAGAAGTGGAGTTATGGATATGTTAATTAGCGTAATTTGGTCATTCCACAGAATATACATGTATTGAAACATCACGTTGCGCTCCATAAATACACACCATTATATACACCTTTTGTAAATCAAGTCTTTAAGATCTCATTTGCCAATGAAATACAACCACCACTGCAAACTACTCCAGTGTATCAACTTTCTGTAACTGTAATCAATATAATAATATAAACCCCCAAACAGCACCAACAGTTGTAAGCATAATCAAGAGACAATTCTAAAATACGGTTTTATTCAAAGCAAACACAGAACACCAGCCAATGGAAGTATGAAGGAGGCTGGAAATGGAGAAGGAGAAAAAAACATGAAGGAAAATGTCTCAATTCCATCTGAGGGTATGCACATACCTGGTCTCATTCGAACCCTGCGGATGTATTTTTCACCTAAGAAATTTCGGATTTCAACAAGAGACCCATTTTCCTGGATAACGACGTTGATGGGGAAATGAGCATACACAGACCTCATCTTGTAACGGAAGCCCTATGTTAAATAAATAAGCTATTAGCAATGCTGAGGAATATTTTTTTCCGCCCCCACCCCGCTGAGGAGTATTTTTTAATAGTTTTTAAATTTTCTATGATTATACTTATTTTAAACTGTAACACTCACTGTCAAGATTTTCTAACAACTGTCACCTGAACCAAGCCTTACAAACACTGTTCTATTCAGTGGACTGTCAAGTTCCTTACAGAGGCATTTATTTCACTATCCCGTATGCCCCCAGTAAACAATGCTAACTTCTTTTAATGAGAACCCCAAAGCGACATTAGACTAACACTTACTGAGTTACTAAGGTACACCACATGGCAAGAATTGAGGCTAAAGCCAAAGACAGCCCCCCTGCCTTCAAGGAACTTAGTCTGGGAGGAAGGGTAGATGGGGAATCTTAACAGATTTATAATAGATGTACAGGTTGCCATTATCAGGTGCACTCCAGAAGGCATAATGCAAAGAAAACCATTTCAGCATGAACTTTTTATCCTGAGGGGAGAAACAGTGGGCTGGAAAGAAGAGTGACATACATTTACAGCAACAGAGAGAAAACTCAGAAACTACATCTTTTTCTATCCCAGCAAGGGGTCCTGATGGTGAGAGCTGATTGTCGACTAGTAATCAAAGCCTGTCCTCTGTACTGCAACTGCAGATTTCCTGTTTAAAAATAGTGAGACCGCAGCCTTGATTTCAAAAAACAGAACAAAAAGCCAAATATGTTGTACCTATCTGGTCTTTACTCTCAGCTGTATCACTTAATCTTAAAGACCCAGAGATGCCTATTTTTGCTAAGTTCTAGAGGTCGTGCATTACACCAAACAAAATGCATAACCCATTCTCTGAAATAAACACTTATGCTATATAAATAAAACACAGGTGAGAAACCTCCCTTTCCAAAACAAGGCAGCCTGATCCATCTGCTTACCAGCGTAACACCCTTGATCATGTTCTGTACATGGCTACAAATAGTCCGAACGGTAGCAAGTTCCTTTCGGTTACCCCACCATTTGTCAACCCGGAGCTGTAATAAAACAAAAAATTATTCTTTCCAGAAATGTGTAGGCTTAAAAGAGAGCATACCACTTACCGAATTACTTTAAGATTCTAGAATTAACCCTAATCAAAGCACATGGTTTTCAACCGGAAAAATCCAACCACCTATAAATCCTCCCAACAGTTAAACTTTGTACAAGTTGCGACAAACTTCCCTTCTGGAAAATTAAATCAGGTTTAAAAGACCTACTGCCAGTTCCTAAGATTGTGACAAAGCAATCACGAGGAAAACACGCCAAGTTTCTAACACCATAAAGACGTGCCACTGATGACCCCTACTACATTTGAGCTTCATATAATCCGCTATTCAGAATCTGGTTTTTCAGTTTCACTAACGCAAAACTGGCTGCTATTCTGGACATTTAAAACTAAATAAAGCACTGAACCTCAATTCGAAAATTGTTAAAGCGACCAAATGTGATACTGTTATAAACTACCTTCCAAACAAGCAACTGAATTATCGGAAGAAAGAAAAAAACCTCACCCTCTTTTTTTTCTTTCCAAGAAGACTGAGTTCTACATTGATGTGATTGAAGTCCCTCCGCAGGGTTCCTCTGGGGCCCTTCACGAGAACTGTGCGTCCCTTCAGAGTAATGTCGACTAGAAGAGAACACACTAGTCAGATCATACAATGCTTGAAACGTCTAGTAAAGATGTAAGAAAAAGACATCAAGTCTCATACCATTTTCTGGAATGTCGACAGTCTGATTGCTGAGAATGGTCTTCATTCTGAAATACAAACACTGGGGGTGAGGCCGACGTAAGGCCTGTTTTCCACCAAACTACACAGCAGAGATCCACTCCTACCGGAGACTGCCGGACTAAGTGCCGGGGAGGATATAGGACAGGGAACCGATAGCCGGCCCCAGTGCGTCCCGGGCTGTAAGGAGCAGCCCCGAAGCGAGCGTTACGAGAACCAGCGGGGGAAGTGCCGCTCAGCCCAACCCTGCAAGTCCTATTTGGGCGGCGCCATCCCGACAAGGCTGAGGGGCAGGAATAGGCCAAAAAGCCCAGAATAGGACTTGCATCCGGCGCCGCCAGGCTCATATGGCGCTTGCCGAGGTGGGGGACAAACCGGATAAGGGATCCGAGAGTCGGAGCCGCACCGCAGACTTTCCCAGAGCAGATGGGTTCGGATTCCCAATGCCCCCAGAGCACAGAAACAACCTCACCTCGCAGTAAACGCAGCAAAGAAGGAACGTCTTTCCTCATCACGTACTTGTATCCCGTAAGGGGAGGGGCCTGCGTATTGCGTCATGAGTACGCGACGTTACGTAAGGCTAAAGCAGCCAATCGTGGAGCAGCTCGACTCTTTGTCATAAATGGAGCGACGTATTTTCGACCTGTCTTTTCCCTGCGGTTAGCTATCCCTCAACCCTTCCTCTGCCCTAGTCCTGTAAAGGAAATGTCTCTACGCTGCAGAGATGCCACCCGCACCCTGGGGCTCCGGGTGAGCGGCGGGGCAAGCGGGTTTGGGCGTGGGGTGGGGGATCCTATTCCTTCTCAGAGCGCCTACGCCCGATAATAAAGGCCAGTGCTTTTACTGAGCATTTACTTTTAGCCAACGGCAGTTTTAAACGTTTTTCGTGTAATCTCATTTAATTCTCCTGCCAGTCCCATGATACAGAGTCTCTGGCATCGATATGTTTGAAAGTCTTTCTGGGCCTGCACTGAGGACTTATTTTCTGCTTAGAGTGATTTGTACCTAATATTTATGGAGCACTGCAGTAAGCATCCCACATAGCTATTCTGTATTGGACTCTTAATGTGTATAAGACACTTTAGCCGCAGAGAACACAAACTTGTCCTCTAGGCTTTAGCTGTAGACATGGAGAAGTGCAGTAGCAATCGTGCAACACCCTAACAGGCACTCTTTGAATTGTTGAAGGTTCTTTTGCGTTGCATATGCAGACTCGTGGATTTTGTAGTGTTTTGGCTCTCTCATGCACTTTTGTGTTCTGATGTAAAAGCCGAATACCATGATTTCTTATGCTTATGACTGCCATGTTCAAACACAGAAATAATGTAACCTAGAAAGTAAAAAACGTTAGGCTTGGCCGGGCGCGGTGGCTCAAGCCTGTAATCCCAGCACTTTGGGAGGCCGAGGCGGGTGGATCACAAGGTCAAGAGATCGAGACCATCCTGGTCAACATGGTGAAACCCCGTCTCTACTAAAAATACAAAACATTAGCTGGGCATGGTGGCGCGTGCCTGTAATCCCAGCTACTCAGGAGGCTGAGGCAGGAGAATTGCCTGAACCCAGGAGGCGGAGGTTGCCGTGAGCCGAGATCGCGCCATTGCACTCCAGCCTGGGTAACAAGAGTGAAACTCCGTACACAAAAAATAAAAAAAAAAAAAAAAAAAACGTTAGGCTTGGTTTTCCCCCTTCCAGTTTTCTGAAACCAACTGGGCATTATTAACCTCCACGTTTCAATACTTACGCTTGTTCTCAAAGCTATAGAGACTTACTACACACTTCACTTTAAACGTCCCTGATTCAAGTCAGGACTAGAAAAATTTTATACTGTGGCATCTTCTTCAGTTATTGCAGTTCAATCTTGTTGAAAGACAAACATCTAGTTCCTGGTAGGTGGAGTACATGAAAATGTGATATATGTTAGATCCAGAGATTTCCAAATCTATTCTAAACTCAGTAGTAAACACTCAACTCCTGTTTTAGGTTTGGTTCCTTCAGTTTTCTTTTGTATTATATTCTAATCCCCTAGGCTACTAGAGCTCCTAGTTTGACATAATTTCTGAATGACTTTTTGGCTTTACTCTTCCTTTTAGGTGTCATGATGGGTTAAAATGAAATTATTCCGGACTCCGCTAAATGAATGTCATAATGACTCTTTCTTTAGGTATTTGGGAGATATTTATGCAGCCCAGTCAGACTGTTAAGTTCCTTGCCAGATGAAAAAAAGGAACTTTTACAAAATGGACCAGACCTTCAAGATTTTGTATCTGGTGATCTTGCAGACAAGAGCACCTGGGATGAATATAAAGGAAACCTAAAACGCCAGAAAGGAGAAAGGTAATTGAAAATTTGAGATAATTGTAATGTCTCGTTCCTTTATTGTGCATTATTTTCAGATATAACCCAGCCCTAGAATCTATTTTTATTTATTTATTT
>NW_022436945.1:28781149-28785679 GCF_009761245.1 Sapajus apella
CTCTTGTTACCCAGGCTGGAGTGCAATGGCGCGATCTCGGCTCACCGCAACCTCCGCCTCCTGGGTTCAGGCAATTCTCCTGCCTCAGCCTCCTGAGTAGCTGGGATTACAGGCACGCGCCACCATGCCCAGCTGATTTTTTGCATTTTTAGTAGAGACGGGGTTTCACCATGTTGACCAGGATGGTCTCGATCTCTTGACCTCGTGATCCACCCGCCTCGGCCTCCCAAAGTGCTGGGATTACAGGCGTGAGCCACCGCACCCGGCCTAGAATCTATTTTTAATATCAGACTTGTTAAATTTAGCTAAAAGTCATTAGAAAGATGTGATAACAGAACTAGATAGAACAGGTAAGTAGATGAAATTGTTAGAATCTTTCTCTTTTCTCTGCACCCTTACCATCTTACACTGTCATCTCATTTTCTACCCAGCATCTAACTTCTTTAAAGATTATTGCCTTGCTACTAGTCTGTTGGAGCTGGATTACTAGGTGTTTATGATCTAACTTGTGCTTCTCCTAGTCAATTTACATATCACCTGTGGATACCTTGCTTTAATTTACAAGAATGGTGGAATTTTTGTAGAGGGTACCTTGTGTTGAGAGATAACTTAATCCAGCTACTTCTATATCACAAGTAGATAGAGTCATGGAAGACCAAGGAGATACAGTCTCCACTCCAAATTTTAGGTCTTTTTTCCATTGAGTAACCACCGTAAAATCTAGAATGTAGAGTAGACAGTGCATAGTTGTGATCGTTCCTTACTCTAAACAAATACAGTACTTTTTGGCAGTATCATTTGTGAGGGATGAGATATTTTAAAACTTACTCATTCTTTTATTAGAATAGTGTAACTCTGCCTTTGCAAAAAAGGTAGACATGAGCCTGGTGCCTTGTTAGACTCCATTATTGGTGTTTCCTAAAGTAGTTTGAGCAAGGCTAAATTTGAGTCTGTGTTCTTACTCCTATGACAGAAATTGTAAGAGTTATTCTAAGATTATGGAAAAAATTATTAACTAGGAATCGTAATAGAGGAAATTAACTTCTAAGCTGTGTAATTGTTTGGCAGCATATTTGTTAATAGATAGTTATGTTTGGCTTTCCCTAGGTTAAGACTACCTCCATGGCTAAAGACAGAGATTCCCATGGGGAAAAATTACAATAAACTGAAAAATACTTTGCGGAATTTAAATCTCCATACAGTAAGTTATCGAAGTGTAAACTATCCCCCTTAACCAAAAGCCATGTTTCTACATTTATATAGCTTAAAAATTATTAATAATATATAAATAATAGCAAAGAAAGTAAATATGTTCAGTGATACATTACAACCAGGAATGGAAATATATTCAAAATCATTTTTCCTGCAAACAAAAAGATTTTTTGCCCTACAAGTTTGGAAACAAGGCTTTGTTTGTTTGTTTTATATGGCAAATTAGATATATGTTTCATTGGAAATAATATAAAATTAAATGTGAAGTATGTCACATACACAATGCCATATATAAACCAACCTCCTTAACTGTTCAGTATATATTCTTTCAGATTTTTTTATTTGCACATATGAAGTATATACATTCATAAAGTTTTTAATTTAAAAATGGGATTTTGGCCGGGTATGGTGGCTCACACCTGTAATCCCAACACTTCAGGAGGCCGAGGCGGGTGGATCACCTGAGGTTAGGAGTTCAAGATCAGCCTGGCCAACACGGCAAAATCGAGTCTCTACTAAAAATACAAAAAAATCACCTGGGCGTGGTGGCATGAGCCTGTAGTCCCAGCTACTCAGAAAGGAGAAAGGTAATTGAAAATTTGTGCACCTATACTCCCAGCTACTCAGAAGGCTGAGGCAAGAGAATCACGTGAGCTGGGGAGGCAGAGGTTGTAGTGAGCCGAGATCACACCACTGCACTCCTGCCTGGACAACAGAGCAAGACTCCATCTTAAAAAAAAAATAAAAATTCAAGTCTCTCCATTCTTATGTAACTAATTGTATAAGGGAGTATATACCTTTATAGGACATGTTCACCATGCTCTAATCTTAATATAGAGTTTGGCAGTTAAACAACCTTTTTCAACAACCTCCCAGGCTCAAGTGATCCTCCCGCCTTAGTCTTCTGAATACCTGGGAGTATAGGTGCACACCGCCACTCCTGGCTTTTTGTTTTTTTGTAGAGACAGGATTTGACTATGTTGCCCAAACTGGTTCCAAACTCCTGGGCTCAAGCAATCCTCCCGCCTCAGCTTCCCAAAGTGCTGGAATTACAGGCATGAGCCAGCGCAGTTGTTTGTAACAGGATTTTTAAATAGCGGATGTCTTCAAAAATATGTTGTAAACTATGAGCAGTTTGAAATGTCTAATCAAGGTCACCAATTGTTCAGTGGGTGGATTTTGTCAACCTAATGGTGTTCCATTTCCTTTTGCACACAGGTATGTGAGGAAGCTCGATGTCCCAATATTGGAGAGTGTTGGGGAGGTGGAAAATATGCCACCGCCACAGCCACGATCATGGTAAGGCCAGCCTCAACCTCTACAGCTTCAGTCTAGAAACTGAAAGGGAATATTTTGTGTCTTCTTCCTAGAAATGTGCATTATGAACCTCTGGTCAGATTTTTTATTATGTTTGAATTTATGAAAAATATGAAGAAAAAAACCTGATGGAATAATTCAACCTATTGTGATCTCACTCTTCTCTGAATAAATCTACTATTGGTTCTTTCATCTATATGAGTTAATCATGTGCTGCCTTAAGATATCTCTCCTATCAATTTTTGGAAACATTGTTCATGATTGCTTAGCTTTTTATGTGTTTTTCCTTTCATCTCTGCAACAAGAAAGGGCTGTGCTTTCTGTTTTCACTTCCATAGAGACCTGCACATTGATCTGTTAGTTAAATATTTTATGTCTTTTAAAATCATCTTTTTTGATTACTGAGTAGATACAAAAGTATCTTTATAGGCCAGGTACGATGGCTCATGTCTGTAATCCCAGCATTTTAGGAGGTCAGGGCAGGCAGTGTAGGGTCCAGCCCTGCAGGGTTCTGTGAGCTGCTCCCAGCTGGTGCGGAGACAAGAAATTGTAGAAATAAAAGACACGAGACAGAGATAGATCAAAGAGAATTTGGGCCCAGGGGTCCACTGCTACCCAAATCGTGGAGATGAGCAGTGGCCCCAAAAGCCAGGACACTCTCACTCTATTGAGTTGCAAACCTGGGGGCAGGGTAGGTAGGGCGTGGTCTTGGTGGTCGGAGACTGAGGGCCAGGTAGATAGTGCGTGGCAGTGATAGGGTCAAGTACATCACGTGTCATTCAGGTAGGGGCTCAGGAATTTCTGGCACCCGAAGTGAGGTAAGGAGCATAATGCATCAGCACTGTTTCCTTATTTGTCAAGAAAGAACTAAAACACTAAGATTTATGCTACTATTACTGATTATCTTTTCTAAGACAAAAGGAACCAGGTGCAGAAGCAGAACATGAGAGTAGACATGGAACGTGACCACTGAAGCACAGCACCACACAGAGACAGTCAAGCCCCCGGGTGTCTGTGGGTTTGCCTGACAGCCGTCAGGCCTTACCACAAGAGCTTGGAGAAGCAGAGTTTTTTCCAAACTTCCCCAAGAAGGAGATGTCTCAGCCATTTTGGACATCTCCTTCCCTAGCTGGCTAAACAGTGGGTGCTTTCACAGCGCTGGCGCTGCCGCACAGCCGAGGTGCCCTCCAGCAGCCCTTATGTGGGCGTGACAGAGGGCTTACAGTATCTTGCCTTAGTGTGATTTATTTCACAGTGTCACCCCAGGTTCACACTTCTGACCTGAGAGGCATTAGTAAAAGAATTAAGATTATCTATGAATAACTAAGATCCCATATGAATAGCTAATAACTACTACAGTTATATTTCTAGTTACTTTCTTTTTCATTATTTATATGGAAATAGGCTGAGGCCTTTTGTTCCTGCCTCTGCGCTTATGGGATCTCCCCACCACAAGGCAGACCATTTGAACCCATGAGTTTGAGACCAGCTGGGCAACATGGTGAAACCCTGTCCATACAAAAAAAACGTTTTTAAAAATTAGCTCGGCATGGTAGCACTTGCCTGTATACCCAACTACTGGGGAGACTGAGATGGGAGTATCACTTGAGCCCAGGAGGTTGAGGCTGTAGTAAGCCATGATCATACCACAGCATCCCAGCCTAGACTGCAAAGCAAGACCCTATTTCCAAAAAAAAAAAAAAAATAGTATTGCCTGGCACAGTGGCTCAAGCCTGTAATTCCAGCCCTTTGGGAGGCCGAGGCGGGTGGATCACGAGGTCAAGAGATCGAGACCATCCTGGTCAACATGGTGAAACGCCGTCTCTACTAAAAATACAAAAAATCAGCTGGGCATGGTGGCACGTGCCTGTAATCCCAGCTACTCAGGAGGCTGAGGCAGGAGAATTGCCTGAACCCAGGAGACGGAGGTTGCGGTGAGCCGAGATCGCGCCATTGCACTCCAGCCTGGGTAACAAGAGCGAAACTCCGTCTCAAAAAAAA
>NW_022436945.1:28786079-28806867 GCF_009761245.1 Sapajus apella
CCCAGAGTAGCTGGGATTATAGGAACAAGCCACTGCACTCAGCTTCGTTTTTAAATTTAAATTTTGTGTCCTTTCTTGATCCCATCCCCTTTTTTCTTTGCTGAACACTATTCTTATTGCTGAGTTTATTTCCCTTTCTTTTTAGTTTTATCACATATATTTGTGTTCCTTGACTATTAATTTAGTTTTGAATGTTTCAGATTTCTTATAACAGAACCAAACTATATGTATCCCTTGCAGCTTGCTTTATTCTCTCAATATTATGTCCTTGAGGGTCATCTGATTCAAACTGTAACCTTTCTATTCTAGTTGATGGGTGACACATGTACAAGAGGTTGCAGATTTTGTTCTGTTAAGACTGCAAGAAATCCTCCTCCACTGGATGCCAGTGAGCCCTACAATACTGCAAAGGCAATTGCAGAGTGGGGTCTGGATTATGTTGTCCTGACATCTGTGGATCGAGATGGTTAGTGTGTCATCATGGCCTCTACCAGAAATTGGCTCTAAATGGTAACATCATCTTGAGCAGTGGTTTCTTTTCTTTCTAGATATGCCCGATGGGGGAGCTGAACACTTTGCAAAAACTGTATCATATTTAAAGGAAAGGTACTTATATTTGCATTTGTTTATGTAATTTAAGGACCTTTTTGGACCCATATGAGTTCAGTTTATCTAAGTTCTTTACCTGGAAGCAGGGATTATTCACTTTTTGAGGAGTTTCGTACTTTCCTGATAATCCACTGGAAATTATGTACACATTTCTTTGGAAAAAGCATATTTGTATGTACAGATACATATTTGCAGAGAATTTTAGGGACTCATGAACTTATTCATAGACCTTTAGCCCATAGGATCCCTCCCTCATATTAGAGCATTAGTCTAAACTTTGAATAATTTTCTTTAAACAGTATAAACCTGGTCTTAGTACTGACTTTTTTTTTTTTTTTTTTTTAAGTCAGGGTCTTGCTCTTTCGCCCAGGCTGAAGTGCAATGGCACTATCTCACTGCAACCTCTGCCTTCTAGGTTCAGGCCTCCCAAGTAGCTGGGATTATAGGCAAGCACCATCCTGCTCAGCTAATTTTTGTACTTTTAGTAGAAACAGGGTTTCACCACATTGGACAGGCTGGTCTCCAACTCCTGACTTCAAGTGATCCAACGGCCTCAGCCTCACAAGCTCAGCTAATTTTTGTACTTTTAGTAGAAACAGGGTTTCACCACATTGGACAGGCTGGTCTCCAACTCCTGACCTCAAGTGATCCAACTGCCTCAGCCTCCCAAGTAGCTAGGACTGCAGGTACATACTACCATGCTTGGCTAATTTTTTAAAGTGTTTTTTAGAGACAGAATCTTGCTATGTTGCCCAGGCTGGTCTCAAACTCCTAGCCTCAAGCAATACTCCTGCCTCTCTCTCCCAAAGTGTTGGGATTATTCTAATTTTCTACAGCTCAGTACTAGTTTGGCGCCTAAGCACACTTAGTAAATTTTTTCAATGACTCCCCAGTATTTTCTTTTTTTCTTTTTTTTATTTTTTTGAGACTGAGTCTCACTCTGTTGCCCAGGCTGGAGTGCAATAGCGTGATCTCAGCTCACTGCAACCTCCACCTCCTGGATTCAAGTGATTCTCCTGCCTCAGCATCCCCTGTAGCTGGGATTACAGGTGCTTGCCACCATGGCCGACTAAGTTTTGTATTTTTACTAGAGACAGTGTTTCACCCTGTTGGTCAGGCTGGTCTCAAACTCTTGACCTTGTGATCCGCCCACCTCGACCTCCCAAAGTGCTGGGATTACAGGCGTAAGCCACCACACCTGGCTTGATTCTCCAGTATTTTCTATTTCCTCTTTACTATAGTTAACTTTTGAAAAATCTGTTTGCAGCCCACTAAGTTTATTTTACATGCTTCAGTGAGTCTCAGCTTGCAGTTTAAAAAAACAGTAGAACCAAGCACAGTAGTTCACTCCTGTAGTCCCAGCACTTTGGGAGGCCAAAGCAGGAAGATTGCTTTAGGCCAGGTGATGAAGACCAGCCTGGGCAACACAGGGAGATGCTGTCTCTACAGAAAATAAATTAAAAAAAAAAAAAAAAAAATAGCTGCTTGGGAGGCTGAGGCAGAAGGATTGCTTGAGCCCAGGAGTTGAAAGTTACAGTGAGCTATGATGCACTGGGCCACGAGCAAGACCCTGATTTTATAAAAAACAATAACAACACAGAGTTATAGGATACGTTCTTTGAACATCTCTTATATTCATGATAAGGGTATACATGTGGTTACATGTGGTCTTTTCCACATCTTTTCTTTCAGGGAGCAACTCACACTTTGCGATTGGGTTTGTGAAACAATTCGTCAGCTGTTTCAGTCATTTTTGCTGGTGTCAAAGGGAACAGCTCTGTGACCCAGTTCACATTATAATGCTTGGATGAATAGATATAGCCACAATATAAATAGGAAGATTAATATTAGCTCATACTTCGTTTAACAAAGCTCATGACTCAGCAACCCAGAAAATAGTTTTTAAAAACCATAGCACTTTTGAAATACTTGCCTAGCGGAAGGGAGGAGAGTATGATTTGATGAATTTAAGAACTATCTTGGCCAAGTACTGTGGCTCACGCCTGTAATCCTAGCACTTGGGAGGCCGAGGCAGGTGGATCACAAGGTCAAGATATCGAGACCATCGTGGCTAACATGGTAAAACACTGTCTCTACTAAAAATACAAAAATTAGCTGGGCATAGTGGCACGCATCTGTAGTCCCAGCTACTCAGGAGGCTGAGGCAGGAGAACTGCTTGAACCTGGGAGACAGAGGTTGCAGTGAGCCAAGATCACGCCACTGCACTCCAGCCTGGTGTCTGGCAACAGAGCAAGACTCTGCCTCAAAAAAAAAGAGAAATATCTCAATTTACTTCCAAAGAGTAAAGTTTTGTATTTAATGTTTTAATATTTCATGTTTTAATTTCTTACAATTATTTAATTTTTCTAAAACCTCAAATTAGGTTTGAAAGTCTACTTACATAATTTCAGAGTTTATTCTATTTGCCTAAAGGTGTGTTTTAACCACTGTGTACATAGTATTTAATGTTTTGCTTGTGTTTTTTTTTTTCATATAATGGTTCATATGAACATCTGTATGTTCATACTTTTCTTGGCAAAGTTCTAAAGGTTACTGTGTTGAAACATACTGAATGAGTACTGATAATTTCTATTTTGAGTAACAAGTATGTCAGTTCTTTCTGTTTGATACTTCTCTTTTTTCCCCCTAGGAATCCAGAAATCCTTGTGGAATGCCTTACCCCTGATTTTCGAGGCAATCTCAAAGCAATAGAAAAAGTTGCTCTGTCAGGATTAGATGTGTATGCACATAATGTAGAAACAGTCCCAGAATTACAGAGGTGAATACCTGTACAAAGTAACGTTGGGAAGTTAGGAGGGTCAAAATATGCTGTATATTGTCACCTTTTCCAGGGGTGAACTTTTTCATTGACTTTTACAGAGTAAACTCTCTATTCTTTTTTATTTTTTAGACAAACTCAATCTATTACATAAAAATCAGAAAATGTCACCAGCAGAAACAGCATAAGCATCGCCCGTAGTATTTCCATGCAGCAGTATCAGTTTCTAACACCTTAGTGTTTATATTATAAATACTATATTTATACTACATATTTGTATTATATTTATAATATACTTAACTTTTAAACATTAAAATGTTAATAACTCATATTACTAACAGTTATGGTGTGTGTTTTAATACACATAAATAATGAACTTTTTTTTGCTTTTGCTTTAGAATAATATCATACTGCAAATTCCAATGAGTTGTTTGTTCCCTCCTCCCTCTAAAAAACAGTTTTCAAAGGGTGGGAAAATTGCACTAGACCAATTCCTTTGGTTTTAATTCTAAAGAAAATATTTTAAAAATGTATTAGGCACTAATATATGCAATAAATAATACAGGAAAAAAAACTCGTATCATTCAGATGTAGTTTAAATCTTTTTTAAAAAGTAGGCACTAGGCCAGCGCGGTGGCTCATGCCTGTAATCCCAGCACTTTGGGAGGCCGAGGCAGGTGGATCACGACGTCAAGAGATCGAGACCATCCTGGCCAACATGGTGAAACCCCGTCTCTACTAAAAATACAAAAATTAGCCAGGCATTTGGTGCGAGTCTATAGGCCCAGCTACTCGGGAGGCTGAGGCGGAAGAATCGCTTGAACCCAGGAGGCAGAGGTTGCAGTGAGCTGAGACTGCACCACTGCGCTCCAGCCTGGCAACCGAGCAAGGACTCCATCTCAAAAAAAAAAAAAAAAAAAAGTAGACACTATACTTTCTTACTTCTAATAATTTCATTAATTAAGAATAATTGCTGGGTGCGGTGGCTCACGCCTGTAATCCTAGCATTTTGAGAGGCGGAGGTGGGTGGATCACCTGAGGTCAGGAGTTCAAGACCAGCCTGGCCATCATGGTGAAACCCCATCTTAAAAAAAAAAAAAGAATAATTATTGGCAAGTAACACTGACGTAAGAAAAAAAATGTTATTAAGGATTGTTATCCACATCCATGTAATAACTATATTCAAATTTTAGAAAAATCAACATTTTAAGCTTCAGGCAAGATTAATATTTTTTCTTTAATTGTAGCTTTTAACAGTGATTTTATTAGCTTCTACATATTATCTGTGTCGTAGAGCCTGAAAGAAGCTACAGTAAACAATAACCAGCATTTTCACTAAATCATGAAAAGAGACCATAACTTAATTTCAGTGGAGAAATTCTGTTAAAAAGTAATTTCTGCCGGGCACGGTGGCTCAAGCCTGTAATCCCAGCACTTTGGGAGGCCGAGGCGGGTGGATCACGAGGTCAAGAGATCGAGACCATCCTGGTCAACACGGTGAAACCCCCTCTCTACTAAAAATACAAAAAATTAGCTGGGCATGGTGGCGCGTGCCTGTAATCCCAGCTACTCAGGAGGCTGAGGCAGGAGAATTGCCTGAACCCAGGAGGCAGAGGTTGTGGTGAGCCGAGATCGTGCCATTGCACTCCAGCGGGGAAAAACAAAAGATAACCACCCCCCCCCCAACAAAAAAAAAAAAAAAAAAAAGTAATTTCTATATTGTCAGTTTCACGGTTATTTTTAATTCATAAATTTGTTTCCTCTCTTTCTTTTAGCTAGTCTCTGATGAAAAGCAATTACAGCAAATAAAGCTGTGTTAGAATTCAAATGAAATCCAGTTTAACATCAGAAGCTTTCTGGCCTTTTGGCTTAAATGATAAGTCATTTAAGCCACGTGGTTTGGCCATTGTTGAAGTCTAGGACACAGCCTGTTCCGACCTTGTCATAATACCACCACCAGTGGGTGCCAATTTCCCTGGTTTTGCTTAAGAAACATTATCCTTTCCGGTGAAAATTCCAGAATCATGCATTTCTTTACCTGAGAGATGGCAGTGTTGTGTATTCACCAGCAGAGGGCGGCTTAGTCTTCAGAAAAGAAATGAACATGAAAGTTTCAACCCTCTGACATGTGGGTTCAGCTTTTTTTTTTTCTTTGTTCAGTATACTCTCTTATTTCTGCTTTTTTCCCTTTCTCTTCTACTTTTTCACTTCAGAATTCTGGTCTCTCAGTGCGTAAACTTAAGTAATTTCTTCAATTCTACTTTTCTCTGCCCCAGGCTTAAGACAGAGCTAGGGAACCCAGTGAAGCGTTTTCTTTCCTAAATTAACAGTTAGGCATTTGTACATAAATGCTACCTGTGAACTAGGTGTTTTAAAATAATTTGCAGAATGTACTTCCCTGGTCTTTCAGGTTACTTGTATAACTATGTACTTGGTTGAACTTGTAATTCTTACTGACAACAGTCCTGCTGTTTTCCAGTAAAGTTCGTGATCCTCGGGCCAATTTTGATCAGTCCCTGCGTGTACTGAAACATGCCAAGAAGGTTCAGCCTGATGTTATTTCTAAAACATCTATAATGTTGGGTTTAGGCGAGAATGATGAGCAAGTATATGCAACAATGAAAGGTAAAGAAATTGAAAAATGAAAAATATCTTTCCCATGTAATTTGAGTAACAGCAGAAACCCACTCACTTCCAAGGCCCTTCTAAGAACAAAAAGCATATGGTTATAAACGGCAGCATAAAAAGGAAACAAACTTTCACATGTATCCCCAAATCTAGAAAAAAAAAAAAGGACAGGAAATAGATTTTCTTAGAATTTCATGGAGTGATACACATGAAGCTCAGGATACAATATTTGTATCCCATTTTATTCCCCATCCTTGCAGCCACTGAAAGCATGATTTCATTCACTTTTCTCATTCTATTATTGGACACTTTTGGAGAGCCAGCCAGGTACCAGGAACTGCCAATTCATAGATGAATGAAACCAATCCAGGCCTCTGAGAAACAGCTTACTTGTAATGTTGTCACGTAACATGCTGTGCTTTGGACTTTGCTGAACCTTAGTCCCATAAGTCCGTTTGCCTTGTGATTCTTGGGCTTCTTAAACTTTGAAATTTAAAAGTTTTAATTTTAGCTGAGGATCCTTGGACTACTTGTAGTTATTTAGGGGTTCAAAGAGTAGTAAATACATATAGTAATTAAGAGCTGCTGTTTACCACATTGCATACAGTTTGTTATTAGAAAGATTCTGATGTTACAGTTTAAGTCACAGCCCCCACAGCATATCTTGTGCATTGAATAAAAGCCTAATGCAACATATTTGGTCTATAATATAAGTGTATTTGGGGTTTTGCACATACCAGTTCCCTTACCTTTTCTGCCTAACAGACTCCTACTCTAAAGCACCCTCCACTACTATTTTAGCATTTATTCCATAGTATTAGAGGTATTTATCCTTGTATCTGTCAGCCCCACATGACTGTCTTAATTATTATTATTTTCAGTCCTTACCCCATTACCTGGTACATAATACTTTTGAATGAATACATGTTGTCTTATTCCCCAGCATGTGGATTATGGACTGGCATAAAGTTCACACAGTTTTTAAATATTCCTCAGGAAAATTATGCTTAGATCTGCAATTAAAGTATTTGCTACTATAATTTGTGCTTTTCTTCCTACAGCACTTCGTGAGGCAGATGTAGACTGCTTGACTTTAGGACAATATATGCAGCCAACAAGGCGTCACCTTAAGGTACACGTATCTTCATTTGCCGAATGTTTCTTGTTAATCTGAATTAATTCTTCTCTGTCCACAAGTAAAATTAAGAAAATGCTGGATTTTCAGTATAATACTCCATGTATAGTTGTCCCTTGAACAATGCAGGGGTTAGGGATGCCAAACCCCTGCACAATCAAAAATCCAAATTTTTTTTTTTTTAGACATGGAGCCTCACTCTGTCGCCTAGGCTGGAGTGCAGTGGTGCAATCTCAGCTCACTGCAACCTCCGCCTCCCGGTTCAAGTGATTCTCATGCCTCAGCCTCTGAGTACCTGGGATTACAGGTGCCTACCACCATGCCTGGCTAATTTTTTGTATTTTTAGTAGAGACAGGATTTCGCCATGTTGCCTAGGCTGGTCTCGAACTCCTGAGCTCAGGCAGTCCGCCTGCCTCAGTCTCCCAAAGTGCTAGGATTACAGGTGTGAGCCACTGTGCCCAGCCCATTGTATAGCTTTTGACTCCCCAAAAAACATAACTACCAATAGCCTCCTGTTGATCAGAATATTACATGTATTTTATATATGTGTACATATATATGTATATACACACTTATTCTTAAAGTGAGCTAGAGAAAATAAAATGTTTTTTTAAGAAAATCATAAGAGAAAATATATTTCCTAGTCATTAAGTGGAAGTGGACCATCATAAAGGTCTTCATCCTCATCATCTTCATGTGGATCAGATGGATGGAGGCTGAGGAGGAGGGGGAAGAGGAATAGTTGGTCTTGCTGTCTCAGCAGTGGCAGAAATGGAAGAAAATCCTTGTAAAAGTGGGCCCATGCAGTTTAAACCCATGTTGTTCAAGGGTCAACTGAATGCTTACAAGTGCCAGTTTCCATTTTATTATCTCATAAATCAGCTACACTGGCACATATTTGCTGCCTCCCCCATTCTCTCCACAAATTTTATAACTCAAGTAAACTTAGAATTTAAAAGTTGGGAAATTGCCCTCATTTACACTTGATTATTGTGTAACTTGCTTTAGTTATGTTAGAGCCAGAGGTGAAGTAAGAATAAGAAACCATTCTTTCTATCATGGACATTTATCCGTTCACTCAAGAAACCTGGATTGAGTGGTGACCATGTGCCAGTCACAGTGCTAAGCGGAAGATACCAGTTGAGTAAGACAGTCTTGTCCTCAAGAATCGGATAGGCCTGAGTAATTCTTGAATTTACCTGTTAATCAATGACAGAAAAATGTAGATAAATAATCTCTATAGATAATCTCTTCTTTCTCTGTTCTTTGGCATAGCCAGTGTAGCACAAAATTGATGTTTCTCTGCCTCTGTAATTCCCTGTATTTACATTCCAATAGAGTGGCCAATAAGTAACCAGTAAACACATAAAGAGGAGGGAGAGGACGAAAACCTGGGGATGGGGGCAAAATAAATTATGCAGTGAAAAGCATTATGCATACTTGCGTATAGACTTCCTGCAGAATCAAAGAGGAATTCTAAAATCTGATCGAAGTAATTATTTAAATCTAGGTTGAAGAATATGTTACTCCTGAAAAATTCAAATACTGGGAAAAAGTAGGAAATGAACTTGGATTTCATTATACTGCAAGTGGCCCTTTGGTGCGCTCCTCATATAAAGCAGGTAAGTTAGATTGCGGGGTGTTGTTTTATTTAGGCCACTAACTTTCTACAAGGAGTGCTACCACAAATCACCAAAACTCTTGACAAATTCTAATAGCTTTGGTGGTCTTGGTAGGGGGCTAGGGTTTTTTCTGGAACAACCTTAGGAGCTTTGTTCCATGGGGATCATAGTTAGGAAAGGTTTCTCTTAATTCTTTGTTTCTTAAACAAATTCAGCTCCCTGCTTTATAACTCAGCTACTATAGTAAAAGCAGAAACAATTAGTTCATTAATTTATTCTATGTGTGGATTTCTTTAGTAGATTATTCAGAGATGATAGAGCATGTCAAGCATCTAATAGGGTTTTCTGAGAAATACATACTCATTTGAAAAGGATGCCAACTGCATCTCCAGACTCCCAAATTCAATCAGTTTAAGCACTGAAAAGTATCTATTTGATGGCATTGCTTGCATCATTAAATTTCTTTGTATTATTTCCCCAGAAGCAACTGAAAAATATCCATCAGATTATTTTTCTCCATAGAAACGTTTAGTGGTTTTACTAGCTACAGTGCAATTTTTTTGTTTACCTTTGGAATTTCAGCTCCCCCCCGCCTTTTTTTTTTTTAAGACGGAGTTTTGCTCTTGTCATCCAGGCTGAGTGCAGTGGTATGATCTCAGCTTACTGCAACCTCCGCCTCCTGGGTTCAAGCAATTCTCCTGCCTCAGCCTCCTGAGTAGCTGGGATTATAGGTGTCTGCCACCATGCCTGGCTAATTTTTGTATTTTTTTTTTTTTTTTTTTTTTGAGACGGAGTTTCGCTCTTGTTACCCAGGCTGGAGTGCAATGGCGCGATCTCGGCTCACCGCAACCTCCGCCTCCTGGGTTCAGGCAATTCTCCTGCCTCAGCCTCCTGAGTAGCTGGGACTACAGGCACGCGCCACCATGCCCAGCTAATTTTTTGTATTTTTAGTAGAGACGGGGTTTCACCATATTGACCAGGATGGTCTCGATCTCTTGACCTTGTGATCCACCCGCCTCGGCCTCCCAAAGTGCTGGGATTACAGGCTTGAGCCACCGCGCCCGGCCAATTTTTGTATTTTTAATAGAGACGGGGTTTCACCATGTTGGCCTGGCTGGTCTTGAACTCCTGACCTCATGGTACGCCCATTTCGGCCTCCCAAAATTCTGGGATTACAGGCGTGGCCTTCAGCTCTTATTTTAATCAATAGTTTGAATTGATTTATGAAAATAAAATCGTTTTCCAAGGGATAAAAAGTCATGTGATAATGATTGTCAGAGGATCCATAAAAACATATCTGAAGACTGAATTTAATCTGGAAAGTGTATATGATGTCCCTGTCAGTTGGACTTAACAATTATAATTATTAAGAATAAATAGGCCAGGCAAGGTGGTTCATGCCTGTAATCCCAGCATTTTGGAAGGCCACGGCCAGAGGATTACTTGAGCCTAGGAGTTGAAGGCTACAGTGAGCTATTATTGTGTCACTACAACTCCAGCCTGGGTGACAGAGCAAGACACTGTCTTAAGGGCCGGGCATGTGGCTCACGCCTATAATCCCAGCACTTTGGGAGGCCGAGGCGGGTGGATCACTAGGTCAAGAGATCGAGACCATCCTGGTCAATATGCTGAAACCCCGTCTCTACTAAAAATACAAAAACTAGCTGGGCATGTTGGCGCAGCCTGTAGTCCCAGCTACTCAGGAGGCTGAGGTAGGAGAATTGCTTGAACCCAGGAGGCAGAGATTGTGGTGAGCTGAGATCATGCCAATGCACTCCAGCCTGGGTAATAAGAGCGAAACTCCATCTCAAAAAAAAAAAAAAAAAAAAACCGACACCGTCTCAAAATAAAAATCAAATGGGCTGGGTGCGGTGACTCACGCCTGTAATCCCAGCACTTTAGGAGCCCAAGGCGGGTGGATCACAAGGTCAGGAGTTCAAGATTAGCCTGACCAACATGGTGAAACCCTGTCTTTACTGAAAATACAAAAATTAGCCAGGCATGATGGCGTGCACCTGTAATTTCAGCTACAAAGGAGGCTGAGGCAGGAGAATTGCTTGAATGCAGGAGGCAGAGGTAGCAGTGAGCCAAGATCTCTCCATTGCATTCCAGCCTGGCAACAAGAGCGAAACTCTGTCTCAAAAAAAATAAAATGAAAAAAAGAAACAGCTGGGCCAGCTGTGGTGGTGTGTGCCTACAGTCCCACCTTCTTGGGAAACTGAGGCAGAAGGATCGCCTGGACCCAGGAGTTCAAATCTGGCCTGAGCAACATAGTGAGAACTCATCTCTTTAAAAGTAAAATAGGTATTTTAAAAATATGTATCTAAAGTGATGATGTTTTAAATGATTGCTTCATATGTTGGGGTCTGAATCTTAAATATGTTTAAATTAGACAAATTCTATTTGAAAAAATTAATGCTCCAGTATTAGTAATATTCAGTATGTTCTTATAAAGACATTTAAGGCTGGGTGCAGTGGCTCATGCTTGTAATCCTAGCACTTTGGGAGGCCAAAGCAGGTGGATCACTTAAGCCCAGGAGTACAAGACCAGCCTGGGGAACATGGCAAAACCCTGTCTTTACAAAAATACAAAAATTAGCCAGGTGGCTGCTTTGCTGAATGGTGGTGGGTGCCTTTAGTCCTAGCTACTCAGAAGGCTGAGGTGGGAGGATCACCTGATCCAAGGAGGTTGAGGTTGCAGTGAGCTGTGATCGTGCCACTGCACTTCAGCCTGGGTGACAGAGTGAGACCCTGTCTCAAAAATAAATAAAGTAAAAACAGTAATTTAAAACATTTTAATGAACTAATAGCTTATTGTAGTTTGAAACCCAATAATTTGATTCAGCACTGACTAGACAGGGTGTGGGGACTTTGAAAACTAATAATTGTAAGTGATTTAGTCTTCAGGCAGCACTGCTGGCAGGCTAAGTACATATGAAGGATAGAACCACTATCAGCCTCTAGAAAGATTACAGTAATATCCTTTGAAAGGAGTTTTTATATTCTTTTTTAAAAGAAAAAATTCTAACATATAAAAGGAAGTAAATAATTATGAACTTTTTGATGCTTTTTAAATTACCAGGAAAAGATCAAATTCTGGTACATGACGAGCATTAGACTCAAATGATGGATTAGGGTCTGGTAAAGTTGGTGCTACTCCTAACGACATTTGGAGGAGGTATGGAGCAGCATGATTACTTGGCTGGGTTATGAGCCTTGAGATTTGCGGAGATGATGTGTAGACATGCTCATCACAGTTCTCCTCATATGTAAGATGGCAAAGAGAAGTTAATCAGACTCCTCACAAAATCAGGCCTCTAGTGCTGTGCTCTACCAATAAGCATTGAGCCATGCCATAAGAGTGATAGACTAAATGGAACACTAATGGCCAAAAAAGAGAATGTGCCCTCTAAGCTGCTAATTTATTGCGTAGGCACAACTCAGGCGGTGGGGAGAAAGCCCATTACAGATGAAGAGCTCTTGCTTCCCTCAAGGGGAATAAGCTAAAGAGATTCCATCAGATGAGTGTGCTCAACTGCAACAAGGTCTGTTTTATAAACATCAGATCCAGCCTAATAATGTAGCAAAATTGCTCTCGGAAATGAATTTTGCCAACAGCAATATTTTGACAGTGATGAGGAATAGATAGTGCACATAAAATGGTATAAATGTGCAGACCCATAGATACAGTAGGGTCACCATTTGTAATATTGGGTTACTAGAAAGAATAATAGAAGAGACTGTAGTCATTATTATGGGGAGAAGGACCAAGGATATTTAGGTTAGAAAAATATTGCCATTGACCGGTCACGGTGGCTCAAGCCTGTAATCCCAGCACTTTGGGAGGCCGAGGCGGGTGGATCACGAGGTCAAAAGATCGAGACCATCCTGGTCAACATGGTGAAACCCCGTCTCTACTAAAAATACAAAAAATTAGCTGGGCATGGTGGCGCGTGCCTGTAATCCCAGCTACTCAGGAGGCTGAGGCAGGAGAATTGCCTGAACCCAGGAGGCGGAGGTTGCGGTGAGCCGAGATCGCGCCATTGCACTCCAGCCTGGGTAACAAGAGTGAAACTCTGTCTCAAAAAAAAAAAAAAAGAAAAATATTGCCATTGAGGTTTGAGAAGAGACAAGTGCCAATAAATACAAAAGTCTTAAAGGGAAACACCAAAAATAGAAGTCTGAAATAGTTGTTTCACTATTATTTACTTTACATTGATATTAATGTGTTTTCCTTTTTCCTAACAGGTGAATTTTTCCTGAAAAATCTAGTGACTAAAAGAAAAACAAAAGCCCCCTAAAAAACAAAAGCCCCCCCAAAACTTCAACAAGACCTTCAAGATCACAGAAATTTTTAAAATTTGATTCCAGTTAATAACAGAGGTGGCATCAGAATGCCTGGACTATAGTAGATGTACCCCACCTCTTTGCTTTAAATAAAAAGTCAACAGCCAAGCACGGTGGCTTAAGCCTGTAATCTCAACACTTCAGGAAGCCGAGGCGGATTACCTGTGGTCAGGAGACCAGCCTGGCCAACATGGTGAAACCCCATCTTCAACTTAGCTGGGCATGGTGGTGGGTGCCTGTAATCCCAGCTACTTGGGAGGCTGAGGCAGGAGAATCGCTTGAACCTGGGAGATGGAGGTGAGGTTGCAGTGAGCCAAGATTGCTCCATTGCCCTCCAACCTGGGTGACAAGAACAAGACTCCGTCTCAAAAAAATAAATAGGAAAAAAAAAGTCAATAAACTGTACAGATTTAATTATAGTAATTCACTTGGCTTTTAGTATATCTTCTTTGTCCCAATAGAGTTGCTTGCTGTGATGTAATCTTAAAATATCTTTGTAAGAATTTTCTGTTAACATACTTTTAAAATGCATTAAAAACTTCCAGAGACGGCGCGGTGGCTCACACCTATAATCCCAACACTTTGGGAGGTGAAGGCAGGTGGATCACTTGAACCCAGGAGTTTGAGACCAGCCTGGGCAATGTGATGAGACCCCATCTCTACAAAAAAAATGTTTTAATTGACCAGATGTGGTGGCACATACCTGTAGTCCCAGCTACTCAAGCTGAGGTGAGAGGATCACTTGAACCTGGGAAGCAGAGGTTGCAATGAGCTGAGATGGTGGCACTTCAACTGCTGTCCAGACTCTGTCTCAGAAAAACCACAAAAACTTCCAGAAGATTGTCCAATCCACTGTTAACATCATCATCACATTTCATTTATGAAAAATAAAAACTTCATTTATGTTACTGTGATAAAACAGTCAACATAGATTGAAACTATGATCTGTTTACTTATGATGAGCATTTGTTATAATGGAATAATTTAGAAAGGCTTAACAGTGAATGTTGGCCAGACATGGTGGCTCACGCCTGTAATTCCAGTATTCTGGGAGGCCAAAGTAGGCAGATCCCCCTGAGGTCAGGAGTTTGAGACCGGCTTGGCCAACCCGGTGAAACTCTGTTGCTACTAAAAGTACAAAAATTAGCCGGGCGTGTTGGCAGGTACTTGTAATCTCAGCTACTCTGGAGGCTGAGGCATGAGAATCGATTGAGCCTATGAAGCGGAGATTGCAGTGAGCCGAGATCACGCCACTGCACTCCAGCCTGGGTGACAGTGAGACTCTCTCATAAAAAAGAATAAACGTTAATTTTTTACATTGGTGTGACTATTCAGAACCTGCAAAATAGTTATTTATTTATTTATTTTATTTATTTATTTTTTTTTTAATTTTTTTTTTGAGACGGAGTTTCGCTCTTGTTACCCAGGCTGGAGTGCAATGGCGCGATCTAGGCTCACCGCAACCTCCGTCTCCTGGGTTCAGGCAATTCTCCTGCCTCAGCCTCCTGAGTAGCTGGGATTACAGGCACGCGCCACCATGCCCAGCTAATTTTTTGTATTTTTAGTAGAGACGGGGTTTCACCATGTTGACCAGGATGGTCTTGATCTCTTGACCTCGTGATCCACCCGCCTCGGCCTCCCAAAGTGCTGGGATTACAGGCATGAGCCACCGCGCCCGGCCAAAATAGTTTTATACTGATTATCTTTAGTCCCTCTGAAAAACTCAAGGCCATAATGCTGCCTAAGACATGGAAATATAACCTAAAAATCTTAACCCTAATTTTATAGTAGCTTGCTAAATCCACATGCACTATTCCTTTCATTTCTCACATTGATTGTATTATATGATGATAAAGACCTGAGAAAGGAATTTCTTTCCAAAGTACTAATAACTCGGATTAATCTTTTGACTGAATCCTGACTTTCTACTTTCTCTGCATCTCACAAAGGACACTTTTAGGTGGCCACGTTGTAAAATAAAGTGGATAGCAAGCTCTGTTTTGAATTCTTATAATAGTAATACATGTCCTGGCCACGTGTGGTGGCTCATGCCTATAATCCCAGCACTTGGGGAGCCTGAGACTGGTGAATCAGTTGAGCTCAGGAGTTTGAGACTAGCTTGGGCAACACAGTGAGACCCCAATTTCTACCAAAAATAAAAAAATTAGCCAGGTATGGTGCCATGCACCTGTAATCCCAGCTACTTGGGAGGCTGAGGCAGGAGAATCACTTAAACCTGACAAGCAGAGGTTGCAGTGAACGCAGATCGTACCACTGCACTCCAACCTGGGCGACAGAGTGGGACCGTGTCAAAAAAAATTTTTTTAAGTAATGTACATCTTTATAGATCCTAGTAAATTTTGAGATGTAAATTTAATCCTACCAACATTTTTTTTCTTTTCTTTTAAGATGAGAGTCTCACTGTCAGGCTAGAGTGCAGTGGTACCATCTCAGCTCACTGCAACCTTTGCCTCCTGAGTTCAAGTGATCCTCTTGCGTCAGCCTGCCAAGTACCTGGGATTACAGGCTCACACCACCACGCCCCGCTAGTTTTTTGTATTTTTAATAGAGATGGGATTTCACCATGTTGGCCAGGCTGGTCTCGAACTCCAGGCCTCAAATGACCTGTCTGCCTTGGCCTCCCAAAGTGCTAGGATTACAGGCATGAGCCACCACTGGGCCTAATCCTACCAACTTAAAATAGAAAAACATCTAAGCTACCTTAACTTATAGGAAAAAAATTGATTACTTTTCAGCCTAATTTTGTGACATACTAGATATTACCTAATTCTTGGGCCTTTTGCACAGTGTAGGCCAATGGTAATGAAACATTTATTAGCAGGAGAATCATTTGGTCAAATAAAATTCTCAGCCAGGCACGGTGACCACGCCTATAATTTTAACACTTTTGGAGGCCGTTGCAGGCAGATCACCTGAGGTCAGGAGTTTGAGATCAGCCTAGCCAACATGGCCAACCCAGTCTCTACTAAAAATATGCAAAATTAGCCAGGTGTGGTGGCACATGCCTGTAGTCCCAGCTACTCGGGAGGCTGAGGCATGAGAATCGCTTGAACCCAGGAGGCAGAGGTTGCAGTGAGCCAAAATTGTGCCACTGCACTCCAGCCTAAGCAACACAGTGAGACTGTCTCAAAAAAAATAAAATAAATGGGCCGGCGCAGTGACTCACGCCTGTAATCCCAACACTTTGGGAGGCTGAGGTGGGTGGATCACGAGATTGGGAGTTCAAGACCAGACTCACCAACATGGTGAAACCAGTCTCTACTAAAAAATACAAAAATTAGCTGGGTATGGTGGCTCGTGCCTGTAATCCCAGCTACTTGGGAGGCTGAGGTAGAATTGCTTGAATCTGGACCCAGGAGGCAGAGGTTGCAGTGAGCTGAGATTGTGCCACTGCACTCCAGCCTGGAATACAGGATGAGACTCCATCTCTAAATAAATAAATAAATAAATAAATAAAATAATAAATGAATTTCTCATGGAACGAACTTCAATGTAAAATAACTAAAATGACATTTTATTAGCACAGTGTATGTTAAAGTTTCAGATTTAAAACATTTACTCTGTAAATAAAAACGGAATAAGTAAAATGAAGCTATTTTGATGCACACACAAAATTGGGATTTATGGATAACAGTTGCAGTCTTCAGCCTCAATAGTCTATTTATTTGTTTTGGTTGCACAGTATTGAGAACAATTCTAACATAGCTAAATAATAGTAAATTTCAATTAATAGGGTAGCTTAAAAAGAAAAATAATAGTAGTAAATAATTTCTTTTAAATGTTAAAACACCTCATCTTGGAATCTGCAGATACTTTCCAGTTAAATTTAATACAGAAATTTGAGAAAAGAAAGAGATTTTTTTTTGAGACGTAGTCTCCCTCTGCCACCCAGGCTGTATTGCAGTGACACAATGTCGGCTTACTGCAACCTCCACCTCAAGTGATTCTCATGTTTCAGCTTCCTGAGTAGCTGGGATTACAAGCATGCACCACCATGCCCAGCTAATTTTTGTGTTTTTTTTTTTTTTTTTTTTTTTGAGACGGAGTTTCACTCATGCTACCCAGGCTGGAGTGCAATGGCACGATCTCGGCTCACCGCAACCTCCGCGTCCTGGGTTCAGGCAATTCTTCTGCCTCAGCCTCCTGAGTAGCTGGGATTACAGGCACGCGCCACCACGCCCAGCTAATGTTTTGTATTTTTAGTAGAGACGGGCTTTCACCATGTTGACCAGGATGGTCTCGATCTCTTGACCTTGTGATCCACCCGCCTCGGCCTCCCAAAGTGCTGGGATTACAGGCTTGAGCCACCGCGCCCGGCAATTTTTGTGTTTTTAGTACATACAGGGTTTCGCCATGTTGCTCAGGCTGGTCTTGAACTCCAGGGCTCAAGCGATTCACCCATCTGAGCCACCCGAAGTGCTGGGATTACGGGCATGAGCCACTGCACCTGGCCACGAGATGTTTGTTTTAAAGTAGAATCACAGATGTCTTCATTTGCGATTTATTCACTTGTTATAGCATACCGGACCATCATATCAAGACGAAGATTTTTGTAACCAAATGCTTCTTTTTTTTTTTTTGAAACGGAGTTTCACACATGTTACCCAGGCTGTAGTGCAATGGCGCGATCTCGGCTCACCGCAACCTCCGCCTCCTGGGTTCAGGCAATTCTCCTGCCTCAGCCTCCTGAGTAGCTGGGATTACAGGCACGCGCCACCATGCCCAGCTAATTTTTTGTATTTTTAGTAGAGACGGGGTTTCACCATGTTGACCAGGATGGTCTCGATCTCTTGACCTCGTGATCCACCCGCCTCGGCCTCCCAAAGTACTGGGATTACAGGCTTGAGCCACCGCGCCCGGCCCTAACCAAATGCTTCTAATGTTCTTGCTGGACATTAGAGTGTGGTGAACATGTCCTATACAATAGTGTACTCCCTTACACAATTATGTAAGAATGGGGTCAGGCATAGTGGCTCATGCCTGTAATCCCAGCACTTTGGGAAGCCAAGGTGGAAAGATCACCTGAGGTCAGGAGTTCAAGACCAGCCTGGCCAACATCGTGAAACCCCATCTCTACTAAAAATACAAACAGCCTGGCATGGTGGCACATGCCTGTAATCCCAAATACTCGGGAGGCTGAGGCAGGAGAATCACTTGAACCCAGGAGGCAGAGGTTACAATGAGCTGAAATTGTGCCACTGCACTCCAGCCTCGGCAAGGGAATGACACTCCATCTCCAAAAAGGAAAGAAAGAAAAAAGAATGGCAGACTTGAATTTTTAATTTAATTTTTTTTTTTTTTTTGAGACAGAGTCTCACTCTGTCACCAGGCGCCAGGCTGGAGAGCAGTGGCAGGATCTTGGCTCACTGCCACCTCCGCCTCCCAGGTTCAAGCAATTCTCCTGCCTCAGCCTCCCAAGTAACTGGGACTACGGGCATGCGCCACCATGCCCAGCTTATTTTTGTATTTTTTTAGCAGAGATGGGATTTCACCATGCTGGCCAGGATAGTCTCAATCTCTTGACCTCGTGATCCGCCCACCTCGGCCTCCTGAGTAGCTGGGATTACAGGCATGCACCACCATGCCCAGCTAATTTTGTATTTTTAGTAGAGATGGGGTTTATCCATGTTGGCCAGGCTGGTCTCGAACTCCAGACCTCAGGTGATCCACCTGCTGAGGCCTCCCAAAGTGCTGGGATTATAGGCATGAGTCGCCACGCCCAGGCTACCCAATTTATTTAGAGAAGCGTCCCCCTGCACTGCCTTTGCTGTTTAATCCTTGGGCTCGCTCATTCTGCTCTAAGGGTGAATGAGATGAGAAGGTTGACTGTTCCAAGTTAAAGACCTACAGTTAAGTCCCAGTGTATGGCCCTGTCTCTCCCACCTCCTTGGTGGTAAAGCCTTTGCCGTCGCTAAACTCCTCTATCATGACAGTATTCCATGAAGCAGCTTCCTCCACTCTTTAGTCAATGCACATCCACCCACGTGATGCTTTCCAGAAATTTATTGAAACCCTTGAGCAGATGGTCTCCTCCTACTTTGTTTTGTTGAGCTATGCCCCCCAACCTGCTATCTGTAAATTTAACGGGGTCCTCAGAAGGGAGAGGATATAAATGTGTGCTCCATATGCCATGCAGGCCAGGGATTCTGCTTGTTTTCTTTTTAACAGTAGCTTTGCAGATAATTCTACATATATGTTATAATGATCTGAGAATATATGTGTATATACACACACACATTTTTTTTTTTTTTGAGACAAGAATCTCTCTGTCACCCAGGCTGGAGTGCAGTGGTGTGATCTTGGCTCACTGCAACCTCCACCTCCCAGGTTCAAGCAATTCTCCTGTCTCAGCCTCCTAAGTAGCTGGGACTACAGGTGCGCACCACCAAGCCCGGTTAATTTTTGTATTTTTAGCAGGCATAGAGTTTCACCATGTTGGCCAGGCTGTTCTTGAACTCCTGATCACAAGTGATCCACCTGCCTTGGCCTCCCAAAGTGCTGGGATTACAGGTGTGAGCCACCATGCCTGGCCGTAACGATTCTTAGCTCACTCATGGCTGGCCAAGTTTGATCCATGGGTTACAGTATGCCAACGTTTATTTGCTAGATTCCCTTTGTTTCACCATTTGAGAGAATGATGCAATACCCTTGTCTGTCAAAAGTGAGGAGTCATTTTTTTCCCATCTAATGTCAGGCCGTCATGACTCAGTTACTTGTGCATTGACAAAAATTACACCCATTTAGTTGTTGATGGAGAATGTTTTATTTATGCAATTTTTTCTGTACAGATGCTTCTGTCCTCATCTTTATATTTGTCTCCCTCTTCTCACTGAACTGTAAAATTCCTGAAGGATGAGACCTGGGCTGTTTAATGCAATCTGTACAATCTCAGCAGAGCACAAGCATCAAGTGGACATACGATAAACTTTAATAATGATCAAACACAAGTAAAAATAACCACTGAAATACAAAACTCAACAAGAGACATAAGAAAAAGGCAGATGGAAAACAAGAAAAATTCTTATTTTAGAATGATGCTATACGTAACTTGTAAAATATTTAAGTTTATACATGAGATTATATTGGTTTCCTTATTTAAAGAAAAAAGGAAAAATTACAATTAAGAATAGAAATTAAAATGCAGAACCAAGATAAATATTTTTGGCTCGGCCCAGTGCGGTGGCTAATGCCTGTAAACCCAGCACTTTGTGGAGGCTGAGGCGGGCGGATCATGAGTTCAGGAGTTTGAGACCAGCCTGACCAACATAGTGAAACCCCGTCTCTACTAAAAATACAAAAATTAGCCGGGTATGGTAGTGGGAGCCTGTAATCCCAGCTGTTCAGAAGATAGAGGCAGAATAATTGCTTGAACCAGGAAGGTGGAGGTTGCAATGAGCTGAGATCATGCCGCTGCACTCCAGCCTGGGCGACAAAGCAAGAGGACATCTAAAAAAATATTTATCTTTTTGGCTCTTGGACTAAACAAAAGATTAGTGAGGAAAACCAAGAAATAATGGGGAGAGAAAGAAACAATACTACTAATTTTCTCTTCATGATTAAAAAAAAAAAAAAAAAAAAACACCTTTTGGCCAGGCATAGCGGCTCACGCCTGCAATCCCAGCACTTTGGGAGGCTGAGGCAGGTG